>NC_090252.1:63264926-63387426 GCF_037325665.1 Littorina saxatilis
TGGATAAAAACCGGCGAAGCCGGGTATTCCTCTAGTTCTAAATGTATTTATTGATAGAATTATTCTCCACCTAAGCATATTCGCAGTTTTACAATCCCCATTAACACACTTTTTCTAATGACATGTTGGCAGGAATGTGCTACCATACCACATGACCCACCTCAGTGTCATTTAATGAGCTACTAGTGATACCCGTGCTATGCACGGGATTTTCTTCTTTATAAATTACAGAATTAATTGTGAATAAGCAACAAAAACGTGTTAAATGTTTGATGGTATTATACAAAACAAAATGCCATACATTTATTGGGAGAAAATAGTGTGCACCGTACAATAACAGTTTTACACATCAGCAAATAGGAAAAAGTAACAGTTGGTACTGTGAACAATAAAACGCCTATCAAATTTTCATATAATTGGGAAAGGATAAAACAGCGTTAATGTGTGCCCTTTTATGAGATTTCAGTCAATGTGGACAGTCTGAGAATTCAGTCAATGTGACAAAATGATTTTGTCACGCTTCAATTAAGATGCATGCTAGTTAAAATGTATAAAAACAATATGTAACACCAATTATAATTGGGAAAGAAATCTTGTCGCAGTTCGCCGACAGCTCGAGTCACCCACAATGAAATGTCTGTACGATCAACTGCACTTAAATTAGCGGCTACATTGACATAAGTGAAGTACATAAATGTGCAAAAAAATGTGCCCATAGAACAATATTTTTACACATCACCATACATGTCTTGAGCTGTCTTGAGACAGGAAAAAAACAACCAGCGTTAAATGGAACAAAATGTTTACACTTTGGCAAACATGTGAATAAATAGTAGTTAAAATGTGAAGTTGGTTCTGCGAACAACAAAATGTTTACATATGCATTGTGCACAGAGAAGCAAAATGTTTACAGATCACCATGCATATGTATAGAGAAAAACACTCTCACACAACGCTAAATGTGCAAATGAACTGTGTGCACATCGTCATGCTTACAATTGGGAGCTGGAGAAAAAGACAGCACTAATGATCGCAATGAAGAACACTATCATAGTTGCACATCAGTACACCCGTACTTGCAAAAAGTACAGCAAAAGTACAGTTTGTTCACACACACACACACAGCAGCAAACTCAAAGGGATTGAGAAAATGCAATCATGTGCAAAATGAACAAAATATCAATGTATAATTATGTAACAACTAAAATCACACACAACACACTGAACTAAAGTTGCAAAGGTGTGTACAAAGAGAATAAAAACACATATTTACACATCACCAACTTGCACATCCAGTCACTCTGTGAGGCAAGTACCCAGACTTTGACAACAAAAGCTATCTTTCCAGACCATCATCAACCAATTTTCAGATGCAGAACACATGTAATGAGCGATTTTGCTGCTAGCCCTGCTTACCTCCCCTGGCGCGAGCGCTAGAGGACACGGGGGAAAAATCGCTTCTTTGCGATGTGTCAATCGGTACTTTTCTATTTTATTCTGCAGCTTAGGTAACTGCGCATAGTCTTCATTGTTTTTTAAAATGTGTGGTGTCGAGGTATGTCCGAATCATATGCTACCCATCTTTTACACATGGCGCAGTTACCTAAGCTGCAGAAATTAAATAGAAAAGTACCGATTTACACATCGCAAAGAAGCAATTTTTAACTCGTGTCCTCTAGCGCTCGCGCCAGGTAGGTAAGACGCTTCTCTCCCTTGGGCCCAGGGAGGTGACCAATGCTAGCAGCAAAACCGCTCATTGTAAAAAGTACATCAACAGTTTGTTCACACACTGTAGCAGCTAAATTGGGTGTGGTTTGTGGATCATGGTGTTACACATCAGCAAATAGGAATGAAAAAGTAACCCATTGGTAAATATACAGTGGGTTCTGTCGTTAAATGGTGCCCTTTTATGAGATTTCAATCAATGAGACAGTCTGAGAATTCAGTCAATGTGACAAAATGATTTTGTCACGCTTCAATTAAGAAGCATGCTAGTTAAAATGTGTAAAAACAATATGTAACACCAATTATAGAATTGCGAAAGAAATCTTGTCGCAGTTCGCGTCACCCACAATGAAGAGTGGACAAAGTTGTCGATACCTGATCACTAACTGCAGCGGAAGAGAGTGGACATCCCCCGATCTGTCGCCTTGTCTGCGGAAGCGAATGACGTCTTCCTATGTGAAGAAAATGAGAAAAAAGAATATATAGATTGTACACAGGTGTATGGGTAAAATTGAACTTGAGCGTGTTAAATTCATAGCTCATAATTCAGAGGCATTTAAGTCTCCAAATTTGTAGAACGTGCACTTGCAATCACCCAAATAAATTAAAAATGCTGAAATTTGTAGAACCTGCACTTGCTATCAATTCATTGGGATTTACCTGTCAAGTGAGGACAAAGTTGTCGATGCCAGGTCGATGCCTGAACACTAACAGCAGCGGAGGAGAGTGGACATCCCCCTATCTGTCGCCTTGTCTGCGGAAGAGAATGACGTCTTCCTATGTGAAGAAAATGAAGAAAAAGAATATATAGATTGTACACAGGTGTATGGGTAAATTTGAACTTTAGCGTGTTAAATTCATAGTGGACATCCCCCGATCTGTCGCCTTGTCTGCGGAATTGAATAACGTCTTCCTATGTGAAGAAAATGAGGAAAAAGAATATAAAAGATTGTACACAGGTGTATGGGTAAAATTGAACTTGAGCGTGTTAAATTCATAGCTCATAATTCAGAGGCATTTAAGTCTCCAAATTTGTAGAACGTGCACTTGCAATCACCCAAATAAATTAAAAATGCTGAAATTTGTAGAACCTGCATTTGCTATCAATTCATTGGGATTTACCTGTCAAGTGAGGACAAAGTTGTCGATGCCAGGTCGATGCCTGAACACTAACAGCAGCGGAAGAGAGTGGACATCCTCCTATCTGTCGCCTTGTCTGCGGAAGAGAATGACGTCTTCCTATGTGAAGAAAATGAGGAAAAAGAAAATGAGGAAAAAGAATATATAGATTGTACACAGGTGTATGGGTAAATTTGAACTTTAGCGTGTTAAATTCATAGTGGACATCCCCCGATCTGTCGCCTTGTCTGCGGAAGCGAATGACATCTTCCTATGTGAAGAAAATGAGGAAAAAAAATGAGGAAAAAGAAAATGAGGAAAAAGAAAATGAGGAAAAAGAATATATAGATTGTACACAGGTGTATGGGTAAATTTGAACTTTAGCGTGTTAAATTCATGGCTCATTATTCAATTTTATTTCTCAAATAGATCAGATAGATATAGCTGTTGTAAACTTTGCGATTGTGAAGAAAATGTATCGGCAGAATATATCGCGCGTCGTGAATCGCAGCGCTCCTCGAAGCGCCGCGCGTTGTAAATCGCAACGCTGCACAACGCGCCGCGCGCTGTGAATCCACTTCGGCAAAAATGTTCCATCTCTAATTCCCCCCCACCCCATTTATGCGAAAGAGAATGTCAAAATCACAATGTCGGGTGAGACACGTGCCTCACGAATGGCCTATGCGTAAGAGAATGGCAAAATCACAATGTCGGGCGAGACATGTGCCGCGTGGTGAAAACCTTCTCCATCTCTACACAGCTCCATCTCTCCTCATTTCAAAAAAAAAAAAAAAAAAAAAAAAAATACAAAAAAAACAACCGTCACGTTGATAGTCGTCGTCGGCTTCTGTGGCGCACCCGCCAACCACCAACCCAGGCGGGTTATCCAGATCCAGATCCAGCTATCATAGAATAAACCCAATTCTTGATGCAGCGTTGAAAGACCCTGGCGTGGTTTTTCGAATAAAGCCTGGAATAAACCCTGTGGCAGAATGGTTTCGGAACACTTTAAGAAGGAGACTGACTTACCTGTCGCGCTTGTCGATGCCTGAACAAATACACTCGCCGAGTCTAGGGCTTGTCGATGCGTCTAGCTTTCAACTGCCCGGTGCGGGCGGAAGTGCCGTTCCGATAAGCTCATTCGGTCTGAGCCAATGGGAGACCCGGTTCGTTTAACAGCCAATATGGAGGCCTTCCTATCGCGTCGTCTGCCAGAAAATGTCGCACCAGAATGCCAGAAAAAGCCATTTGGCTTCGAAATCGGCTATTCTAACCGGGCGCATCGTGTGCGCCGCAAAATGTTTCTAAACACCCCAGAGATCGGGGCCCAAATCGGCCGGGTTTGGGAGGAGATAGCGATGCAAGGCCCCAAAACGGTCGCGTATTATAATATAGATGCACCCCGGGTACACAGAGTGTGTCACGTGGTCGCTGTCGTTGTGTCGACACCATGCATACATGAGGAGTTGGAATATTTCACCCAGGAAGTTTTTCCTTGCGTCTTGAGGGCACACCTTGTGTTCGTTCTGTTGCATTCCGTCTTAGCACTGTACAACGATTTGTTCTCAGTATCTCTGTATTACAACTTGTTTCATTACTGTTTTGCTAACTAAATGACGTTCGTTTTGCAATCAAGACATAAACGGGAGTGCCAGATAGTGAACAACCGAGTTTGGAGTGTGTGACCGACATTACTGTATTAGCCTACTTTACGTGAAAAAAAAAAAAGATTTAAGGTTCAGTGGGGTCATGCATGATCATAAGTTTGTCACGTTTCGTGGTGTGTGATGTGTCGGGTTGAGGACTGTAAACTGTAGCGTTACAACGTAACACAGCACAGTGCTGTAAAATGATCAGTGAAACACGTGTTGATGTGTTGGGTTGAGGATTGTGAACTGTAGCGTCCCAACTGCACATCACTGTGCTGTGACAAAAAATCAGTGTAACACGTGTGATGTGTCGGGTTGAGGACTGTAAACTGTAGCGTTACAACTACACAGCACAGTGCACTGAGACAAACAGCTTGCCACTTGTGTCTCAAAACTTTCTGTTGGACTACACATCTTGAGATCTGTGTTTGCATGAGCACCACAGGTAAATCTGTTCTGTCATTTACACAACAATAACATCAAACGCAATCGTCCACAAGAAAGATGCAAAAGACCACACAATAATATTCCAAAATACGGCCTTCTTTGAGGAGTAAAGCCTATTTCTTAAAACTAATAACTTATGCTAAGTTATGCCGTACTTATGAGACGTTTAACTGTTGAGAAATATGACCTTTGTTTGAAAGAAAAAAAGTCCTTACTTTCAAGGCCTTTTTGCGATTTGTAATCCTTTGTGCCAACACATTGCCGTCACTGGTCGGCATTAGCCGTGATGAGTTACCAGCCCTGTCAGATATATTTCTGTTCCACTCTCCACCCTACCCCTCCCCCACCCTCGTCCACACACTCACACTGTACTCCAACACCTTCGTCGTCCCGGGTAGGTGCTAGTCGTTGTGTCAGTGAGCGGGGTGGTTACCCGATCTGTCTGCTGGTTCTCTTCTACACATCATACTCTCCCTACACACATCATACCCTCCCTACACACATCATACCCTCCCTACACACACCATACCTTCCCTACACACACCATACCCTCCCTACACACATCATACCCTCCCTACACACACCATACCCTCCCTCCACACGTTATACCCTCCCTACACGCATCATACCCTCCCTACACACATCATACCCTCCCTACACACATCACACCCTCCCTACACACATCGATACTCTCCCTCCACACATCATACCCTCCCTACACACATCATACCCTCCCTACACACATCATACCCTCCCTACACACATCATACTATCCCTACACACATCATACCCTCCCTACACACATCATACCCTCCTTACACACATCATACATTCCCTACACACATCATACACTCCCTACACACATCATACCCTCCCTACACACATCATACCCTCCCTGCACACATCTTACCCTCCCTACACACATCATACCCTCCCTACACACATCATACCCTCCCTACACACAGCATACCCTCCCTACACACATCATACCCTCCATACACACATCATACCCTCCATACACACATCATACCCTCCCTACACACATCATACCCTCCCTACACACATCATACCCTCCCTACACACATCATACCCTCCCTACACACATCAAATTCTCTCTACACACATCACACCCCCATACACACATCATATCCTCCCTACACACATCATACCCTCCGTACACACATCATACCCTCCCTACACACATCATACTCTCCCTACACATATCACACCCTCCCTACATATCATACCCTCCCTACTGACATCATACCCCCCTACACACATCACACCCTACCTACACACATCATACCCTCCCCACACACATCATACCCTCCCTGCACACACAATACCCTCCCTACACACATCATACCCTACCTACACACATCATACTCTCCCTACACACATCATACCCTCCCTACACACATCATACCCTCCCTACACATCATACCCTTCCTACACACATCATACCCTCCCTACACACATACCCTACCTTCACACATCATACCCTCCCTACACACATCATACCCTCCCTACACACAGCATACCCTCCCTACACACATCATACCCTCCCTACACGCATCATACCCTCCCTACACACATCATACCCTCCCTACACACAACATACCCTCCCTACACACATCATACCCTCCCTACACATATCATACCCTCCCTACACACATCATACCCTCCCTACACACATCATACCCTCCCTACACACATCATACCCTCCCTACACATATCATACCCTCCCTACACACATCAAATTCTCTCTACACACATCACACCTCCATACACACATCATATCCTCCCTACACACATCATACCCTCCGTACACACATCATACCCTCCCTACACACATCATACTCTCCCTACACACATCACACCCTCCCTACATATCATACCCTCCCTACTGACATCATACCCTCCCTACACACATCATACCCTCCCTACACACATCATACCCTCCCTACACACATCATACCCTCCCTACACACATCATACCCTACCTACACACATCATACTCTCCCTACACACATCATACCCTCCCTACACACATCATACCCTCCCTACACAACATACCCTTCCTACACACATCATACCCTCCCTACACACATCATACCCTTCCTACACATCATACCCTCCCTACACACATCATACACGCCCTACACACATCACACCCTCCGTACACACATCATACCCTCCCTACACACATCATATTCTCCATACACACATCACACCCTCCCTACACATTATACCCTCCCTACACACATCAGGCCCTCCCCACACACATCATACCCTCCCTACACACATCGTACCTTCCCTACACACTTCATACCCTCCCTACACACATCATACCCTCCCTACACACATCATACCCTCCCTACACACATCATACCCTCCCTACACACATCAACTCAACTCAACTCAACTCAAATTTTATTGGCTTCAATTTTCATGGAAGAATTTGTCTTGCGCTTGGGAGAAAGTAAGAGTATAACATATAAAAACAGCATTCATATCACATTTCATGTATCACACACAGTAATCACTAGTATAAGCCTACAATTATCACATTTGTACCTGTATCATACATGCAAATAAATAGTATCACATTTCCACGTATCACACACAATATATACATTACATACATACAGCAAGCTTCCATCTCCCGCGCCCCCCCCCCCCCTCCCACACATACATATCCTCGCACGTGCGTCGACTCCATACAAATGACATCATCAGTCCATTAACTAAAATGCACAATGACTAGTAGTGGGTACATGATACTTAATACGTGCTCAACTAGACCTGCTAACTAAAATAATAACAGAAACAAAAACAAGGACTGGGCACAACATTTACACGTGTGTGACCTACTTACATCAGGTGCCTGTGATCTATAAATAACAATGATTGCGTTTAAAGTAAAACATGAATAATGCCGATGTTTACTAACAATGAATACATAACAACTAAGATAAGAATGTATGTGTTTTCATAATATGATTATTTTATAAAACACAGTGGGGAAATTTGGAAAATAATTTTTATACGAAACTGCGCACATCGAGTCGAGCTCTGTAGCGTGTGTGTTCGGAGGCAGGAGACACACATGGCTGTGGATATTAATTGTTCGGTGGATTAAAAAGGATACCCCGACTTCGGCAGGGCAGAAGGAGGTACAAGACGGTGTGCTGTATCATACCCTCCCTACACACGTCATACCCTCCCTACACGCATCATACCCTCCCTACACGCATCATACCCTCCCTACACACATCTTACCCTCCCTACACACATCATACCCTCCATACACACATCATACCCTCCCTACACACATCATACCCTCCCTACGCACATCATACTTTACCTACATACATCATAGCCTCCCTACACATCATACCCTCCCTACACATCATACCCTCCCTACACACATCATACCCTCCCTACACACATCATACCCTCCCTACACACATCATACCCTCCCTACACACATCATACCCTCCCTACACACATCATACCCTCCCTACACACATCATACCCTCCCTACACACATCATACCCTCCCTACACATCATACCCTCCCTACACACATCATACCCTCCCTACACACATCATACCCTCCCTACACACATCACACCCTCCCTACATACATCATACCCTCCTTACACACATCATACCCTCCCTACACACATCACACCCTCCCTACACACATCATACCCTACCTACACACATCATACCCTCCCTACACACATCATACCCTCCCTACACATCATACCTTTCCTACACACATCATACCCTCCCTACATACATCATACCCTCCCTACACACATCATACCCTCCCTACACACATCATACCCTCCGTACACACATACCCTCCCTACACACATCATACCCTCCCTACACACATCATACCCTCCCTACACACATCATACCTTCCCTACACACATCATACCCTCCCTACACATCATACCCTCCCTACACACATCATACCCTCCCTACACACATCATACCCTCCCTACACACATCACACCCTCCCTACATACATCACACCCTCCTTACACACATCATACCCTCCCTACACACATCACACCCTCCCTACACACATCATACCCTACCTACACACATCATACCCTCCCTACACACATCATACCCTCCCTACACACATCATACTCTCCCTACACACATCATACCCTCCCTACACACATCATACTCTCCCTACACACATCATACACTCCCTACACACATCATACCCTCCCTACATACATCATACCCTCCCTACACACATCATACCCTCCTTACACACATCATACCCTCCCTACACACATCATACCCTCCCTACACATCATACCTTTCCTACACACATCATACCCTCCCTACATACATCATACCCTCCCTACACACATCATACCCTCCCTACACACATCATACCCTCCCTACACATCATACACTCCCTACACACATCATACACTCCCTACACACATCATACCCTCCGTACATACATCATACCCTCCCTACACACATCATACTCTCCCTACACACATCACACCCTCCCTACGCATCATACCCTCACTACACATATCATAGCGGCCCTCCCTACACACAACATACCCTCCCTACACACATCATACCCTCCCTGCACACATCATACCCTGCCTACACACATCATACCCTCCCTACACACATCATACTCTCCCTACACACATCATACTCTCCCTACACACATCATACCCTCCCAACACACAACATACCCTCCCTACACATCATACCCTTCCTACACACATAAGCTCCCAGGTAGCAAAAGATCTGGAAATCATCTGCGGGACAGATGCCAGTTGCCACATATTGTACATATGTCAGAAATCGTATGGATACCACATGGTTACAATTTGTCATTTCTCACATGATCTGACCATGACCAGCGGCATATCATAGCCAGCTGGATTCTTGCTGGCGCGGTCAGCTATACTCTACTTTTTCAAGCTGAATCATTTTAAAGCTTTTGTTTGTGAACAATAAAAATTATGGTATTTATTTTGCGAATTATTTATATTAATTACAAAAATGACAATTGAAAAATCTGAATTAAAGACAAAGTATTGTATGCCATTTTTGTTGTTGAGTGCGTCTAAACCCTCCAAATAAGGTTTTAAGTGTGTGTAAAAAAAAAAAAAAATTTTTTTTTTTTTGCAATTTGTTTGTGTCATTTGTTATTTTGCAAAAAATCTATGTGATACTTTTTGCAACCAGCCGAAGTTTGCTGTCTGAGTTTGACTATATTTTATAAGGCGAGCGTCCCCAGCCACCATGATCCTGCATGCGTTTTTTTTTATTTTTCATGCTGGAATGCGTGACACCTTCGCTATTCGCGCCTTACATTTCGTCAACTTTTACGCAGATTGTCGCAGTCGAAACAATTTCACCACGCTTATTTGAAAAGGTGATTGCAATCTTTGTTTTCCTAATTTAATACCGTGCATTTATGTTTGTTCTTTATAAAAACACTTTTTTTAATCTTTTTTTTTACCTGTATTTAATTTTGACATTTTGACATAAAAATTAGTTATTCTTCTTGGTGACATTTTTTTTATTTAGAATTTTAATTGCATTAAAACCTTTATTCGGTTATTTTTAAAGTTATTTTCAGACAGTTTGGGTTCAAAGAATACATTTTATTTTTAATCAAATATTTTTATTTTATGTATTGGATTTTTATTAAATTTTTATCATAAAATTTGTTCTCAGCCTTTTTGTTTTTTTGTTTTTGATAAAATAAATCCAAAAACAAAAAGACTGCCAACCTTAAATAAAAAAAAATTTGTTTGTAGAAAAAAGTTGCTGAAGTTTTGTTTTTTGGTCAACTGAGCATTTACACTCATTTCAGTGAGCCGTTTGTTTTAAGGGAGACAATAACAACTGCAAAGAGCAATATCTTTCAGTTATTTCCCTTGTTAATTAATTAACTCACTTGACTTCCGGTTGGCGCTAAATCCACATGTTTTGACGTTTTTCACCCTTTTATCTTCCTGCCTTGTATTTTGAGTTGCTTATTGGATGTAAGGTAATCCTTGTCTTTCATTCTAAAATAAAGATTGATTGTCTCACGAAGTACTAAGTGAATTAACTGATGGAACAATTTCATTTCGAATACTTGATGACTGATGCCGTGATGGACTCACAGTCGATCACAATCTAGGTATGTTACAAAGTGCGCACGCAGCTCAATTTTTGACGTCATTGAAAATGACCCCCCATTTTCTGATCACTCACACTGGCTCAGTTTTGGGGTCCTCTTTTCTATTCTTTTCCAAATTTACATCACATGGGCACCCTGTCGAAGACGTAGAGCACATTCTTGACTTTAAGATTGAGAAAGATGGCGAGTCCAACACTGTCGAGCTCGCCGGCCAGAATATCGGGCGAAGAAGACACACAAGAGGTACTTTTATAAAACAATTTATAGCCTTTGAACTCTTATGAGACCCCTCTGAACAGTTAGTTTGACCATTTTCCTGCTGTTTCCCAAAGTTTCAAGTCGATAAAGCGATGCGAAGTACCTTTTAACGGATGCGCCGCTTTGCGCCCGGATTGTCACCATCCAACATGGCGGTCGGTAAAGTTCGTCGTTTTTTTTTTTTTTTATAGTTCTGAACCTTTCTTTTGATACCAAATTGAACAATATTGATAAACAAATGTGTGGGTTACAGTTAATTTTAGCTGAAAAATGTCAAAAATGGTTTCAATTTATCCTCTTTGCCTCTATTACGAATTTTATTACTTTAAAAATTCATAACTCGGGTTACACTTATCCAATCTCAAAGTTATATATACCATTGGAATGCTGATTTTCTGCTCTTTCAAGTGATATAGATCAAAATGTTCAATGAAGATTTTGAATTTTTTTGTAACATACCTACACAGTCTCGATTTTATTTTATTTTTTGCGTAGAAGAACACTGTTCTATTCATCCAAGTTTGTTTTTTTCTGAACGAGGTTTGAGTCAACTAACTTTTCCAAAAACATGATGTTGATTGATGTTGTGGTTTGTTTTTTAGAATAGAAGTTGTAAAACTAAAACAGTAAAAGTGTGAAAATGCTCCGAGTCCGATTCGCTGGTCACAGAACAAAAATCGGGGAGGTTGCTAAATTACAACACATGTCTGATGTCTTACCCGTTCGCTTCAAATATAATCCAATCAGTTTGAAACATTGTTCACAAGTAGACGAGACTCTGCTTTTCATATTCATGATATTGATAGTGATTGAATAATATATTTTATTCGCGAGCTGATCTACATTACACACGATGACAAAATTCAATCAACCCGATTTTTTGTTGAAGTAAACAAATGTATGTAACCTGCGAATTAGATTCAATCAACCCGATTTTTTGTTGAAGTAAACAAATGTATGTAACCTGCGAATTAGATGGTAGTTTTTTACATTCTGTTTTTTATTTCATTTATCAGCTTCCTGTCTCTTGGTAAACTTCTGGTTTCTAATCTACTGATATACATTCCAATTTTGTTTTCATTGATGATATGAACAAGTGTGGACTTTTTAAAGATTTTTTTCTGTCTTCATTTAAAAAAATATCCATCAAATGTAAATTGCATCTTCATCAAGTGTTAACTATTTCTGTGATATTTTTTCAAGGTGGCGGTACTGAACAGCTTCGGTCAGTTCAAACATACTCTGAACTACAAACAGGACCTTGCGTATTGAGCCGAGGTAAGTAACCATTCATATCGCTCTGCCTCATAAATCAATAACCGTTCAACTTCAAGATTTCTCTCTCTCCCAACCTCAATTTTTTATTTTCTCTTTGGTGAGTCAGGTTGTGACTTTTGTTTTGCATGGCAGACTTTGTACCAACTTTCCCCCTACTTTGAAACAATTTTAGTCAGCGCCAAATCAAATCAAAAGTGCTACCCTTGTGATGTAAACTGCTAAACAGCGCAAACTGTCAAACTTGTTTTATGCAACGATTCTTGTCAGACTTTGTAGGCCAGTGCAGCTATTGGAGCTACCTCCTAATGCGACAAAAGCAGTCTGGCTATAGTTTGACTCTATAGCTAACCAATCAGTAAGCGGCGATAAAAAAAGTCTGCGGAATTATATCTTTTTTATTCCACGGCCAAGTCCAGCAGCTTTTGTAGTCGCTGCTAAGTCTTACCTTTATTGTTTCTAAATTATATTATACATTCCAATTTTGTTTTTGTTGTTAGTGTGACTTTGAGGCTTGTAAATGATGAATCATTGTGTTCCTAATTAATTTCAAGGCTTTATTTTTCAGAAAGCCATGATTATGACAGTGTGTTTGAACTTGAAGAAAGCTGAGATGGACAGTGACCTCAGCCCTCAACAGACAACATCGCCACAGATGCCGCTAACGCAGACTGTGGTTTCGCTACTGCAGCCAGGTGAAGATGTACAGGTATATCTCGATAGCAACAAATGCAACGTTAACAGCGACACATTTGTCAGGGTCTTTTTGTTTTATGAATTTGGCTTATTTTGTCTTTTATTCTTTTGTAGAACCTTTTTAAAGTAATAAAAGCAGATGTGTAGGTTTAGGAAAACAAATGCATTGTTTTCAGTAAAGAGGAAAAACAGGGTGGTATGTTGATGATTGCTTTAGGGCGGGGATGTAGCTCAATCGGTAGCGCGCTGGATTTGTATCCAGTTGGCCGCTGTCAGCGTGAGTTCGTCCCCACGTTCGGCGAGAGATTTATTTCTCAGAGTCAACTTTGTGTGCAGACTCTCCTCGGTGTCCGAACACCCCCGTGTGTACACGCAAGCAAAAGACCAAGTGCGCACGAAAAAGATCCTGTAATCCATGTCAGAGTTCGGTGGGTTATAGAAACACGAAAATACCCAGCATGCTTCCTCCGAAAACGGCATATGGCTGCCTAAATGGCGGGGTAAAAAATTGTCATACACGTAAAATTCCACTCGTGCAAAAAACACGAGTGTACATGGGAGTTTCAGCCCACGAACGCAGAAGAAGAAGAAGATGATTGCTTTATTTTTTTATTTTTAAATTACCCAGGCGTGTGTGTTTTTCATTGATGAACAAGTGTGGACTTTTGTTCTGTCTTTTAAAGAAAAATGTCATCCATCAAATGTAAATTGCATCTTCATCAAATGTTAACTATTTCTGTAATATTATTTCAAGGTGGCGGGAATGAACAGCTTCAGTCTAGTCGAAGAAGAAGAAGAAGAGCCGAGGTAAGTAACCATTCTGGCATTCATATCGCTCTGCCTCATAAATCAATAACTGTTCAACCTCAAGATTTCTCTCTCGCCCAACCTCAATTTTTTTATTTTCTCTTTGGTGAGTCAGGTTGTGACTTTTGTTTACATGGCAGACTTTGTACCAACTTTCCCCCTTCTTTGAAACAATTTTAGTCAGCGCCAAATCAAGTCAGAAGTGCTACCCTTGTGATGTAAACTGCTAAACAGCGCAAACTGTCAAACTTGTTTTAAGCAACGATTCTTGTCAGACTTTGAAGGCCAGTGCAGCTATTGGAGCTACCTCCTAATGCGACAAAAGCAGTCTGGCTATAGTTTGACTCTATAGCTAACCAATCAGTAAGCGGCGATAAGAAAAGTCAGCGGAATATCTTTGTTATTCCACGGCCAAGTCCAGCAGCTTTTGTAGTCGCTGCTAAGTCTTACCTTAATTGTTTCTAAATTATATTATACATTCCAATTTTGTTTTTGTTGTGAGTGTGACTTTGAGGCTTGTGAATGATGAATCATTGTGTTCTTATTAAATTTCAAGGATTTATTTTTCAGAAATCCATGAGTATGACAGTGTGTTTGAACTTGAAGAAAGCTGAGATGGACAGTGACCTCAGCCCTCAACAGACAACATTGCCACAGATGCCGCTAACGCAGACTGTGGCTTCGCTACTGCGGCCAGGTGAAGATGTACAGGTATATCTCGCTAGCAACAAATGCAACGTTAACAGCGACACATTTGTCAGGGTCTTTTTGTTTTATGAATTTGGCTTATTTTGTCTTTTGTAGAACCTTTTTAAAGTAATAAAAGCAGATGTGTACACGATTTGCGTCTTCCCGACTCCTAAGGAAGTCGCCGCGGATTCTATCGTGCGCGAGATTTAAAAAAAAATTTCGTCTCGCGATAGTACGAGGAGCAAGAGCCGCCATGTATTGTTTTTGTCTGCTCGACTACAAATGCGCGAAAGTCGTAATTCACCCCCACCGCCCTGATATGGCTCTTCGTGGTCGGCTGGGCGTTAAGCAAACAAACAAACAAACAAATTCACCCCCAAAAGCTCAGTCGTAAGTCGCGTTTTGGGGTGAGTCGTTCACTGGGGGTTCATCCGTGGTAGCAAAATCGGTCGTAAAAAGGGGGTGGTTGTAAACAGGGGGGTTGCTAAGGGGGAGTTCTACTGTATAAGAAAACTCTGCGGAATATCTTTTTTATTCCATGGCCAAGTCCAGCTGCTCTGGAGTCGCTGCTTAGTCTTACCTTAATTGTTTCTAACTTGCTGGAGCTGTTCATATGGCTGACTTTTTGCCAGCAACCCAGGAGATATTTTTAAACAACATCAAATGTAAAAGAATGTAGTGTCCCCCAGCCATACTCATAGTAATAGGCTCAATTTTCTCAGTTTTATTATTCAGAGGATTTATTTTTAGTTCTGTAACCTGAATGGGTTTTTTTGGTAAGAGTTTTTTGCAATTGCATATGTCTTCATCAAGCATTAATTATTTCTGTGATATCTTTTCAGGGTGGCAGTAATGAACAGCTTTGGTCAGGTCAAACATACTCTGAACTACAAACAAGACCTTGCTTTTTGAGTTGAGGTAAGTAACCATTCACATATCACTTAGCCTTATAAATCAATAACTGTTCAACTTCAAGATTTCTCTCTCCCAACCTCACTTTTTTCTTTGGTGAGTCAGGTTGTGACTTAAGTTTTGTTCACATGGCAGACTTTGTACCAACTTTCCCCCTACTTTGAAAGAATTTTAGTCAGCGCCAAATCAAATCAAAATTGCTGCCCTTGTGATCAGCAAAAACGCTCAGACTTGTTTTAAGCGACGATTCTTGTCGGACTTTGAATACCAGTGCAGCTATCGGAGCTACCTCCTAATGCAGTAAAAGCAGTTTGGCGATACTTTTGCTATAGCTAATCAATCAGTAAGCGGCGATAAGAAAAGTCTGCGGAATATCTTTGTTATTCCACGGCCAAGTCCAGCAGTTTTTGGAGTCGCTGCTAAGTCTTACCTTAATTGTTTCTAAATTGCTGAGCCGTTCACATGGCTGACTTTTTGCCGACAACCCAGGAGGTATTTTCAAACGACGTTCGTCTGTCATGTGAACAGCACTTAAATGTTTTCAGATCTGAAAATCTTGGCAGGGATATAGTTTTGTGTCGGTGTGATTATTCATCAATTTATTTCAACTCCTTTCAGTGCAGTTTTTGAGTGACTGTCAGCTCGCTCTTACCCGTTTCACCTTTTTTTCTTTGTGTGTGTGTGTGTGAGAGTTATGCTCAGTAATTTGAGAAAACATAATAGACCAGTCTCTATGAACCTTAACTGTCAAATTCTCTCAAAGATTTTATTCATTTAAAAAAAAAATTCATCATATGTAAAAGAATGTAGTGTCCCCCAGCCATACTCATAGTAATAGGCTCAATTTTCTCAGTTTTATTATTCAGAGGATTTATATTTAGTTCTGTAACCTGAATGGGTTTTTTTGGTAAGAGTTTTTTGCAATTGCATATATGTCTTCATCAAGCATTAATTATTTCTGTGATATCTTTTCAGGGTGGCAGTAATGAACAGCTTTGGTCAGGTCAAACATATTGTGAACTACAAACAAGACCTTGCTTTTTGAGTTGAGGTAAGTAACCATTCATATATCACCTAGCCTTATAAATCAATAACTGTTCAACTTCAAGATTTCTCTCTCTCCCAACCTCAATTTTTTTCTTTTTTCTTTGGTGAGTCAGGTTGTGACTTAAGTTTTGTTCACATGGCAGACTTTGTACCAACTTTCCCCCTACTTTGAAACAATTTTAGTCAGCGCCAAATCAAATCAAAATTGCTGCCCTTGTGAACAGCAAAAACGCTCAAACTTATTTTAAGCGACGATTCTTGTCCGACTTTGAATACCAGTGCAGTTATCGGAGCTACCTCCTAATGCAGTAAGAGCAGTTTGGCGATAGTTTTGCTATAGCTAACCAATCAGTAAGCGGCGATAAGAAAAGTCTGCGGAATATCTTTGTTATTCCACGGCCAAGTCCAGCAGTTTTTGGAGTCGCTGCTAAGTCTTACCTTAATTGTTTCTAAATTGCTGGAGCCGTTCACATGGCTGACTTTTTGCCGACAACCCAGGAGGTATTTTCAAACGACTTCGAGTCGGGGGAAAGTTGTTTGCTCGTCTGTCATGTGTATAGCACTTAAATGTTTTCAGATGATCTGAAAATCTAGGCAGGGATATAGTTTTGTGTCGGTGTGATTATTCATCAATTTATTTCAACTCCTTTCAGTGCAGTTTTTGAGTGACTGTCAGCTTGCTCCTACCCTTTTCACCTATTTTCTTTGTGTGTGTGTGTGTGAGTTATGCCCAGTAATTTGAGAAAACATAATGGACCAGTCTCTATGAACCTTAACTGTCAAATTCTCTCAAAGATTATATTCATTTAAAAAAAAAATTCATCAAATGTAAAAGAATGTAAAGCCATACTCATAGTAATAGGCTCAATTTTCTCAGTTTTATTATTCAGAGGATTTATTTTTAGTTGTGTAACCTGAATGGGTTTTTTTGGTAAGAGTTTTTTGCAATTGCATATGTCTTCATCAAGCATTAATTATTTCTGTGATATCTTTTCAGGGTGGCAGTAATGAACAGCTTTGGTCAGGTCACACATACTCTGAACTACAAACAAGACCTTGCTTTTTGAGTGGAGGTAAATAACCATTCATATATCACTTAGAGGGCTGTCACACATGCGACTGAGTCGCGCGATTTACCCTGTCACACAGCCGACTCAGTCGTAGAAAAAACTGCGACTCAGTCTCATGCGATTCGCTCGTAGCTTTGAGGTTTAGAACATGTTCTATTCCTGCGATCCAGTCGTCGGTCAATCGCAGGGGCAGAGCCAACAGAGCCAATCAGAACGCGTTGCTGCGGCCTTGACGCCGTGACTTAAAGGCATACTAACGCACTCCCGTGTTTACAAAGTGTAGTTTGCCCACAATCGATGTCAAACGCACCATAAGACCATATAATGATGATATGTCACCATGCGCGGACCATAATACATGCATTACAGCTTGTTCTAGCCTCTGAAAAAGTGAGGATGTCAACAAAGCCGCGGTGTTAGCTCCCTTGCATCAACGTTACATGTGTTGCCAAATCTATAAATAGGACCATCTAGATCAAAATAAAAATTCAAATATCTCAACATTTAAGGGCTCCTAGACCACAATATTTTGCAGGGAACTTAATTTAGTCTGTCTCCAGCTCTGGGTAAAGCAATTAGCGTGTATATTCATCAGCTTTCTATGCCTTTAAAGTTGTTTGTTTGTTTGCTTAACGCCCAGCCGACCACGAAGAGCCATATCAGGGCGGTGCTGCTTTGACATATAACGTGCGCCACACACAAGACAGAAGTCGCAGCACAGGCTTCATGTCTCACCCAGTCACATTATTCTGACACTGGACCAACCAGTCCTAGCACTAACCCCATAATGCCAGACGCCAGGCGGAGCAGCCACTAGATTGCCAATTTTAAAGTCTTAGGTATGACCCGGCCGGGGTTCGAACCCACGACCTCCCGATCACGGGGCGGACGCCTTACCACTAGGCCAACTGTGCCGGTGTCACTTTTTGGAAGAACTCAGATATAAAGGAGACGTTTTAGGCGTATATTGCAGCTGTCTGGGAACTTTATTTCTTGCAAAGGCGTAATGCTGAAAGGAATTTTTCAGAAAGGTAGAGCGACGTTCGAACATTTGGCAAAACGCGTTTGCCGTGTTCACTATGACACGTCACTTCTGCCCCGCTCGCGTGGAGTTATCGTTCACCA
The DNA here is from genome assembly GCF_037325665.1 of Littorina saxatilis. Classification (NCBI taxonomy): domain Eukaryota; kingdom Metazoa; phylum Mollusca; class Gastropoda; order Littorinimorpha; family Littorinidae; genus Littorina; species Littorina saxatilis. Next base: position 63,283,939 of record NC_090252.1, read on the forward strand.
GTCGTTCGTCTATCGTTCATCGTGTGACGGGTCAATGGCCTACGATGTGATGTGCGATCGGCCAAAGACTGAATCGCAAGACTGAATCGCAATGACTGAGTCGCCTGTATGACCGAGGCTTTAGCCTTATAAATCAATAACTGTTCAACTTCAAGATTTCTCTCTCTCCCAACCTCAATTTGTTATTTTCTCTTTGGTGAGTCAGGTTGTGACTTAAGTTTTGTTCACATGGCAGACTTTGTACCAACTTTCCCCCCACTTTAAAACAATTTTAGTCGGCGCCAAATCAGATCAAAATTACTGCCCTTGTGAACAGCGCAAACGCTCAAACTTGTTTTAAGCGACGATTCTTGTCAGACTTTGAAGGCCAGTGCAGCTATCGGGGCTATCGGAGCTACCTCCTAATGCGATAAGAGCAGTTTGGCGTTAGTTTGGCTATTGCTAACCAATCAGTAAGCGCCGATAAAAAAAAGTCTGCGAAAAATCTCTGTTAAAGAATGTAGTGTCCTCCAGTCATACAATTTTACACTGTCAAATGGTAAACATTTTCCTCTGGCTACACTTCATTCTATCAGGTTCTATTTTTTCTCTTTTTTTTCCAGGTACCATGCCTCATGTGACAAAGTCTTGCAAGATGTCAGCCGATCAAGCTCACACATCTTCGTGATCAGGGATATCTGTTTCGGCACAGTCGGTGGTGCTAAACTCTGGCGAGGGGGGAGAAGTTCTGTCCAAGATACCACCCCTGTGCATCATCCAGAAAGCTGAAGAGTGACAAACCTTGACCCACATTCAGAGTGTAGGACTGATTATCTTAAGATAACATATGATCCTGAAACCAAATTTTAAAGCAGATTAATTCTTCTCAATCCAGAACTTGTCTTTAAATCATACTGCAGAGATTACATTCCCAGTGCTGCGATGGTTATTCACCACACACACTCAAGGTCCAACCCTGAAGTGATGCGATAGTCATAGGTTCACTACAGAGCCTTTTTGGAGGAGAGTTGCGGGTACCTTTTTTCTTTTAGTTTTTTAAACTATACTTTAAAGCCTTTTTTCCCTTAATGTGTGTGTGTTTGGCTGACTTGGGAGTATTATTCCTGCTGTGACTTTGTTTCATTGATTCCTTATGGAGAAAAGATACAAGTTGGCTTATTATTATGATATTGAATATAAAGTATGATCTTCAGACTGTTGTTTTGTCTTTTGTTGTGAAAATGTGTGATTGAGTGTGTGTCTGTGAGGTTCGAAGTATCGGTCAAACATATGACGAAGACATGTCATTCATACAGTAAACATATGACATATAGCAAACAATATCATTTGTTTCATGGCAACCATGTAATTTGCATATGCCAATGTCATTTGTGATATGGCAAACAAATGATTTTCATATGTCAGTGTCACTTGTAATGTGGTGTAAATGAGGTTTCCATATGACAATGTCACTTGTGATGTGGCAAACTAGTGTTTTTGACATGTCATTTTCACCTAAAAACCATATGGTAGCCATTCCAAAACCATTTGCAATTTATCTATGACTGACATATGGTTTTACTATATGATTTCCACATGCCATGTCATATGTTTGTCATATGCTGGGCATATTTCTCTGCTGCCTCCCTACACATCATACCCTCCCTACACATCATACCCTCCCTACACACATCATACCCTCCCTACACACATCATACCCTCCCTACACACATCATACCCTCCCTACACATCATACCCTTCCTACACACATCATACCCTCCCTACACATCATACCCTTCCTACACACATCATACCCTCCCTACACATCATACCCTTCCTACACACATCATACCCTCCCTACACACATCATACCCTCCCTACACACATCATACCCTCCCTACACATCATACCCTCCCTACACACATCATACCCTCCCTACACACATCATACCCTCCCTACACATCATACCCTTCCTACACACATCATACCCTCCCTACACACACCATACCCTCCCTACACACATCATACCCTCCCTACACACACCATACCCTCCCTACACACATCATACCCTCCCTACACACATCATACTCTCGCTACACACATCATAGTCTCCCTACACACATCATACCCTTCCTACACACATCATACCCTTCCTACACACAACATACCCTCCCTACACACAGCATACCCTCCCTACACACATCATACCCTCCCTACACACATCATACCCTCCCTACCAACATCATACCCTCCCTACACATCATACCCTCCCTACACACATCTTACCCTACCTACACATCATACCCTCCCTACACACATCATACCCTTCCCTACACACATCTTACCCTACCTACACATCATACCCTCCCTACACCTTTAGATAAACGTTTAAAGGTCGTCGTCGTCGTTGTCGTTGTTGTTGTTGATGTTGTTGTTGTTGTTGTTGACCAGATAGCTGACCAGACTCTACTAGGTTGCCAAAAACCAAAAAGCAATCAACATGTTCTGTGATTCTAACCATCCTTTTAAATCTTGTGTTAAATTATCCCTTTAGATAAACGTTTAAAGGTCAATTTGGCATGCAGGAACCAGTTCAAAAAGTAACTCATTCCTTCTGCAGCCACGTCCTATTCTGAATTCTACTTGTATCCTGTAGAGGTTGATCAGCCACGTCCTATTCTGAATTCTACTTGTATCCTGTAGAGGTTGATCAGCCACGTCCTATTCTGAATTCTACTTGTATCCTGTAGAGGTTGATCAGCCACGTCCTATTCTGAATTCTACTTGTATCCTGTAGAGGTTGATCAGCCACGTCCTATTCTGAATTCTACTTGTATCCTGTAGAGGTTGATCAGCCACGTCCTATTCTGAATTCTACTTGTATCCTGTAGAGGTTGATCAGCCACGTCCTATTCTGAATTCTACTTGTATCCTGTAGAGGTTGATCAGCCACGTCCTATTCTGAATTCTACTTGTATCCTGTAGAGGTTGATCAGCCACGTCCTATTCTGAATTCTACTTGTATCCTGTAGAGGTTGATCAGCCACGTCCTATTCTGAATTCTACTTGTATCCTGTAGAGGTTGATCAGCCACGTCCTATTCTGAATTCTACTTGTATCCTGTAGAGGTTGATCAGCCACGTCCTATTCTGAATTCTACTTGTATCCTGTAGAGGTTGATCAGCCACGTCCTATTCTGAATTCTACTTGTATCCTGTAGAGGTTGATCAGCCACGTCCTATTCTGAATTCTACTTGTATCCTGTAGAGGTTGATCAGCCACGTCCTATTCTGAATTCTACTTGTATCCTGTAGAGGTTGATCAGCCACGTCCTATTCTGAATTCTACTTGTATCCTGTAGAGGTTGATCAGCCACGTCCTATTCTGAATTCTACTTGTATCCTGTAGAGGTTGATCAGCCACGTCCTATTCTGAATTCTACTTGTATCCTGTAGAGGTTGATCAGCCACGTCCTATTCTGAATTCTACTTGTATCCTGTAGAGGTTGATCAGCCACGTCCTATTCTGAATTCTACTTGTATCCTGTAGAGGTTGATCAGCCACGTCCTATTCTGAATTCTACTTGTATCCTGTAGAGGTTGATCAGCCACGTCCTATTCTGAATTCTACTTGTATCCTGTAGAGGTTGATCAGCCACGTCCTATTCTGAATTCTACTTGTATCCTGTAGAGGTTGATCAGCCACGTCCTATTCTGAATTCTACTTGTATCCTGTAGAGGTTGATCAGCCACGTCCTATTCTGAATTCTACTTGTATCCTGTAGAGGTTGATCAGCCACGTCCTATTCTGAATTCTACTTGTATCCTGTAGAGGTTGATCAGCCACGTCCTATTCTGAATTCTACTTGTATCCTGTAGAGGTTGATCAGCCACGTCCTATTCTGAATTCTACTTGTATCCTGTAGAGGTTGATCAGCCACGTCCTATTCTGAATTCTACTTGTATCCTGTAGAGGTTGATCAGCCACGTCCTATTCTGAATTCTACTTGTATCCTGTAGAGGTTGATCAGCCACGTCCTATTCTGAATTCTACTTGTATCCTGTAGAGGTTGATCAGCCACGTCCTATTCTGAATTCTACTTGTATCCTGTAGAGGTTGATCAGCCACGTCCTATTCTGAATTCTACTTGTATCCTGTAGAGGTTGATCAGCCACGTCCTATTCTGAATTTTACTTGTATCCTGTAGAGGTTGATCAGCCAGGAAGAACAGTGTGTGTTTGTTTGTCCTTGTGTCAGTGTGTCATCATCATTTGAAGCGTGTGGATTCCAATTTTGATTTTTGTGTGTTTCTGTTTTAGTATCATTTGATAAAGTGGTATTATTTTATGTGTTTGTTCTCTCAACGACACACTATTATAAGAGGCTAAGCTTTTTATAAATCTTAATCCTTGTAAAATAAAGTTCAGTTCAATTATGTTCTCTCTCTCTCTCTGTCCCTCCTTCTCTCTCTCTCTCCTTTTTTCTCTCCCTCCTTCTCTCTCTCTACCTCTCCCTCTGTTTCCCCTCTCTCTCTCTCTCTCTCTCTCTCTCTCTCTCTCTCTCTCTCTGTTGCAATCGCTTGGGAAAACTTCAGTGGGAAGTATACTCCCTTTACTATTACTTTACATTTCAATAACATTGCTTTGCAACAAGATGAATACGATCTTCAAGCCATTGTTATATCAATACATGTAAAAGAACCACGCAAATATTCACCAAAATATCTGTATGAAGGTGACACGCCAGGCAAGTCGTGAAGGCAGCGTGCAACACACTCGTGTCTGGACACGCTACAACTGTTGATCTGTGTTAGGACGGGCCGTTACCGGCAGTTTTCAATCATATCATATCACCTATCAAAACTTGCTTTGACGTATTTCTAAGCGTATTGAACCTGTTTTTGTTGAATCTTTATAAGAAAGCATTCATGTTATGGCTAACAGCGCTAACGGTTTGGCGGCTGTCCAAATACAACCCCAACCAGTCTTAACAGTGGAGTGTGTCAACGGGTTAACGCGTTCTTAAGTAAATACACACTGACTGCATGCTAGCAAGGAAACAAGTTCATGTTTACTCAGGAGAAAAAAAACACCAATCACTGCATGATAATATTCCAAGGTCGCTTTCACAACACGTGGCAGTGTTTAAATAAATGTGTGTATTTGAACCAGCAACTATAAATCTTATTTACAGCATGGGTTTGATTTCCAGAATGTAATGTTGACGTTGCGCAACCCAGGTGTGGACGTGTTCAGGTGTAACCAGCCACCTGCATTTGTGGCAGAGTGACCGAGGTCATTTACGTGCCACCACAGTGCTACGGGTTGGGACATGGATACCATCTCTGAGTGTGCACATAACATCGGCCCGTGTGCGTCCTGGTCTGGATTCGAACCCGTAGTCAGGGAACTCGTGGCAAGGAAACACAACAATACTTTACTCTCTCTCAAAGTGACAGGCATGCATTTTCATATCGACACAGACTTTCTATACGTGTCGTGTGGCTTTCTGCCCGATGTTTTCGGTGTTTTCGGTGTTTTCGGTGTCACAGTTACTAGTGTTGTTGTCACACTGTTGTTGGCAACGCCAGACGTCCCCACAGACACACACACCCGCCGTGTGACTACAAGAAGATCTTACATTGCTGTTCGGTACAGGTAGATTTCAGGGGCCTGAGTGTGGTACCTGGATATTGGCTAGAGAGCGGTTCGCCGATATGCTCTGATGTGAACAGCCACTGAAATTGTCTTCTTGGGCTTATGACGAATTTTATTCATCCTTTCTTAAATTCGGTTCTGGATGTTATAATTCATCATATCAGTCAACATTTGCATACGCGGCAGAGGCTAACTCTGGCCAAACGATAGGTATCTAAAAGTGATCATTCGGTTGGCGACAGTCGTGGCGTGCGGTCACGTTTTTTTCGTCGCTCCGGTACACGGCAGTTGTCACAGTGAGCACTCATCGCTTTTCCCGCTGTCTACTCTTCGCGACCTATTGCGTCGTATGATCACCGAATGTGTTAGCTTTTTATTTTCTCATTTCTTCTCTTCTCTCTTTTGAAATATCATGGCCTCGAGTGTCAACCCTGTTTTTCTGAAAAGAAGAGACATTCCCCTGTCCGACAGTGACAGTGTTTCTGTGCTTGAAGTGTGTTTGGCTGCCGAAAGAGTTTCTGGACGAGAGAGTGTTCTCGGAGCTCAAGAGATTCGGGGGCTGTGGAGGATTTACGCAGCTACCAGAGAAGCACGCAACACTCTGCTTGTTCAAGGTTTGAGTTTGAGGAACGTCGCCTTAAAGGTATGTGGTGAAAACCCTTTTTCGTTGCGTGACAATCTCGGCATTGAAAAGCCCTCTACTAAAGTTTTCATTGACAACCTCCCTCTCTCGGTAGCCGACTCTGAGATCGAAAACTCACTTGTCAGTCTCGGGTGCGAGCTCCGTTCAGGAGTTAAGCAACAGAGAGCTAGAGACAAAGATGGAAAATTGACTCGTTTTCTGACCGGGGGTCGTTTTGTCTTCATCACTGTGCCCCCTGTCCCTCTCGAGAAAACCATGATTGTAAGCATTTTCACCGCTGCTGTTTATCATAGGGAACAGAAGTCCGTGCCGAGGAAGGTAGTGTGCAGCAAATGTTTGTTGGATGGGCACCATGTGTCAGTGTGCGAGAATGAAGTAGTTTGCAGAGACTGCAGATTACCAGGTCACAGACGTGGCAGTCCTGACTGCCAGACAGCCACCGAGAAAAACTCTGAAACCGAAACTGCGACAAGTCACGAGCCGGCGCAAACCGAAAAGTCTTTTGAAGCTGAAACTACAACAGACGAGCCGGTGCAAACCAGTGACAGGGCTCCGTCCTCCACCACCAACCTCGTCACCGCCCCCGACTTTTTCGCGAATTTTCGACCATCTGTTCGTACACCGAGAAGTGCTACGCTGTTGGCAGGATCGCGAAGCCGCTTGGAATCTGTGAAAAGACACCGATCACAGGACCGCAACCTTGATTTCTTTTCTCAGCCTCAGAAACAGCAGAAGTGCGCTGATGTTAACAAATCACCGGCCAACGTCGACAATGTCAACAAAGAACAAAACGCCAAAGAAAGCGAGACGGGATGATTATGTCCCTTATTGAGAAGATTTCTTCCCCCTTACGACTACTGCATGTTTAATGGACTGTGATTTCTGGTCATTGCGATTTGGATGCGAGTTGGAACTACTACTAAAACATATTAATATTTTAGTATGGAAAATTTACAAATATTGTCCTTAAATGTTCGAGGATTGAGAAATGTTACTAAAAGGAAAAAACTATTTAGTCGACTGAGAGAAGGAAGATATGACGTAATTTGTATTCAGGAGTCTTATATTACACAGGCAGACGTAGCAACGTGGAAAAAAGAATGGGGAGGTGAATTAATCTCGACTGAAGGAACAAAACACTCCAAGGGTCAACTTATTCTTTTAAGAAAGCAGTTTTCCTTCGATTGGTCCATCGAGTGTCAGCATGAACGAATTGTATCCATAAACCTGTCTATTAATGGAAAAGAAACAACTATTTTTAATGTGTATGCTCCAAGCACTTTCAGAGAAATGAAAATATTTTTTGCTGTTCTTACTGAAGAGATCAACAAAAGTAATTCGATGATTAAAATAGTTTGCGGTGATTTTAACAGTGTTAGAGATAATAACCTTGATATCATTAGTGGAGAAAAACACCCTGCCGCACATGTCAAACTTTTCAACTCTTTTGTCGAACAGTGTGGTCTAAATGACGTCTGGCGTATTTTGAATCCCGAGACTAGGGAATATACATGGTCCAAAATAAATATTAACAAGTTTATAGCCAGACGGTTAGACTATATTTTTACAACGGAAGAGGGAATGGACACTGTGATCGAGACTAATTTAATGTCTGTCCCAACATCCGACCACAGAGGTGTACGTATTACACTAAAACTCTCTAACGGCAAGAAAGGACCGGGTTATTACAAATGTAATAATCTGCTCTTGAAAGATAAGCAATATGTGCACAAAATCAATAGTGTAATTGACACTTACCTTGATGAAAATAAGCAGGAGAACCCTGAACAAAAATGGGAATTATTAAAAATAAAAATAAACGAGGAAACGATCCGATTCAGTAAGCAACGTGCAGTTTTCAATAAAAATAAGCAGATTGACACGTACAACAAACTTGAATCTTGTGAATCCGATCTTGCTAGGGAACCTGATAACGTCACTTTACTAAGAAAACGCGAAGAACTTAAAATTCACCTTGAAATTCATGAACAAGAGCGATTGAAGAGCGCACAAACGAGATCTCGAATTAAATGGATTGAGGAGGGGGAAAAGAACACCAAGTTTTTCCTCAATCTAGAAAAAGTACGGGCAAATGCAAAACTTTTTCCGAATATTGAATTGGAGAATGGAGACAAGATACATGACCAATTTGAAATTTTAAAAACACAAAAAGAATACTATGCAAACCTCTATAGCCGTGAAATAAACATACCTGATTTGGTTGTATCTAACAGTGTTGACAACTTCCTTGGCGAGTGCGAACTTCCTAAATTAAGTGAAAACGAAATGCAACAATGTGAAGGTATAATTACCATTGAAGAAGCCTCCAATGCTCTTAGGATGATGAAAAACGGGTCTTCGCCCGGTCTGGATGGTCTGACTACTGAATTTGTTAAAATATTTTGGTGTAAACTGAAGGATGTAATTGTGCAATCCTTTAATTACTCTTTTGATCATGGTTCTTTGTCATACACCCAAAGGGCAGCAGTATTAACCTTATTGCATAAGGGAAAAGATTTGCCAAAAAACAAACTTACAAACTGGCGACCCATCTCACTGACAAACACTGACTACAAAATTTTAGCCAAGTCTCTTGCAAATCGACTGAGCAAAGTAATAAACAAAGTGGTCAATGAGGACCAGGTCGGTTATATGAAAGGAAGGCATGTCTCATCCACTATAAGAACTATAGACGATGTGATTGAATATTGCAGAATTAATAGGAAACCTGGGATTTTATTAGCCTTGGATTTTCAAAAGGCATTCGACAGTATATCCAAAAAATATATGATTTGTGCATTTCGTAAATTTGGCTTTGGAAAAGATTTTATACAGTGGGTAAATGTGTTGTTTAATGAAACCAGAAGTTGTATTGTGTACAATGGGTGGCTGTCGGAAAACTTTGATGTAAAATGTGGCATTAGACAAGGATGTCCGTTCTCACCGATGGCATTTATTATTGGTCTGGAATTTCTGGCTATACGATTTAGGCAGAGCAACGAAGTAAAAGGCCTTAATGTAACTTGTAGAAATATTTTAAAAATTCTATTATACGCCGATGATATCACTTTGTTTTTGAGAGACGCGGATGACGTTACAATGGTTCTACAGATTATAGACGTATTTTCTGAGGTGTCAGGCTTGTGCTTGAATAAGCTAAAGTCTGAAGCAATGGGAATTGGATCAAGTAAAAATATCAATTTTAATTTTGAGGTAAAATGTGTTCGGCAGATTAAAATATTAGGAGTAAACTTTAACAGCGAGAAAAGCGCATCCGAAATTGAACTAAACTGGTCAAGTAAAATTGATAAAATTAAGCAAAGCATCTTCACTTGGGAAAAAAGGAACCTGGGCATTCCTGGAAAAATTTGCATTATCAAAACTTTTCTGCTCTCGCAGTTAGTTTATTTAATGCAATCTATTTGTATCCCTGACAAAGTGCTGCAGGAAATAAACACAATATTATATCGTTTTTTGTGGAGGAAAAAAGATTGTAATAAAAAAGCATTTGAAAAAGTAAAAAGAGTTGTTTTAAATAGCAGTACCGAAAAGGGTGGTATTGATATGATAGACGTCAAAACGATGCAAAACTCCTTCTTATGTCAATGGTTAAGCAAACTCTCATCTGGCAACCTTTCATGCAAATGGACATGGATCCCAAACAAATATTTTGAAGGGTTCGGTTGTGGCTTTGCCTGCTTTACTACAGCTATTCGACCGTCTAAGTTTAAGGGAATTGGAAGAATAAAATCGATATTTTGGACAGCTGTTGCTCGAACATGGTTAGAACATAATACAATTTCTCAGAACGATTGCGTGCAAGACAACTGCTTATGGAACAATCCAAGTATAAGTTATCAAAATAACGTTCTGTATTATGAGAACTGGGCCCGGTCAGGCATTACGTATGTAGGAGACATGTTAGATAATCACGGTATCAAGTCCTATCCCGCTATCCAAGCAAGTGTTGACGCTTCACCTGGCCTCTACATGGAATATATTGTAGTTCGATCAGCAGTATCTGAATATATTAAGAAAAGCAATTATGATCCTAACCAACCTGTATTGAATAGACAAAACAATCTTCTTTTCAATAAAACGAGTATTAAAAGTGCCAGGCAATTCCGTGAATATATTGTTGAAGAAAAGTACACTACCCCGAGATCTATCAACTTCTGGCGTGATATGTTTGGCATTAATGTCGACCAGTCACATTGGAACCTGGCCAAAAATGTAACCCAAGAATCCAGATTAAGAGAGCTGCACTGGAAAATATTACACACGATTTATCCAACAAATGTTCTTCTGTATAAAATTGGAATACGAGATAGTGAGAGATGCCCCTTCTGTCCAACCGAAATAGATTACGTTGAACATTTTTTTGTTAATTGTAAGAAAATAAAAGTGCTATGGAGATACGTTGAACAAATTATTTATGAGAAATATAAAATAAGAATAGTCTTTGGAATAGAACATATTTTGTGTGGTTATATTAATGGTGCTGACTCAATAAAATGCAAATATATAAATCACTTGATTTTGATAGGAAAGATGTGCATAAGCAAATATAGATACGGAACTCCCACTGATATTATAATAATGTTTGACAAAGAGAAACAAATACGAAACGTAGAATAGTGTATCATATATACTTCTTTTCTGGCTTCCCTCACCGCCCCCTCTTTCTTTCGTTTCGCTAAAAGGAGAACGGTACCGGGGTAAAGGCGGAACTTACATTGTTACACTTAACACCACTTGTATGAAAAGAGAACTGTTACTAAGAAAACTTTAGCACGCTTACAATTTGCTTTTCCTCTTACTTATTGTGATTGTTACTATGTTAACTCCATCATGACACCGCCACAAACAACACTTAAGTCAACCCAAACACAGACATATGTAAGACAATAACCAACATTAAAGATGCAAGATTTTGTCCATTGTAGAAAACCACATACAATTGATACATTTATAAAACGCCAATGAAGAAGGACGCTCAGCTGTAGAGAGAAAGAAAGAAAGAAGAGAAAAGGAAGAAAAAAAAAGAAAAAAAAAAAAAAACTTAGGGTTTCATTCTTTTTATTTATTTTTCAGCTTGAAGCGGACTGCATGCAACTGAGGCAAAAAAAAAAAAAAAAAAAAAGAAAAAAAAAAAAAAAAAAAAAAAAAAAAGGTATCTAAATTTGATCCATCCAGTAGAAACCAAACGTGGTGTTTCTGGTGCGAGACAGAAGGTGCGCACTATGACCACCATCACCATCACCACTACCACCACAACTCCGACATCAACCTCTTCAGACTGTCGTTAGTTAACTCCGATTCGTATTTCTTGTTCCATTATTTCTTATTTGTCACTTTAACAGCTTCCTGGACGAGTGGTTTTATCACGCATCATGGCGAGCTCCACCAGTGGTGAGGACACCCGTGACAACTTGGTGAACATTGTGAAACAGCTGTCCCCTGACGCTCTCACCCGTGACAAGTTGGTGGACATAGTGAAACAGCTGTCCCCTGACGCTCTCGCCCGTGACAACTTGGTGGACATTTTGAAACAGCTTTCCCCTGACACTCTCACCCGTGACAGCTTGGTGGACATTGTGAAACAGCTTTCCCCTGACACTCTCACCCGTGACAACTTGGTGGACATTGTGAAACAGCTGTCCCCTGACGCTCTCACCCGTGACAACTTGGTGGACATTGTGAAACAGCTCTCCCCTGACGCTCTCACCCGTGACAAGTTGATGGATATTGTGAAACAGCTGTCGCCTGACGCTCTCACCCGTGACAACTTGGTGGACATTGTGAAACAGCTGTCCCCTGACGCTCTCACCCATGACAACTTAGTGGACATTGTGAAACAGCTGTACCCTGATGCGCTCACCCGTGAAAAGTTGGTGGACATTGTGAAACTGCTGTCCCCTGACGCTCTCACCCGTGACAACTTGGTGAACATTGTGAAACAGCTGTCCCCTGACGCTCTCACCCGTGAAAAGTTGGACATTGCGAAACTGCTGTCCCCTGGCGCTCTCACCCGTGACAAGTTGATGGACATTGTGAAACAGCTGTCCCATGACGCTCTCACCCGTGGCAAGTTGGCGGACATTGTGAAACAGCTTTACCCTGACACTCTCACCCGTGACAACTTGGTGGACATTGTGAAACAGCTGTCCCCTGACACTCTCACCCGTGACAAGTTGGTGGACTTTGTGAAACAGCTGTACCCTGACGCTCTCACCCACACCTACGTTGTACCACCTGTCCATCTTGCCTGGGTGCCTTATAAAAAAGACACAGTACCCGGTACTGACCAGGAGGTGCTTGTGCTGCCCTCTAGTGAGCAGCTTCAGCAGCAGCAGGCCAACATTCAAGCAGACTTTGCACAGCAGCACGTGCTGCACAACTTGCAGCAACTCGGAGATTCCGGAAATGAGGTCATGTTCGTGGTGTCTGAGCTGAACTTTAAGGACTACCTCAACAAGCCGTTCTACGCCAAACACACAGGCAAGCTCCCAAAGCCAGCAAACTTACCTAAGGAGCTTCGGCATCACGGAAAGCAGGGAGACTTTGACATCCTGGTGATTCACCGACAGTATGGTATCATGATCGGAGAGATCAAGTCTGTCGGTAAGACCGAGGCAAGCCAAGCAGACACTGTGGTGGTCAAGGTTATTGACAAGGCGGTCAAGCAGCTGGACAAGTGTGAGGTGAATGCCAGACACATGGTCAGTGACATTGCTCCCGGCCTGACTGTGAGGAAAACTCTCTTCTTGCCCTTCGTCAGCCATACCCAGCTGAGGCGGATACTGAATGACAAAAACAATTCCAAGTTACAACAAGTGAGAGAGAGAGAGAGAGAGAGAGAAACTGAAACTGAAACTGAAACTGAACTTTATTACCAAAGGATAGAGGTTTTAGGCAAAGCCTAATCTTACAACCTGTCCCTTATACAAACACTTAATACAGACGCACATAATATAGATAGTAAAATTGACAAGGTTATTGTTACTTACAGACGTACATAATGTAAATAGTAATAAGAAAGGGGTTATGGTTTTGTATACACATTCAAAAATGGGAAAAACAATATAGGGTGGAAATTGCAGCATAGTTGCAATAATGCATTGCATATAAACATCCAAAACAACTAATAACAAAAGGGAGAAAACAAATGTGGGGAGGAATTGTCCCAATCATTCGCATGTATATCATTATCAATACATACACATAAAGAACAAATCAAAATACAAACATAACTTGACTAAATGTAAAAAGCACTAAAATATCAGACATGAAAAGTGTTCTATTTACCCATTAAGCGGGAATGAAACTGGCGCCTAAACGTTTTCACAGAAGAGGCATTTCGGAGGGGTAGGGGTATGGAATTCCATAGAGACGCTCCTGAGAAGGCTAAACTTGACTTATACAAGTCTAGACGAGGGATGGGGGGAATCAGGTTCTGGGACCCATATCTTTTTGTGGCATGTCTGAAATGTGATTTTAAATATCCAGGAACATTATTGTTAATTACTTTGTACATAAAGACAGCCTTGTTTAGCGTCAACTGATCTTTCAAGGGAAGGAAATTAAGGAGCTTTAATTTATCATCTGTTGGCTTATTTGACTCATGCAGAATTAGTTTTGCAGCACGGCGATGAAGAGAATTGAGTCGTTTGAGATGAACATCACTGCAGTTATCCCAAAGTGTTGAAGCAAAGTTGATATGGGGCATTATGTGAGCGTAATAAAACAACTTGAGAGAGAGAGAGAGAGAGAGAGAGAGACAGAGACAGAGACAGAGACAGAGAGACAGACAGACAGACAGAGAGACAGACAGAGGGAGAGAGAGAGAGAGACAGAGACACAGGGAGCGAGAGAGCATGAGAGAGAGAGAGAGAGAGAGAGAGGCAGACAGACAGACAGACAGACAGACAGACAGTATTTTAAAATCTAATGAGCTATTCAAAAGTTTATAAATCGACTTTTTTTTTGTTCAACATCACGTGCCGCCTATCTGTGTGTAATACGCTGTGACTCATTATAGACAGATAAGTATTGTTGTGACGTTGTGATGTGTATATGTGTCACGCAATTTTACGACAGGTATAAATTATCTACATTGCAGGCGGTGTGTCAGAGCCTGGGTGCAGCCAATACAGCGGAGTGCGTACAGCTGTGCTGTTGCTCTGACCAACTGTCCCAGCCTGCATCGTACTGGCACGTGACACCCGCCGTGTTATCACAGCTGAGCACCTGGTGGCAACACAGGATGGCCTGTACTGTGGACACTCGGCTCACTGATCAACTTTACCTGGACATCGTGGCCAGGTGAGAGAAATGACATCCGTGTCAGTTACGTCACATGCACAGTGCTGAAACAATGTCGGTATTTTACGTTTGAGTTTTAATTATCATTTAGGTTTATCTTAATTATTTCTGTTACAGGTTTATTGGTCCGGCCACCACAGTGTCTGTACCTTGCTACAACGGTGTCCGCGTGGAGGTGCGGACTGCAGGCCAGGCGGTGGTGGAACTGGGGCGGAGGCTGGCACTTCTGGTTCTGACCCTGCAGCAGCTGGACCTGATGAGCAGAGACCCGCCACTGGTCTGCATTACGGGAGCGCCTGGAACAGGTGACAAGCTCACAGCTTCTCTTACTAGATTGTTTGTTTCTTATTTTGTTTGTGTTGGTCTTGCTGCCGATTTGTGACAGTTCTCTTAACGATTTTTTTGCGTCTGTTTCTCGTTAAAGGCTAACATCGGCGTGCGGCAGATGCAGCTCTAGTTTCTTGTGCTGGCAACACTAATATTAGCTCTGTGGCCTTCTGCTATAACAAGATTCAGTCTCCTATGCTCACTCTGCTAACTAATTAAGCCTCCAGGAAAAGCTGTTCACAGCAAACGCCCTGTACTTAGGGTCTTTGTTCAAAGTCGCACAGTTTTCAACGGGAGTTTGTTCTCGACCAGAAGCCTGCCGGCAATTGATCAAAATTGGGGTTGTCTTTTTACATGGTTAACTTCGCGATTATTTTGCTGCACCAACTATTATCTGCCTTCTCCAGGCATGGGAATTGAAAAAGTAAACAAGAAGAGCAAACGCTCGATCGAGTCACTTTCGCAGTTCTGAATATTATATGAGGCATCAGATGGACAGGAAGAAATTGCTATTCACAACACAATGAGTCACGTTCACATAAAATTTGAGCCCGGTCACTTTTATAGTTTCCGAGAAAAGCCCAACGTTAAGTTGTGTGTTGCCGAACAGAAAAGGCTAGTTATCTCGCTTGTTTTTCTGATAACGTTCGTAAAAGGCTACAGATGTAAATACTTTGATGTAAAGAATAATCCTACAAAGTTTCAATCACATCCGATGAACTTTGTCAAAGATATAAAATGTCTAATTTTTCCTTTGACGCTGACCTGTGACCTTGAAAAAGGTCAAAGGTCAACGAAACCATCGTTAAAGTGTAGAGGTCATTGGAGGTCACGACTAAACAAAATATGAGCCCGATCGCTTTGATAGTTTCCTGTCAAAGATATAAAATGTCTAATTTTTCCTTTGACGCTGACCTGTGACCTTGAAAAAGGTCAAAGGTCAACGAAACCATCGTTAAAGTGTAGAGGTCATTGGAGGTCACGACTAAACAAAATATGAGCCCGATCGCTTCGATAGTTTCCGAGAAAAGTCCAACGTTAAGGTGGTGTCTACGGACGGCCGGCCGGCCGTCCGGCCGGCCGGACAGACTAACACTGACCGATTACATAGAGTCACTTTTTCTCAAGTGACTCAAAAAGGCTGAAAATGTGCAAGTAAGCTCAAAGTCAACGGCGCGAAGCGCCTAGCCTTACATATGTTCAAAAAATGTTCTCCAAACAACCCAAGTTGTGCACTTTGGTGTCATCTGAGCTCCACGTAAGCCATTAAATTCAGTTTTCAGAACCATTTTTGCCTCCCCGATTTATTTTTTCGGCAGACACTTTAGATTTTACGGCGAAAAAAACAACCCAAAAAACATTGGCGGAAATGTGCCTTTCGGCGGACAATTCCCATGCCTGCCTTCTCATCGACAAAAATCGGCTCAAACTCGGCTGAAAGTCGCACAACTGAACATCACTAGTAGGACAGGATGTGAATGAAGTTACACCGTACACCTGCTGACATGTGTGTGACGGGTGCTGTGCTAATACTGCTGTTATGAAGAGAAACAAACCCACCACCACCCTTTTATTACTACTTCTGTTTTATATTTGTTTAAAACACCCACACACAACATGTTGGTAATTTTCATTAATGTTCCTTTCATCGTCATCATCATCATCATCATCATCATCATCTCATCATCATCATCATCATCATCATCATCATCATCATCATCATCATCATCATCATCATCATCATCATCATCATCATCATCATCATCATCATCATCATCATCATCATCTACATCATCATCGTCACCATTATCATCATCACCATCACCATCACCATCATCATCATCATCATCATCATCGTGAACAACACGAATAATTATTGTCGTCGCTGTTGTTGCGGCAAACGATACTGACAAAACAATGTTTCTGATTTCCTTATGGGGCTGTCACACTCTAGCGTTTTAGAGAAACATATGTCCAGCGTATGAAAATAATATAAATACGTTGGCATACGTCCAAAAAAAAGCATCAACATTCTAAATTGGACTTATGCATAACGTATTCATAGCGTACGTCTAACTTATTAGAAACACATCACTAACTTAAATATAAAACTTATTTTAGCGTATCATAGCGTATGACCAGCGGCCTCGCCTTATGCCCAAACGGTATGAGTAACTTATGAGAAACCTATATGCGCAGCGGGATCGGCGTGTTTCGAACGATCACGTGACAATCACAATAAATATTGCGTCAATCTCAGACAGAACTTCATTCCACACTGTGCGAGCAACCAACATGGGTCCGAAGACGCAGACTGCTACCAAGCTTAAGAGCCGCAGAGGAAGAGCCATTTAAATACAGGGACAGCAAAACGCCAATCATACGCTAGTTGTACGGTAGCGACACGTTCAATAAGTTACACGATCGTCAGACATGCTTGGAATACGTTAGATATGGCCCTGTCACACGACCGTTTTAACGCCTGCGTATGCCGACGTATGGGACATTTGAATAAGTATTTGAATAAGTACGCTGGCGTACGTCGAATACGTTATGGGTACGTTTTGTATACGTAAAGAGGACGCTGAAGCACGCTGGCATACGTCGTAGTACGCTGAGCACGCAGCAAAGTTTTGTGCATGCTACGACGTATGCCAGCGTGCTTCAGCGTCCTCTTTACGTATACAAAACGTACCCATAACGTATTCGACGTACGCCAGCGTACTTATTCAAATACTTATTCAAATGTCCCATACGTCGGCATACGCAGGCGTTAAAACGGTCGTGTGACAGGGCCAATATAGGTAAGACATAGGTTACAAGTAAGTTACTACTGTAATAGGTTATCGATAAGTTAGCTGTATGGTACACCTTGCTGCTAGCGTATCTTGTGTGTAGGAAGGGTATGATGTGTGTAGGAAGGGTATCTCGACGTATCTCAACGTAGCTCGACGTATGAGTAAACTACCTGTAACGTATTTAACATATGCGTAGCGTATGTCTAGCGTATGCCTAACGTATGAAGAGTACGTCAGCATACGTCCACAAATGTTGAACATGTTCAAATTTTTGTTCTCGGTCTCAGCATACAACAACGTATGCCAGCTTATACCAGCGTGCTTTTAACGTATTACTACTTATAAGAAACCTACACCAGTCCTAACTTATGTCAAACGTACTCTAGCGTTTCGATGAAAATTCTCATAAGTCGGCATAAGTTTCTATACGTTATAGTGTGACAGCCCCATGACAGTGCTCTGATGCCAGCTAATTTGCTGAAATGACGTCTTAGTCGAATGATTGACGCGATGTGTATAACGTTGTCATCGTAGCAGAAGGTTCTAGTTTTGTTGGAGGACGGTTTGTTTTGTGCGCGCTGTGTGTGTCGTCTGATTCCACACAAAATGTGTCAACTGAAGAAAAGGCATCCAGCTGACTCGGTGTCACTAAAACTCGAAAAGACACACGAAAAGACACGAAAAGACACACGAAAAGACGCGAAAAGACACGAAAAGACACACGAAAAGACGCGAAAAGACACGAAAAGACACGAAAAGACACGAAAAGACGCGAAAAGACACGAAAAGACACACGAAAAGACGCGAAAAGACACGAAAAGACACACGAAAAGACACGAAAAGACAGCAAATAGATACGAAAAGACGCACAAATACACGAAAAGACAGCAAATAGATACGAAAAGACGCACAAATACACGAAAACACACCTTTGACCCTTTCACCATTGACACTCACACAGTGTATTCACACCTTCTTGTAACAATCACCTCCTCACTTTTCTTTTCTTTATTTGGTGTTCAACGTCGTTTTCAACCATTCAAGGTTATATCGCGACGGGGAAAGGGGGGAAATGGGATAGAGCCACTTGTCAATTGTTTCTTGTTCACAAAAGCACTAATCAAAAATTTGCTCAGGGGCTTGCAACGGAATTCGCTATCTCTTAAATGAGGCTTTGATCTGAGCGCATCAAACATTCCCACACGAACCTGTTATCAGCGGCTACCCCAGGTAACTCATAAAAGTTACGCAACTGACCACATGCACACCCCAGCTGAGCTGGTATTCGATCCATCTGATCCGACAAAGGAATTAACATCTACTTGACAAAACGCCGATTCCCCCAACATACCCAGTCAAGCTGGCGGCACATTAGGCCAAAAAAAAAAATAGGTCTGTTTACGGTAACATAGGCCAAAACAATAGGGTCGGTAGGTCGGGATTTTTTTTTTTTTTTTTTTTCCCCAAAAACCCATATTTTTACGTTATTTTGCCAAAAAAACCAAGATTTTTTTTTTTTTCCCCAAATGCAAAAAAAAAGTCTAGGGTCGCGCGAAAAAACTAGGGTCGGTCGGGTTACCGTAAACAGACCTATTTTTTTTTTGGCCTTACATTACGACCACCTGGGGCCCAAGCTATCCGTTTATGGCGAGCTTCTCACAAATGACCGCCCACTTCAAACAGATAAGGACTTCCTTCACTCAAAGGAGTGTGAGTGTCAGTGGTGAAAGGGTCAAAGGTGTGTTTTCGTGTATTTGTGCGTCTTTTCGTATCTATTTGCTGTCTTTTCGTGTCTTTTCGAGTTTTAGTGACACCCAGCTGACTCGGAGAAAAGTTTGTTCATTTAGTCTCCATGAAATTTATATTTTCAAAATAAGAATGGATATAACTGCTAAGAAAATTCTTATTTTGGAAACTTATTGCTATGTTCCTGATGCTGTGTTTCGCGTGTAACTGGTGAAACGGACTCAATGTAACAGAGCCTTCCTTTCACATTGTATTGTAATACATGTATATTGTTTAGGTCATATTTTATGTGTGAACAGGTAAGACAGTTCTGGTACTGCAGGGGTTGAGGTGGCTGATCGCGGGCCTTCATCTTCCCTATCACCAGGGTCACGATGTGCAAGTCGTCTCTACATGTAACACTGCCTTGTTTTTACATTGTTTTGCACAACATTAACCTTGATATATTTTCTGTTCCAACAGGTAAGACAGTTCTGGTACTGCAGGGGTTGGGGTGGCTGATCTCGGGCCTACATCTTCCCTATCACCAGGGTCACGATGTGCATGTCGTCTCTACGTGTAACACTGCCTTGTTTTTACATTGTCCTTCAATTTAGTAACCTTAATATTGTTTGTGTTTCAACAGGTAAGACAGTGGTGCTGGTGCTGCAGGGGTCGCGGTGGCTGCGACAGGGGCACGATGTGCACGTGCTGTCAACATGGGGTGACACCTGGGCCGTCAACACATCCATCACACAACAGCTGGAGATGTCGCTGAGAGCGGGCCCGACGCCTTCCCTGACACCAGGCAGCGTGTCGTACCACCGATACAATTTATGGGACAGGGAGGCTGATGTCGAGCAGGCAGTCAACGACCTCTTGGCGTGTGTGAAAAACGGCCACCTGCACGTCTTGATCGACGAGGCGTTCTTTGACAGCAGGTTTGTGTTCATACGTGTGTGTGTATGTGTGTGTGTGTGTGTGTGTGTGTGTGTGTGTGTGTGTGTTTGAGAGAGAGAGAGAGAGAGAGAGAGAGAGAGAGAGAGAGAGAGAGAGAGAGAGAGAGAAAGAGAGAGACAGAGAGACAGAGACAGAGACAGAGACAGAGACAGAGAGAGAGATAACTGTCTGATTCATGTAACTCGCACCACCGTGTACGAGTGGAATTGCATGTTGTTTTAACCACAGTGTGCGTAAATTGGTAAAATATCAAGTGACATCTTTTTTTAAGTTGCGGATAACGCATTACTATTATCAGCTTACCATGTCTCATGTGAGTGTGACACACATCTCTAACACCATGTCTCCATTCTGTGTCACAGGGCTAAGGATGGTCCCCGTCTCACACGCCTTGTAACACGCCTAGCGCAGCAAGTACCACACCTGTACCTGTGGTGTGCCGGTGTTCTTAACCGCGACATACCCCCAGCACTGCAGACACAGGTGTTCACTGTCCCCCTCCGCTCGGCGCCCGCCGTCCTGCGTGAAATACAACCCGTGATTCACAGGTTTAAAGTCCACGACTACAGCGACAGCGGCGTGCCTGCCCCTGGGGACGGGCTGAGCGTGATACGGCTGAGTCACCATGGCAACGCTCACACAGGTCGGTGGCCGGTGGACTGCGCACAGTGTGGTCAGGATATCGCTGCCGAGCTGCGCCGTCTGGGTGTGGGTAAGTTGTGTAGCTGATGATGATGATGATGATGATGATGATGATGTTGGAGGTAGTGGTGGTGTTGGTGGGGGTGATGGTGATGACGATGATGATGATGGTTGTGGTGGTGGTGGTGATGATGATGATGATGATGATGATTGTGGTAGGTTTGAGTGATGGGTAAACCTTCCCGTTCCTTAATGGTGTTTTACCACCCCCCCTTCCCCCTCAACCCCCCCTCAACCCCCCCCCCCCCCCGAGACTATATATATTGAAACGTCTTTGCTCAAGAACTAAATTTTCAATCAAATCCAAAGTCAGGTCAGTCTGCAGGGAGAAAAAATGACGTCATTTTTATTGACGTAAACTGCAAAATTACGTCATGACGTCGAAGTTTTGATGTCTGTGTTTGTTGAAAATGTACACACTTTGTGATGATTTTATAAATCAAGTGTGTGTGTGGGAGGGGGGTTGGGAGTGGTGGTGTGTGTGTTTGAGAAAACAAATACACGGATAGGTTGTGTCTTAAAATGTAACGAATGTTTGCTAACATACATGACTATTAATCAAACAAGACTGTGTAACCGTTACAACCGTCTTTTTCCTGCAGGGAGGAGCGCCGCCAACAGTCCCTCCCGGCTGAGCTACCGCGACGTGTTCGTCCTGACCAGAAGCGGAAATCTACATGATGACGTCACGAATGAGGCAGGGCAGGTGACGTCACCAGCTAGCGGCGTGGTGCAGGGACTGAAGGATGCAGGTGTACCGGTGAGTGTGTTGGGGTATCAAGACTGGCTACACAACAGGGCGAGGTGGGAGGGAGCTGTGCAGGACGTGGCGGTGGCGGCAACGGACACAGTGACAGTAGCGTGGTATGGCTGGGTGACAGGCCTGGAGCGGCGCGTGGTGGCCGTGTTACAGGGCAGAGATCAGCATGATGATGATGAAGGGTGGACTGATGAGGAGATTGATCGTGAAGACAGGCTGTATGCAGTATCACGCTGCACCACACAGCTCATCACGGTCCGCACGCCTCCTGTCACCACCACCACCACGCCATCCCTTACAACAACCACTACCCCCACCACCACCACCACCCACATCACAACCTAATACAACAACCACTACCACCGCCATCACCACAACGACCACCAATACCACCAGCGACGACGACCACCACCACCATCGCCAAAAGGAGGAGAGATAGGAAGTGTGTCTTGTTGTGACATGCCGCCATCATCACCATCGTCACCACCTCTACCATGAGCTTCACCACCACCACAACAACAACACCACCACCGCCTCCACCACCACCACCACTACTACCACAACAACCACATCAACAACAACAACAACACCAACAACAACAACCGCCACCAACACAAGAACATTGCCCAAAACACATCAGGTTATTCCTGGTTTTCACAGAGAGTGTAATCACTTGGAGATTGCCAGACAGATTTCGTCAGTTCTATGACGCAAAACAAGAATTGACGTCATCGTGCTTGTGTTTTACAAATGTTTACTGCCTGCTTGCAAAGTGGATAGCAAATCATGGCATTTCTCAAAAAGCACCAACAATAACACACAATCATGTTTAAATAAAACTGTTTTTGCTCTTCTATCTGTCGTATTGTATGTGTGTGTGTGTGTGTGTGTGTGTGTGTGTGGTGTGTGTGTGCCTGCGTGCGTGTGTATGTGTGTGTGTATGTGTGTGTGTGTGTGTGGTGTGTGTGTGTATGTGTGTGTGTATGTGTGTCTGTGTGTGTGGTGTGTGTGTGTGTGGTGTGTGTATGTGTGTGGTGTGTGTGTGTGTGGTGTGCGTGTGTATGTGTGTGTGTGTGTGTGTGTGTGTGTGTGGTGTGTGTGTGTGTGGTGTGTGTGTGCCTGCGTGCGTGTGTATGTGTGTGTGTATGTGTGTGTGTGTGTGTTCACGCGCGCGCATATTTGAGTGCGTGGCTGCATCATACTGTACATTCTTAGTGTAAGCTGAAGACAACTCAAACCTGACACACTTAATGTGTTTTATGATCACTGTTGTCCACATTTCGAAGTCTCCGCTATCACAAAAAAAACAACCCCACAACGGTGCACTATCTCAGAAACATTCTACAAAATTAAGTTAACAACACTTTTCAAGAAAAGACAGTATACAGTAAGTCACCATCTTGAATTTACCTCCATCCAGAAGGGAGATAACTGCCATTTAACCTTTGCCGGATGCCGCTTTTGACTACACACGCCCGACGATGCGGGTTTGTCTGAACCCATACATTTGAAAGAGGGTTTTTACCGTTTATTCCTCTAACGACGGGGTGGGTTCAGGGAAACCCACAGCGCTACTTCAGTGGGTGCATCGAGTTTCTCCCTTCACCGACTTCTTGCAGAGGGAGAGGGGGAGGGAGAGGGGGAGAGAGAGACTGAGAGAGACTGAGAGACTAAGAAAGAGAGAGAGAAAGAGACTAAGAAAGAGAGAGAGAGAGACTAAGAAAAAGAGAGAGAGAGACTAAGAAAGAGAGAGAGAGACTAAGAAAGAGAGAGAGAGACTAAGAAAGAGAGAGAGAGACTAAGAAAAATGAGAGAGAGACAAAGAGAGAGAGAGAGAGACTAAGAAAGAGAGAGAGAGACTAAGAAAGAGAGAGAGAGAGAGACTAAGAAAGAGAGAGACTAAGAAAGAGAGAGAGAGAGACTAAGAAAGAGAGAGAGAGAGAGACTAAGAAAGCGAGAGAGAGAGACTAAGAAAGAGAGAGAGAGACTAAGAAAGAGAGAGAGAGACTAAGAAAGAGAGAGAGACTAAGAAAGAGAGAGAGAGATTAAGAAAGATTGAGAGAGAGAGATTAAGAAAGAGAGAGAGAGAGAGACTAAGAAAAAGAGAGAGACTAAGAAAGAGAGAGAGAGACTAAGAAAGAGAGAGAGAGAGACTAAGAAAGAGAGAAAGAGAGACTAAGAAAGAGAGAGAGAGAGAGAGACTAAGAAAGAGAGAGAGAGAGAGAGAGACTAAGAAAGAGAGAGAGAGACTAAGAAAGAAAGAGAGAGAGAGAGAGAGACTAAGAAAGAGAGAGAGAGACTAAGAAAGAGAGAGAGAGAGACTAAGAAAGAAAGAGAGAGAGAGACTAAGAAAGAAAGAGAGAGAGAGACTAAGAGAGAGAGAGACTAAGAAAGAGAGAGAGAGAGAGACTAAGAGAGAGAGAGAGAGAGAGAGAGAGAGACTAAGAAAGAGAGAGAGAGAGACTAAGAAAGAGACAGAGAGAGACTAAGAAAGAGAGAGAGAGACTAAGAAAGAGAGAGAGAGAGAGACTAAGAAAGAGAGAGAGAGAGACTAAGAAAGAGAGAGAGAGAGACTAAGAAAGAGAGAGAGAGATAGACTAAGAAAGAGAGAGAGACTAAGAAAGAGAGAGAGAGACTAAGACAGAGAGAGAGAGAGACTAAGAAAGAGAGAGAGAGACTAAGAAAGAGAGAGAGAGATTGAGAGAGAGAGAGACTAAGAAAGAGAGAGAGAGAGAGACTAAGAAAGAGAGAGAGAGAGACTAAGAAAGAGAGAGAGAGAGAGAGAGACTAAGAAAGAGAGAGAGAGAGACTAAGAAAGAGAGAGAGAGACTAAGAAAGAGAGAGAGAGAGACTAAGAAAGAGAGAGAAACTAAGAAAGAGAGAGAGAGAGACTAAGAAAGAGAGAGAGAGAGACTAAAAAAGAGAGAGAGAGACTAAGAAAGAGAGAGAGAGACTAAGAAAGAGAGAGAGAGAGACTAAGAAAGAGAGAGAGAGACTAAGAAAGAGAGAGAGACTAAGAGAGAGACTAAGAAAGAGACAGAGACAGACACAGAGAGAGACAGAGATCCACAGAGAGAGAGAGACAGAGAGACAGAGACAGACAGTCAGATAGACAGACAGTCAGATAGACGGATAGATAGACAGACAGACAGACAGACAGAGCAACTGACAACAGACATACAGACAGAGAGATACGGACAGACAGACAGAGAGACAGACAGTCTCTTGGAGACAAACAGGCAGACAGACACTGTTCCGCCGCTTTGGTAATTATGGGTGTAGCAGAACCCGCGCCGTCGGCAGAGGGATAGTTACAATCACTACTACTCTTTGAAAGTATGGGTCTGTGTGAACCCGCGCCATCGGTAGTGTTTATGTTAATTAACATAATCAATTAATTTTAATGTTTTGTCATGTACACACTAAAAATTTGCAGACAGAGAGCAAATTAGGTGTGTGAGAGATACTTAAAATTTCAAAACGATACCTTTAATGGTTCCAGAGTTACAATGATTTTAGTGTGTCTCTGGGTACAGGTGAACCCAGGAAGCACGGCAAAGGTTAATCTAACATGTAACAAAATACAACCTCAAAACAAATCAACCCAAAAAATCTTGAACAAAACACACACAAACAAATAAAAAAAGAAAGGCGCCCAGCTTGTAGGTTGATCTTTGTGATAACCCTCAAACACATAGACTGCTGACGTTTCAATATCGAGGATACAAAAACAAGAAATGTTTGTTATTGGAATGTTTAATAATTGTTGATAAAACAAGTCATTCACTTGTCTTGTTTTGTCACAAATATAGGCTAACGTTCCAATAAGTAACCTTTCTTTTTTTTTATTTTTTTTTTAATTCTCTTTTTGTACAGTTTTTTTTTTTTTACATGTATATGCTGTACATTACAGGACATCACCTAACCGAAAAGACAGAATCATATAACAGAAAAGCACACTTGGACAATTACAACATACATGGGGTGGGAGGATGGAATGGGGAGGGGGGGATGTTCAGTGGTTTGGTGGTCGCATTATCAAAAGGTTTTAAGAACGAAAAAACCTAAGGGTTACATCAAAACGTGCATATACAGGCGCCAATCCTTGTAGAATTTATCTACTGTATTATTCACAACTGCGTTATACTTTTCACAAATAAATCTTTGCTTAAAGTTTCTACTAAATGTCTGAAAATGAGGGGTCTTTTTGTTAATTTTGGAAATATATACATGGTGTTTGGCACAGATTAATAACACATCAAAAGCTTTCTCGGTGACTACATTGTTCGCCACTCCAAGAAGAACCAGTTCTTTAGAAAGTTTTAAATTGTTGCAATGGGTGCAGTTCGCCTTTAGCCAATTTACAAATTCTATCCAAAAAGTCTGCACTTTATCACACTCCCAAAACATATGTAAAAGGGTTTCTTCATTTCTACCACAAAATGTACACAATGACGTATCCACAATTTTTCGCAAAAATAGAAACCTTTCTGTGGGCAAAATTCTGTACAATAATCGGTACTGGAACCATCTCAGACAAGTGTCTTTTGTTGTTTTAAAAACATGTTGAAAAATAGCCTTCTTATCTAACAAACAGTCTAAAGATTCAGACCATTTTTCGATACATTTTGGGACCGTAGCATGTTCAATCAGTTTTTTGTAAATAAGTTGTGTCTTACCTTTACAAATACATTTCCACACAATGGGCTCTGTCATAATAAAATGTTTATCAAATTCTAAGCCGATTTTTCTCTGATATTTCTTAACAGCCTGGATTACACCTTGATACAATACAAAATCGCCTCGCACATTTGGATATTTGATTTTAAACGCATTATAGGATAAGTATCCATTTTGTCCCAAAATATGACCAATCTGAGCTATTCCATTGTCGATCCAATTTTGAATGTACA
The DNA here is from genome assembly GCF_037325665.1 of Littorina saxatilis. Taxonomy (NCBI): domain Eukaryota; kingdom Metazoa; phylum Mollusca; class Gastropoda; order Littorinimorpha; family Littorinidae; genus Littorina; species Littorina saxatilis. Next base: position 63,310,728 of record NC_090252.1, read on the forward strand.
CTGTCTTTTTATCTCTCCGAATATTAACATTATAATGTAAACATTCTGATACAAAATCGTTAAAGGTTATAGGGTCACATTTTCCATGTAGTTTCTTATAATGTTTAAAAACATTGGTCCAAAACGGGTTTTCCATTCTCTGCATCAAAACATTTGCAAATTCCTCTCCTCTCATATTAATTGTTGTAACAGATGGACATGCTTTCAACAATAATCTTGATATTAATCCAGTAAGGCCATCAACTCTTTTTAACCAAACGATTTTTAGAGATGACAGAAAACTTTTCACGTCAACCATCTTTAATCCTCCATCTTCATAGGGTTGGGTGACCGTACTTCTTTTAATTTTATCTCTTTTTCCATCCCAAAGAAATTTGAAAAAAATATTATTTAACTCCATCATAAACTGTTCGTCTGGATCAGGTAAATTAGTAAACAAATGTGTCAATTTGGAAATAGCCAAGGTTTTTAGGACTGTTATTTTACCAAAAGGTGTCAGGTTCCTTCTGGTCCATGAATTCAGAAGTTTTTGAATTTCCTTTAACTTATTTCTATAGTTAAGAAAAACAACCTCGGATATATTCACCGAAAAAATAACGCCAAGTGCTTTAAAATTATCCGGGTTCCAGGTAAAATTCATATCAGGCAAAAATCTTCTTTTGCTAAACTTTAAAGGTCCTAACCAAACTACAATTGTTTTTATCATAGTTCATTCTCAGACCTGACAGTGATGCAAAATGTTGTAACACTTTTATACTTTCGCAAAAAGATTGCTCTGTACCATCAAGAAACAGACTGGTATCATCGGCGAATTGTGACAATAAAATATTTTCGCCAAGAATATTCATACCACCAATCTTTTTGTTCTGGCGTACCATAAGAGACAATATTTCAGCACAAATCAAAAATAGATAAGGTGACAGCGGATCCCCTTGCCGGGTGCCTCGACCTACATTAAACCATGCTGAATACCGACCATTGACTGAAACACAGGACTTAATTTTGCAATAAAAAGTAAAAATCCATCGTTTCATGTCATTTCCAAAGTTAAATTTGCTCAAAGATTTTTCAATAAATGACCAGGCAACACTGTCGAAAGCCTTTTCAAAGTCGACCATCAAAAGTAGGCCAGGTATATTATGTTTATTTGAGTAGAACAGGGTATCATATATTAATCTGACGTTTTCACCAATATATCTTCCTTTCAAGAAGCCTTTTTGATCATCATGAATCAGATTTGGCAAAACACGTTTAAACCGTTCTGCAATGCACGTTGATGCAATCTTATAGACCGTATTTAACAGAGTAATTGGTCTCCAATTTTTCAAAAGTGTTTTATTTTTTCCTTCCTTTGGAATACATACTATAACGCCCTGTCTCTGAGTCACTGACATTTCTCCTTTCTCAAATCCACAATTTATAGACCGTAACATAAACTTTCCCAAGTCAGAATAGAAAAACTTGAAGAATTCCGCAGTGTACCCGTCTGATCCTGGGCTTTTGTCGTTGTTTAATTTTTTCACAGCTTTGAGTAGCTCACATTGAGTAAGTCTACCTTCCAATTGTTTACTCTCAGCATCTGTTAATACAGGATGAGCCAGGTTTTCATCAATCTCTTGATTTACCAGTTCGGCTTCTCTTGAAGTATATAACTCCTCATAAAAAGTCTGTGCTTCCTTAACAATTAAAGCATTATCATGAATAACTTCACCATCATCTTTCTGCAAAAAACACATGGACTTCTGGACAAACTGTCTTTTCTCCAAATTACAAAAATATTTTGTATTTTTTTCCCCTTCTCCAATCCACTTAGCACGGGATCTAATTATCATACCATCCACTTTTTTCTGCCTTATTTGACTTAACTCCTGTCGTGTTTGCTCTAAAAGTTGAATATTATACTCTGTCAAGTTACTTTCCAAAGTGTATATTTGAGAAAGAAGATCTTTTTCTTTTCTGTTACTTTCCTTTTTTTTTATATGAGGAATATGAAATGCATCTACCTCTTATTTCCATCAACAACATCTCAAAAAACAACTGATCATCAATCAATAGCTGTAAATCATCATCGTCAATCAAGTCAATATTGTCCACATTATAAACAGGTAAAGCATATTGTATCTTTACATCAACAATAACCTTCTTCACTATATTTACAAATTCCATGTCTGTCAACAGTGAATTATTAAACTTCCAAAAGGGTCTATCACGTTTAACAACATCAGTTCTAAAACTTACTCCAACAATTGAGTGATCAGAATAGTAACCTGGTGTAATATCCGCTTTCACAATCTCAAAACCTAACTGCTCTGACACAAGGAAATAATCAAGTCTGCTTCGCTGTGAACTATGAAACCGCCTCCATGTATACTGTCTCACATTAGCATGTAAGGCTCTATATATGTCAATGAGATCATACTGCTCCATAAAATCAACAACTTTTCTCCTACTATTGACTTTATAAGATTTGGCCGGGTAGTTTGTAGTTTGTGTCGATCTTTGTGGTATGTTTCACTCAGGGATGATGCTTGATGGTGGCAGTTTGGACAAGTCCAACACTGTAAACTGAAGTGGTCCACTTTGGAACACACGTTTTGCAACCAGTTGTGAACACGCATGGTAAACATCTAATTGTGTTTAACATGTGTTCGAATTTTTCAGTAGAATTGTATAGTAGTTCACATAAAACAAAAAGACGAAAGCTTGAATTTTTCAGGGCACGAGCAAGAAAACGGCTGTTAATAATTATCAAAAAACCTACCCAAATCCAAAGCTTCAAATTGTGCACAGCATAAATTATATTCATTCACTTTTTCACACAAAGCCAACAAGAATTAAAACATTTCAGTTGCACATCAGGTTGTTATTGTGAAATACAATTGTCACCCTCTTCAGCTCCACTTTTTTTCGCACGAAGTCAATAACAAAATCATCTAATGGTTTAAACAAAATGTTATTCATAATACATGACACGAAACAATGAACAGTATGCAACGAGGACACGAACTCAAGCAAAAAAGCCTACATCACGTGACCAAAACAATACAATATCAGCTAATCATTTAATATACAGATGGATTTATAACGTATTTGATTAGCTGTGTGTAATAGATTACAAAATCAAAAGCTATTCCTGATCACTTATTTTACACGGATGCAGACATGTCGACACAGAGCAGTACATGGCGAAAGGAAGTAAGGGAAGTAACTGCCTGAAAAGTGCCCGACCCGGAAAATAGTCAGCTACTTCCCCTATCCAGCTTCGCCTGCTGACTTGACCAACCCAGCTAGCAAGCTTTCGTCGGCCGACTGACGATTTCAGTCGGGTGACGTCGTCAAATGTCGTGTGTCGACGTCTGTTGTCGCGCCGATATCGTTTTGATTGTGTGTAAAACTCAGCAAATGTACGTAATAAACCCCGACATCGGCCCGACGCAATGTTGCTGTCGATAAAAATATGCAGAGTTACGGGAGATAACAACTTGAATTTATTATCATTATTTTAGCATTTGTTACGTCCCCTGTTCAAGCGTCGGGAACGGCGTGACATGACTCTGCAAATGCGAAACTAAATTATTCATATTTGTTGACTTATTCACATAGGAGTAGGATAATTAATTGTAAGTTTTGTTTGTATATTTGCAATCAAATACAGCATGAGCTCAAACCATGAGTTTTACATTTTAAAAATACGCCATCATATATACTTGAAATACTCTAATAGCTTTCCTTACGGTACAAACAAGATTGAGTGTGAACATGGCCGGCTAGCTGCTACTTTCCCGCGTGAGCGAAGTTTATTTGTTTTCTTAGTTCAAGTTAATATCGAAAGAAGAGACATTCTTGCGAATGTTGGGCAGCACATTGATGATATGTTATCCGAGACGAATGTCGCCTCGGGATCTCAATCTGAGTGCTGGTCCCAGTGCCACGTGGTGGCGGTGATAGTTGACAAGTTAAAATTGTGGAGCCAAGGACGGATGGAAACCTACACGGTTTTGAGACGAGCATTTGGCTTTGCCTTAGCCGCCAGGGTCGGTGTAACTTACACCTGTGACTTGAAGGTGAGGACAGTTGTCCAGAACAGCGCGGTGCAGTTTCCTTGAATGCGGGTGCAGTGTTCTGCATAGAACTGAGGCGCGTCCGCCGCGACGGTGCCTGAGCTAAACATTGGCGGGTACTGCTCACAGCCCGGCACACGGCACTGTAAACATTCCCCCTCCCTTCACCTCTCTCGCCACCATTGGTCTCAAGACCGTACAGGTGTGTTCAAGCTGTTAACGTCAACTCGAGGACAACCGACGGATCCAGCGAGTAAGTGATTTTGGTTTTTTTTTCTTTAATGTTAGTTTTGCTGTTATACAGTGGGGGGGGGGGGGGGGGGGGAGTACATACTGCTGTATCTGTAGATGTAGATGTAGGTGTTTTGTCCTGTACAGTGGGGGGGGGGGGGGGGGGGTGGAGTACATACTCATGATACTGCTGAATCTGTAGCTTTAAGTGTGGTTTGCACTGTTATACTTGGGGGGTGGGGTGTATGTATACTGATGTATCTGTAGCTGTATGTGTGTGTATTGCATTGTAACACTTGGGGGGGGGGGGGGGGGTACATACTGATCTATCTGTAGCTGGTGGTGTGTTTTGCACTGATGCACACCAATCTTACATGGTCCAATCTTACATGGTCCAACCTTACATGGTCCAAACCTACATGGTCCAATCTTACATGGTCCAATCTTACATGGTCCAACCTTACATGGTCCAATCTTGCATGGTCCAATCTTGCATGGTCCAATCTTACATGGTCCAACCTTACATGGTCCAAACCTACATGGTCCAATCTTACATGGTCCAACCTTACATGGTCCAACCTTACATGGTCCAATCTTGCATGGTCCAATCTTGCATGGTCCAATCTTGCATGGTCCAACCTTACATGGTCCAACCTTACATGGTCCAATCTTACATGGTCCAATCTTACATGGTCCAACCATACATGGTCCAACCTTACATGGTCCAATCTTACATGGTCCAATCTTACATGGTCCAACCTTGCATGGTCCAATCTTACATGGTCCAATCTTACATGGTCCATATATATATATTATTGGACCATGTAATATTGGACCATGTAATATTGGACCATGTAAGATTGGACCATGTAAGGTTGGACCATGCAAGATTGGACCATGTAAGATTGGACCATGTAAGGTTGGACCATGTAATATTGGACCATGTAAGATTGGTCCAATCTTACATGGTCCAACCTTACATGGTCCAACCATACATGGTCCAATCTTACATGGTCCAATCTTGCATGGTCCAACCTTACATGGTCCAAACTTACATGGTCCAATCTTACATGGTCCAACCTTACATGGTCCAACCTTACATGGTCCAATCTTACATGGTCCATATATATATTATTGGACCATGTAATATTGGACCATGTAAGATTGGACCATGTAAGGTTGGACCATGTAAGGTTGGACCATGTAAGATTGGACCATGTAAGATTGGACCATGCGTGACCCAACATGGTTTAAAATCGTCACCACGAGTTTTCGTCACACCCAACAATTCAAAGTGTGGTGCAACACACGAACACTATCCAATGTTTTAGCCATTGGTTTGGATGAGCACGACAAACATTTCGTCTGCTTCTAAAGGTGCTACTGCCTCAGAACCGCAGGCGCGAAGAAAAGTTCGCAGGGATTTCCCGATTGCTTATAACCGGAAACGAAAGGGATCGCTACGAACTAAGTTTCGTTGGTCAATCTAAAGCTCGCTAATAAGCACCATTGTACTTCCTATGTCTTGAATTAACAGCTTTGTGTTGCATGACCTTGGATGACCTTGACCTTGGGTCAAGGTCACATGTATTTTGGTAGGAAAAATGTGTAAAGCAGTTAATAGTGTATGATGTCATTGCCATTGCTAGGTTTAGTTATTTGACCTTGACCCTGAAGGTCAAGGTCATGTAAAGGTCAAGGTCAAGCATGTGAGTCGTATGGGCTTTGCCCTTCTTGTTTATACTGCGTTACACTTGGGGGGTGGGATGTACATACTGATGTATCTGTAGCTGTATGTATTGCATTGTAACACTTGGGGGGGGGGGGGGGTGTACATACTGATCTATCTGTAGCTGTAGGCGTGTTTTGTACTGTTACACTTGGGGGGGGGGGGGGCGGTTTGTACATACTGATGTAGCTGTAGGTGTGTTATGTACTGTTACAGTAGGCGGGGAGGGGGGGGGTTGAACATACTGCTGTATATGTAGCTGTAGGTGTGTTTTGCACACAGGGGGTGGGGGGGGGTGGGGGGGGGTTGTACATACTGCTGTATCTGTAGGTCTAGGTGTGTTTTGCACTCTACACGGGGGAAGGCGGTTGAGTGTTGTACATACTGCTGTATCTGAAGCTGTAGGTATGTTTGGTACTGTTACAGTGGTGGCAGCGGGGGGAGGGGGATGTACATAATTCTGAATCTGTAGCTGTAAATGAGTTTTGTACTGTTACATTGATGGGGGGGGGGGGTTGGGGGTTGTACATACTGCTGTAGCTGTGTTTTGCACTGTTACTAAGGGGGAGGGGAGGTGTACATACTGCTGTAGCTGTAGCTGTAGGTGTGTTTTATACTGTAATACTGAGGGGGGGGGGGGGTGTATACGGCTGTATCTGTAGCTGTAGGTGTGTTTTGTACTGTTACAGTGAGGGCGGTAGGGGCGGGGGGTTCTACATACTGCTGTATTTCTAGCTGGTGATTTGTTTTGCACTGTTACACTGGGGGGGGGGGGGGGGTTGTACACACTGCTGTATCTGTAGGTGTGTTTTATACTGTAACACTGGGGGGAGGGGGGGTTATACTGCTGTAGCTGTAGCTGTAAGTGAATTTTGCACTGTTACACTTGGGGGGGGGGGGGGGGTGGTGGTGGTACATACTGCTGTATCTGTAGCTGCACCCAGCCAGCAAGACATTAGCGGCCGATAGTCGGCCGAACACCCTTCAAAAAGTCGGGCAGGTGACGTCAAAAGATACGACGCGGGTGTTGGCCCGACTAACTTTTGCAAAGAGGCAACGAGGCGGCCGACAGGCGGCCGACCACCTGTACTATGGCGGCACGCATCCGGTCCGATGTTAATCGGCCCGATGGCTTGTTGGACCTGCGGCCCGACACCTTATGCCGACATCGTCCCGATGTCTTCCCGCTGAAATCGATATCTTCCCGATGTCGGCATAAGGTGTCGGACCGCAGGTCAAACAAGTCATCGGGCCGATTAACATCGGACCGGATGCGTGCCGCCATAGTGCAGGTGTTCGGCCGCCTATCGGCCGCATCGTTGCCTCTTTGCAAAAGTTAGTCGGGCCAACACCCGCGTCGTATGTTTTGACGTCACCGGCCCGACTTTTTGAAGGGTGTTCGGCCGATTATCGGCCGCTAATTTCTTGCTGGCTGGGAAGTCAAATAGTGACCCACTTCTAGCGTATGTTTGAGCGAACGAGGAAAAGGAAGAACAAGAACAAGAACAAGAACAACAAGACCAAGAAGCATACAAAATACACACACTCTAAATAAAAATTCCACTTTAAAGCACATTTGTGTAACAAGTGTTGAACACTGTGTGATATAGTCCACAGTTGTACAAGCAAAAGAGGCACACATATCAAACACATCGTATTCACAGGTGTTCATTTCAACACTATGTGTGCCGAGCAACTTTTGCCAGTAGAGCACTGTACTGAATGTCACAACATGTTTATCACTTGTTACAGAAATGTGTACAGAATGTCACAACATGTTTATCACTTGTTACAGAAATGTGTACTGAATGTCACGAAATGTTTATCACTTGTTACAGAAATGTGTACTGAATGTCACAACATGTTTATCACTTGTTACAGAAATGTGTACTAAATGTCACAACATGTTTAGGCCAAAAAAAAAAAAAATGTCTGTTTCTGGTCACCCGACCGACCCTAAATTTCGGCGCCGACCCTAAACTTTTTTTTTCCAAACTCAAAAATTGTTGGGTTTTTTTTTGCTGGTAAAGGACAGGGTGAGAAAATGAACAACAAAAACGTGTGAAAACGAAAGTCCGCTGACGATTTGTAAATGTGTTGAGTGTCTTGTCTCTGTGTATAGTGAATCCAGTCTCTTTGCGCGATTTTTTAAGTTAGTTTTATTGGTCTACATTTGTGGTAAAAAAAAAAATATTAAAAAAAAAAAAAATCCCTACCTACCGACCCTATTTTTTTTAGCCATGTTACCAGAAACAGACAATTTTTTTTTGTGGCCTTATCACTTGTTACAGAAATGGGTACTGAATGTCACAACATGTTTATCACTTGTTACAGACATGTGTACTGCATGTCACAACATGTTTATCACTTGTTACAGAAATGTGTACTGGATGTCACAACATGTTTATCACTTGTTACAGACATGTGTACTGGATGTCACAACATGTTTATCCCTTGTTATAGAAATGTGTACTGGATGTCACAACATGTTTATCACTTGTTACAGAAATATGTACTGAATGTCACAACATGTGTATCACTTGTTACAGAAATGTGTACTGAATGTCACAACATGTTTATCACTTGTTACAGAAATGTGTACTGAATGTCACAACATGTTTATCACTTGTTACAGAAATGTGTACTGAATGTCACAACATGTTTATCACTTGTTACAGAAATGTGTACTGAATGTCACAACATGTTTATCACTTGTTACAGAAATGTGTACTGAATGTCATAACATGTTTATCACTTGTTACAGAAATGTGTACTGAATGTCACAAAATGTTTACTCACTCAGTTGTTACAGAAATGTGTTTAAAAGTGGAACAATTCTGTTTATTAGAGTGATGGTGAACAAGAACAAGCAGTCTTCTTCTTCTTCTTCTGCGTTTTCTTCTTCTGTCTCTGTCTGTCTGTCTGCCTGCCTGTCTGGCTGTCTGTCTGGTACACACACGCAGCATGGACAGCGTGGACAGGGTTGATCTGGAAAGCTCAAGTGCAGAAAAGGACCTTGGAGTCAATGTAGACACTGAATTGAAATTCTCAAAGCACGTGGAAACACAAGTCAACAAAGCAAACATAATCCTGGGTCTCATTAGACGGTCTTATGAGCATTTGGACGCAGAAACGCTAAGACTTCTCTTTGTTGCACTTGTACGGCCTCATCTGGAGTTTGCAAATGTGGTGTGGAGTCCCCGACTCGAGAAAGATAAAAATTTGATTGAAAGTGTATTAAGAAGAGCCACGAAGTGTATTCCAGGGGTGAAGACCTTGAGTTATGAAGAGCGCTTGAGAGTTTTGAAAGTTCCAAGCATGTGCTATAGGCGTATCCGGGGAGACATGATTGAAGCATACAAATTCGTGCATGGATACTACGATTGCAAGAACCCACTGGAGCTGAATAGCCTTTGTAATACCCGTGGACATCAGTTCAAGCTCAAGAAGAAACAATGCAGAACAGCTCTCCGACAATCTTTCTTCACGAACAGAATCATAGACACATGGAACTCCTTGGACAAGAATGTGGTAGAAGCGCCGACAATGAACAGTTTCAAGAATCGCTTGGACAATGCACTGAAAGATTATATGTATAGCCCAAATGTCAGTATGCCTCTCACTACACCAGCCAAGAAAAAGTTGATAGAATAGGCCACGGTCAAAAGATCGTGTAGGTTACCTAGCCCAAAAGTTAGGCTAGGATAGCAACTGATTCAAAAGATCAGACAAAGGCTTAACAGCCTAAGTACCAGTCTGATAACATAACATAACATAACATAACGCGGGCTCGTCACCCGCGTGTTCTCTAACTGTGTCGTCTCTCAGTGCTCGCGCGCAGAGGGCCGTGTGCAAAGCGTTGTACTCAAAAAGCCTTGTGGCGCTATATACAGGGTGACCCAAAAAAAGAGTACCCAAACAAAACGTCATAAATTGAACAAAAATAAAGCAATCGTCATAAAATTTATTGACACACACAAGTAGCCTCTGCATAATTTGCACAGAAACTTTTAGCGTTCTAGCTTGTCTTTCAGGAAAGTTATGCTCATTCTACAGAACATGCTCCAAATGGCCTCCGCGCCGATTCAGGCAAACTTGAACTCGCCGCGCAAAGTTATCAATCACCCGCACACACTCCTGTTGCGAGATTCCGCGAATGGTTGTTGTGATGGCTCACTTGAGTTCTGCGATTGTCTGTGGGTTGTTCCTGTAGACGTTGTCTTTCAGGAACCCCCAAAGATAGAAATCTGGGGGATTTAAATCCGGGGGAGGCCATTTGGAGCATGTTCTGTAGAATGAGCATAACTTTCCTGAAAGACAAGCTAGAACGCTAAAAATTTTTGTTGAAATCATGCAGAGGCTACTTGTGTGTGTAAGTAAATTGTATGAAGATTGCTTTATTTTTGTTCAATTTATGACGTTTTGTTTGGGTACTCTTTTTTTTGGGTCACCCTGTATATCCGAAAGTGGCACAGATAAAAATGAAACAATAATTTCGTCTATCCATACATCTATTTCACGTACACAATTCACACCAGCTTCAATCTATTTATCTCCCCCCCTCTCTCTCTCTCACTCCAAAGAAAACCAAATATATGATAATTACAACTAGACAAAAACGACAGAATTTTACCTCAACTGGTCCATATTTAATGATTGACGGCAATATAGTGGAAAAAGTCGACCATCACAAAGTTCTAGGTGTCCACATCGATAACAACCTGTCTTGGTCAACTCACATTGAACAACTTAGTAAATTAGTGTCAAAGAAAGTGTACCTCTTATCTAGAATTAAACACTTCCTTAATTGTCAAGCCAGGAAGTTATTTTTCACTGCTCATATTCAGTCTCTTATTGATTACGCATCCACTCAGCAAGTGATAATTCCCTAAAGCTACTCAGCAGATTACACAAAAGAGCGCTAAAAGTAGTATTACTCAAACAGACTACTCTCACCGACTCAGACTACATCAACATAGGGGTCCTACCTCTAAAGTCAAGAATGAATTACAACAAAGGAATAATGATGCATAAAATTATGACAGAAAATGCACCCGAAACCATTTGTTCAAAGTTCTCTTTGAAGAATTCGCACCACTTTATAAAACTAAACACTCCTCTTCCTAGGATAGACCTATTTAAATCAAGTCTTGTTTATTCAGGAAGCAGCCTCTGGAACGCTCTTCCGGACGCCCTGCGGCAATCCACCAACACGGATTCTTTTAGAACCAAATATTCTTTCCATTTAATGAACTCTATGAACAAATAAACTTGATTGGTATGTTTTCTTTGTATACAGTTGTTCATTATCGGAATTATGGTTTATTGTGACAAAATCACGAAGATTTGGCTCTGTAATACATTGTTTTGCTGAGCTAATGTATTGTTGGGTTACTTACTTACTTACTTAGGCCATTATGAACCCCCGGGGGAGCATAGGCCATCGACGACAATTCTCCATCCGACACGGTCCTGGGCTGCCCTTTCGATCTGGCTCCAGGTCTTCCCCTGCCTGTTGATCTCTGCTTCAGTGTCTCGTCTCCAGCTGTTGCGCGGCCGGCCTCTCTTCCTTTTCCCTTGTGGATTCCACTTCAGGGCTTGCCTCGTGATACTGGATGCTGGCTTTCTCGGGGTGTGCCCTATCCAGCCCCATTTCCTCCGGAGAATTTGCTGCGCCGCTGGTTTCTGGTCAGCTCTCTGCCAAAGGTCTTCATTTCGGATTCTGTCCGTCCATCTGATGTTTAGGATGCGCCTCAAGCAGGTGTTGACAAAGATTTGGATCTTTCCCAGCATGGTCTCTGTTGTCCTCCATGTCTCACACCCATAGAGAAGAACAGACTTGACATTTGAATTGAAGATCCGAAGCTTCGTCCTTTGGCTAATCTCCTTGGAACTCCAGATCTTCTTTAGCATGACAAAGGCTCCCCGTGCTTTCCCAATCCTTGCTTTGACGTCCCTGTCCGAGCCTCCTTGTCCGTCAATGATGCTCCCCAGGTAAACAAAGGACTCCACTTCCTTGATGGGCTCCCCATTGATCATCACCGGATTGTCGGCTGTGGTGTTGGTCTTAATCAATTCGGTTTTCCTCTTGTTGATCTTGAGTCCTACACCGGCTGATATTGTCTCCAGGTGAGTAGTCTTGTCTTGCATTTGGGCATGGTTGTGGGAAAGGAGGGCAAGATCATCCGCAAAGTCGAGGTCTTCCAGTTGATCGAAGAGTGTCCATTGTATCCCATTTCTCCTGCCTGCTGTTGTGGTCTTCATGATCCAGTCGATAGCCAGAAGAAATAGGAATGGTGACAGTATACATCCTTGTCGTACCCCCGTTTTCACCTCAAAACTGTCGGATAGCTGGCCAGCATGTGCGACTCTACACTTCATATCCTGGTAGGTGCCCCGGATGAATGAGATGAATTTCTCTGGAATGCCGTAGTGCCGCATGAGTTTCCACGGTGACTCTCTGTCCACGCTGTCGAAGGCTTTCTCATAATCAATGAAGTTGATGTATAGAGGAGACTTCCACTCCAGCGACTGCTCCACTATGATGCGTAAACTGGCAATCTGGTCAGGACAGGATCTGTTCTTCCTGAAACCCGCCTGTTCATCCCTGAGCTTGGTGTCCACTGCCTCCTTCATTCTATCCAAAAGGATTCGGTTGAGAACCTTCCCTGGCACGGACAGCAGCATGATCCCTCGGTAGTTTCCACAGTCTCGAAGATCCCCTTTCTTTGGAATCTTGATGATGATGCCTTCTCTCCATTGAGGTGGCACCTCTTCCTCCTCCCAAATCTTGCCAAACAGACTGTGGAACAAACTAATAGATGTCTCCATGTCTGCTTTGATGGCTTCTGCCGGTATCTCATCTGGCCCCGACGCTTTTCCATTTTTTAGTGACATTATGGCTTTCTTGATTTCCTCCTTTGTGGGCTTGTCTGTGTTGATGGGCAGTTCTGTCTCTGCTGGTCTGATGTCCGGTGGTGCTGCAGGGGCGGGTCTGTTCAATAGCTCCTTGAAGTGTTCCGCCCATCGCTTCATCTGATCGTCTGTCGTTGTTATTGGATCCCCATTCTTGTCCCTCACTGGTTTGTCGGTCTGCTGAAATTTTCCTGCTAACTTCTTGGTCGTCATGTAGAGATCTTTCAGATTTCCCTGTCCTGCAGCTTCTTCTGCCTCCTTCGCCAGGTTGTCTATGTAGTCTTTCTTGTCCTTCTTTATTCCTTTCTTTACTTCTTTCTCCGCCGCTGTGTACTCTTTCTGTGCCTTTGCTTTGCCTGCTCTCGTTCTGCTCTCGTTCCTCGCCTTCTTCTTCTTCTTCCTATCTTCAATTTTCTGAATGGTGTCTGCAGAAATCCATTCCTTGTGCTGCGATTTTTTCTTGCCCACCACTTCCTCGCAGGTATCCTTCCACATCTTGCTGTAGTGTTCCCACTGGCTCTTTATGTCTGCCTCATCTTCTTCGATCATCCCTTGAAGTGGCTGGAATCTGTTGGTGAGGCTTATCTGGAATCTTGTGCGTACTTCTTCATCTCTTAGCATTCCCACGTTGAACTTAACCCTAGCGTTGTTTGAGTTGTGGTGTTTCTTTAATCGCAGTCTGACTGTTGTGGTAACTAGCTGGTGGTCTGTGTACACATCTGCTCCCCTCATCACCCGTACATCCATCCATGATCGTCTGAACTTTTTGTTGATGCAGATGTGGTCAATCTGGTTCTCTGTGACGTGGTCAGGTGAAATCCAGGTGGCCTTGTGTATTCGCTTGTGGGGGAAGACGCTTCCTCCTATCACCAGTTGGTTCAAGGCACACATCTCTGCAAAGCGTTCTCCGTTGTCGTTCATCTGCCCCAGTCCATGTTTCCCCATGATGTCCTCGTATCCTGCGTTGTCCCCTCCAACTTTGGCATTGAAATCTCCCATCACCAGCGTTATATCTCTGTCCTTTATCCCGTCCAGGACTGCTTGTAACTGCCGGTAGTAGTTGTCCTTCTTTTCCACGTCTGGCTCATCGTTTGTTGGGGCATAGCACTGGATGATGTTCAGGTTGATGTTCTTCTTCTTGGTGGCAAACTTCGCTGTGATGATGCGGGGGCTGATAGCTTCATAGCCGATGAGTGCTCTCTGTGCCTCCGGCGCCAGCATCAGCGCTACGCCTAACGTGTGTGGGGCTCCTTCTTCTTGGTGTCCCGAATACAAAACTTCTTCTCCTGATGAGAGTCTCACCCTTCCAGATGTTGTCCACCTTGCTTCGCTTATTCCCAGTACTTGGATCTTGTACTTCTTCATCTCTCTTGCTACCTGCAGTGTCTTCCCAGCTTGGTACATGGTCTGCACGTTCCAGGTGGCTATTCTCGTTGTTCGCCTGGTGGTCAGAAGGGGGGTCGGTCTCGCAGCTTCCTTTCGGCTTTCACTGTTGGACGTCATAGATCTCCTTCTTCTTCTTCTTCTTGGCGTTCGCAGAGGTTACACAATCAGTCCAGCACTGGTGATAAATGTTGTCGTTTTCTCCAACTCCTGTCGACTGCCGTATAGTTTGGTCTGCAAGGGAGTTGGTGACGGCCACACTTCTTTTCGTTCCTCATCTAGTAAGGGACATCGCTGTAAGATGTGTTCCGCTGTTTGGTCCTCTTGGCCGCAGGCACAGGTTGGTGATGGCGCCAGCTTGAACTTTCGGTTCATGTGAGCATTGAGCCTGTTGTGGCCAGTACGCAGCCTGATGAGGTTGACTTGCTGCTCTCTGGACATTGTGTGGTAGTCATCTCTGTTTGTCCTTGGCCTCATCAATGCCTTGATGATTGTCTTCTGCTCACTAAAGCTGACACTGTTTTCTGGTTGGTCTTCCACGGCTCCTTCTTTTGCCAGCTCATCTGCCCTTTCATTTCCTGGTATCCCACAGTGTGCTGGTATCCACTGGAGGACAACTCTTCTGGTTTGTCTGACCATCTGTAATGCTTTGGCCAGCTGTGGGAGTTTGTCGTTCTCTAGGGCCTGAAGGACTGAAAGGGCGTCCGAGAGGAAGACAACTTGGTAGCAAGGGTCTGCGGAGTCCTGAACAAAGGAGGCGGCCTGATAGATCTCCTTGATGGAGACCCTTCCTCCTCCAGGCATGTGTCTTGGATATTTGTCGTTGATGCTTCTGTAACGTAGTCTTTTTCTAGGCAGGGGTGTTGACCCTACGCAAACCATTTTAGACTCATGGGGGAGCTGGTCTAGCTTAGTCTGACCTCTATCCTTTGACCTGTCCAGCATGGGTGGCCCTACCAGGAGCATTTGCTCCGGCTGGCATAGCTCTCCGGGTTATCGAGATACTCAAGCCCCCACCCCACGACAAGGAGTAGACCGTGTGGGGGTATTGTTGGGTTACTTTCCGTTTATCTTCATTGCTTTACACCCAATTTTGAACACTACCTTATGATCTACAATGCTTCTACATAATGCGCTTCATGTACATAAACTTATATGTTCTACCATTAATGTTTTTATGTAACCTTTTTTTTTTCCCTAGTCATAGTTATAGTAAAATAGTTTAGTCCCTCTTTAGGGCGAGGGCCAGATGCAAAAAAGCATATCTATGCTTATTCTTGTCACCCTCGAAAAATAAAGATTTGTCATTGTCATTGTCTCTCTCTCGCATCCACTCTATGGGACTCAGCAAGTGAAAATTCCTTAAAACCACTTAGCAGATTACATAAAAGAGCGCTAAAAGTAGTATTACTAAAGCACACTACCCTCACAGAGTTAGACTACATACATTTAGGGATCTTACCTCTAAAGTCAAGACTGCTTTTTAACAAAGGAATCTTTATGCATAACATTATATCCGAAACTCTACCCGAAACCATTTTTTCAAAGTTCTCTTTGAAGAATTCACACCACCTAATGAAATTTAACACTCCTCTTCCTAGGATAGACTTATTTAAGTCCAGTCGAGTTTATTCAGGTGGCCGTCTCTGGAACGCTCTTCCGAATGCCTTACGGGAAGCTACCAGCACAGATTCTTTCAAAAACAAATATATATTCCATTTAATGAAAATAGTATATTCTTGATTGTTATGTCCTTTGGGACACAGTCACTCACTTTTGATTTATAGTTTTGTTCACGAAATTATGATGTTCTGCATACTATCCATTGTCTTATGCAGAGTTGAAGTACTATTGCATAGTATTCTGACTCTAATTGACTTGCAAATTTTTGCTTTGCACCTTGTCATGAACATTTATAAACTACAATGTTTCATATACATGCACTTATGTACATAAACTTATACTGTTTTACTAATTATGTAAGTATGTAGTAGTAGTTATTATAGTAGATTTAGTCCCTCTTTAGGGCGAGGGCCAGATGCAAAAAAGTATACCAATGCTTATTCTGTTACCCTCGTAAAATAAAGAATTGTCATTGTCATTGTCATTGTCATCTCTCTCTCTCTCTCTCTCTCTCTCTCTCTCTCTCTCTCTCTCTCTCTCTCTCTCTCTCTCTCTCTCTCTCTCTCTCTCTCTCTCTCTCTCTCTATCTCTCTCTTCCGACATTCCTGCGCCAAACTACCAGCACAGATATAGTTTTAAGAGCAGATATTTGTCAAAATAAATTATATTTGTTTTAAATGGTATTCATGTTTTTGTATTTAACATGCCCCTCCCCTCTTTATTAACATAATGTACACATAACCTTTTTGGGTGAAGGGACTTAAAAACCAACAACCATTTAGACGTGTGATGATCTTTGCAACGTGTTGCATGTTTGATTGCTTTTCTTTAAAATGTAATGTATGGCTTAGAGCATGGTGTTAAGTCTGGTCTATACCACTCAATTAACTCGCAATGTACCTCTATGCAATGCATTTTGTGTACATATGTAATGTGTTTTCACTTTAGTTATTTATTAAAATGTAGAATTTTAGGGTTTTTTCTCTCTCTCTCTCTCTCTCTTTCTCTCTCTCTCTTTCTCTCTCTCTCTCTCTGTCTCTCTGTCTTTCTCTCTCTCTCTCTCTCTCTCTCTTTCTCTCTCTCTCTCTCTCTTCAGTTCTCTCTCTCTCTTTCTGCATTGTCTCTTTCTCTCTGTCTCTCTCTGTTTCTCTCTTTCTGTCTGTCTTTCTGTCTGTCTGTCTCTCTCTCTCTCTCTCTCTCTCTCTCTCTCTCTCTCTCTCTCTCTCTCTCTCTCTCTCTCTGTCTTTCTGGTATACACGATAACATCTTTCTTCAAGATCAAGCCCTGAAAACGGCTCCTCTTTTCTTTTTACGTGTGTTACTCTTGTCACATGACTTGTACTTTGTCTCTAAATTCTGAATGTATTTATTGACAGACACATTCTCCCTCTAAGAATATTCGCAGTTTGACAATTCACATCGACAACACTTTTTCCAATGACATGTTGGCAGCAATGTGCTACCATACCATTGCCACCTCAGTGTAATGTAATGAGTTATGCACCCCGGGTACACAGAGTGTGTCACTTGGTCGCTGTCGTTGTGTCGACACCACGCATGCATAAGGAAGAATACTTCAACCAGGAAGTGTTAGTTCTGTGTTGCATTTCGTCTCAGCTCAGCACACTGTACAACGATTTGTTCTCACTATCTCAGTCTGTATTGCAACTTGATTCATTACTGTTGAACATTTTGATCACTTAATTACGTTTGTTTTGCAATCAAGGCATAAACGGGAGTGCAAGATAGTGAACACCCGTGTTTGGAGTCTGTGACCGACAGTACTGTATACTTTACGCGATCAAGAAAAAGATTTAAGGCGGTTCAGGGGATCATAGGATCATAATTATGTTAGTTGCATTTCTTGGAGTGTGAAGTGTTGAGTTGAGGACTGTGAACTGTTGCGTTACAACTACACAACACAGTGCTGTAAAAAGATCAGTGTAACACGTGTTGATGTGTTGGGCTGAGGACTGTGAACTGTAGCGTTACAACTACACAGCACAGTGCTGTAACAAGATCAGTGTAACACGTGTTGATGTGTTGGGTTGAGGACTGTGAACTGTAGCGTTACAACTACACAACACAGTGCTGTAAAAAGATCAGTGTAACACGTGTTGATGTGTTGGGCTGAGGACTGTGAACTGTAGCGTTACAACTACACAGCACAGTGCTGTAAAAAGATCAGTGTAACACGTGTTGATGTGTTGGGTTGAGGACTGTGAACTGTAGCGTTACAACTACACAACACAGTGCTGTCAAAAGATCAGTGTAACACGTGTTGATGTGTTGGGCTGAGGACTGTGAACTGTAGCGTTACAACTACACAGCACAGTGCTGTAAAAAGATCAGTGTAACACGTGTTGATGTGTTGGGTTGAGGACTGTGAACTGTAGCGTTACAACTACACAGCACAGTGCTGTAAAAAGATCAGTGTAACACGTGTTGATGTGTTGGGCTGAGGACTGTGAACTGTAGCGTTACAACCAAACACGGCACAGTGCACTGAGACAAACAGCTTGCCAGTTGTGTCTCAGAATCTTTGTGTTGCATTGAACATCTTGAGAGCTGTGTCTGAGCACCACAGGTAGGTCTGTTCTGTTGTTACACAACAATAACATATCAAACGCAATCGCCCACAAGAAAGATGCAACATCCCACACACATTTTATTCTCCAAAATAAGGCCTTTTTTGAAGAGCGAAATCCCTTTTCTTGGAATTAATACCTTATTCTAAGAAATAAGGCCGTATTTATGATACCTTTAACTTGTTAGAAATATGACCATATTTTGAAGGGAAAAAAAGGCCTTACTTTCAAGGCCTGTTTGTGATGTTTAACCCTTTGTGTCAGCACATTGCCGTCATAGGTCGGTATTAGCCGTGATGAGTTACCTGCCCTGTCAGGTATATTTCTGTTCCACTTTCCACCCTCCCCCTCCCCTGTCCACACACTCACACTGTACCAAAACACCTTCGTCGTCACGGGTAGGTGCTAGCCGTTGTGTCCGTGAATTACGGGGTGGTTACCCGACTTTACTGTTGGTTCTCTTCTACACATCATACTCTCCCTACACACATCATACCCTCCCTACACACAATGACATCATACCCTCCCCACACACATCATACACTCCCTACACACATCATACCCTCCCTACACACATCATACCCTCTCTACACACATCATACTCTCTCTACACACATCATACCCTCCCTACACATATCATACCATCCCTACACACATCATACCCTCTCTACACACATCATACCCTCCCGGCTACATACATCATACCCTCCCTACACACACCATACCCTCCCTACACACATCATACCCTCCCTACACACATCATACCCTCCCTACACACATCATATCCTCCCTATACACACCATACCCTCCCTACACACATCATACCCTCCCTATACACATCATACCCTCCCTACACACATCATACCCTCCCTACACACATCATTTCCTCCCTACACACATCATACCCTCCCTACACACATCATGCCCTCCCTACACACATCATACCCTCCCTACACACATCATACCTTCCCTCACACATCATACCCTCCCTACACACATCATACTTTCCCTACACACGTCATACCCTCCCTACACACATCATACCCTCCCTACACACGTCATACCCTCCCTACACACATCATACCCTCCCTACACACATCATACCCTCCATACACACATCATACCCTCCCTACACACATCATACCCTCCCTACACACATCATACCCTCCCTACACACATCACACCCTCCCTACACACATCACACCCTCCCTACGCACATCATACCCTCCCTACACACATCATACCCTCCCTACACACATCACACCCTCCCTACACACATCACACCCTCCCTACGCACACCATACCCTCCCTACGCACATCATACCCTCCCTACACACATCATACCCTCCCTACACACATCATACCCTCCCTACACGCATCCGGTATGTGTCCCCATGCCCAGCATGATTCAAACATTATTTTTTGTTTTACATCATTGAGTTTCAGTGTAGTCTAAGCGAACAGGGCGGACCAATTTCCTTTAAAGCTACCACGCAGTCAGGCTGATCTAATGTGTGAAATATAAGCGAACAGGGCGGAACACTTTCCTTTAAAGCTACCACGCATCCAGGCTGATCTAATGTGTGAAATATAAGCGAACAGGGCGGACCAATTTCTACCACGCAGTCAGGCTGATCTAATGTGTGAAATAAGCGACCACAGGAATTAATCCAGGTGTGTGATTATGGTTATCCATTGTAGCTGCAGTTGATATGCAATACTGAATGGAACATTCCACGAAGCGGCCTCTCTAAACAGATCCTCACAATAGACGGTTGTCAATAGCCTAACTGCAGACATCATGTTTAGGCTATCTGAAGAACATGCTCATTTCTCGCTGTTTTAAAGCTCAGAGACTCATTACACAAAGCACACATACTTTAGAAGTCTCTCTTTTTTTAAATCAGTCATCACACTACTGGTGGTATTTTATCCGTAAACACACACAGATAAAGACTTAAACACAGTCATACAATACAAAATGCTCTCCGGTAAAACTCCCCGCCACGTTCCTGCGGAATTTCTGTCACTAAACATAGTCAGTGGAACCCCAAGGTCATCTAAATCTATTGTTGCTATAATTGCGCGCTGCCTCAACTGGTCAGGTTTGTGAATGAGTCAAGCTACAGGCATTTCAACCTGCAGATACCAGACCTACATAATGACTTCTCCCTTCCAGGGGAATGAGCGCTTCTGCTAGGCAAAGAAGGATAACTCTTCGGTACTTCGCCGCTGGGGGCGCGCGAATACCAGGACTCGCTTTTACTTCCGCCTGTCCGCTATCTACGCTTTCGCTTTGGACTCGTTCACTCCACGCTCAGTTCGACACTTCTTACTTTTTTCGCATCAAAACATGTCGAGGCCGTATGGTACCTGGACTTTGTCCGAGTTGAAAGCTGAACTGCGACAGCGGGATGCACGAACTTCGGGTCGGAAAGCAGATTTGGTTGAAAGGTGAGTTCAAAGTTGCTTCAGACTGAAGTTCAGTGATTTCTGTCAAGTGTGTGTCAGTTTGTGATCGCCGAAACTGACTGAGACTGACGTCGGCACGGTTTTGTAGCCTTTATTTTGGGCTTAGTTTGGAGAAAATTACTGCGGAAAAAATTAAAGGTTCTTGTTTAAAATTTATCCCAGATTACTATGATAGTGGCACTCTTGACTCTTGTGCTGACTGAGTTAGTGAGTAGGCATGTTTTGAGACGTTCGTGAAATATTCTCCAACTCCACTTCCCACAGATCAGCTGTCATGTTCCCTCCACTGTGTGATAAGACTTAGTTTAAATTAAAATGTAATGCAGATACAGACACGTTGCTACACACAAAAATCATAATTAGAATTAAAATTGTGAAAATCAGACTTAGCAACTTAATTACTTAGTTATAGTCATTGTCATGGCCCAGTGATGCATTGAGAAATTGTTTTTTTTTATTGGGGGGTGAGGGGGGGGGGGGTGAGGGGGGGTGAGGGGGGTTGGACTGTCCCAGAACATAAATAACAGAAGACAATATTTTGAATATTCAGCTATATTTAGTTTATATAAATTTATTAGCTCTACTGCTTGTAGAGTTTACATATGAACATTTAAATATGCACACATTAATTTCATACCCATTGTGTGATTTCAGGTTGGAGTTCTATGGGATGGGCTGAACAAACAACTACATCACTCCCCACATCTACCTGTACCATTAGTACACATAAAAATACCGGATAAACCCGTTAAAGGAACAGAGAAATTTACAATCACTGAGCCTCACACCACTGGGCGAAAAGTCACGTTTTGGCACTATAACGTGGCATATAACATGAAACATGAAGTTAATCAACTGAATTTTGTGGCATTATACCTGTGCGATTCACATCAAGTTAGAAAAACTGCCGTAACGCAATAAAATCCCTGAGATTTTAGCGGGCTGCAAAACACAGTAAAACATCGAGTTTGGGTGTCTGCGTTTTGGACGTTTTCGCTACATTAACGCACGGCGATTCACGTCGTGTTAAACGCGTTTCAGCAGTGCGCAAAACACCACGAAACCTATGGAGTTTCGATAAGTTTTTCTGGTTTCTAAAACTTGATGTTAGAGTGTTGTTTTGATGGATTATTCTGCGTTTTCATCAGCCTGGTGCCGAACCTGCAGAATCAGACGATTATCGGCTCCCTCTCTCTCTCTCTAGTTTCTCTCTCAGCACGGTCACACACACACACACACATACACACACTGCACATACATCATACACACACACACACCGTCACACACATTCACACTGTCACTGCACACGGCACACACACATGCACACACACGCACACACAACTGAACACACACATACACACACTGATCATCAGTTTATAAATGTGAAAAAAAGTGCAGTGCACAAACATTTTTGGGGGTATCTCTTATTTTCTCTATAATTATGAGCCTTGTCACAGTACAGTGTACACGAGAGACTGCATTGCCCGTGCGTTGAGCAGAGAAAGGTCATTCTAACCTGACTATTTAGCGCGGTCAGATTTTAGTTTTCTTCTATATTCCTTTGCACTTTTGCTGGGGTACTGGCCGAGTTAATCGTTTTCCCATGTGTGTGGGACCTGTAAGGAATTCGAAGCGGCGAAGGACCACAGATAGGCATTTGTTCTACTCCCCCCCCCCCCCTCCCCGAAACATCCGTCCGAGATGGTGGCTACTGACTGGACTTGCAACTTTCTCAACTTGTACAGTACGAACTGCAGTGACTCGAATTTGAGTTTTGGGATTTCTCTTGCTCTACCTTTTCTGATAATGTTTTACTTAGCTCGTGTTTAGATGAGATAGATAGATAATTTATTGCCAAGTGTACAATACATGAATGAACATAAAAAATACACGAGGAAAGCAGCTTGCTGTGTGATAAAAACAAAAATAAATAGCATTCATACATCACTGGCGCGTAGCATCATACATACATGGGTAAGACAATTTGGTGTCACAGTAACTAATACACTATACAGACATGGTGAGAACTATGAGCTATCGGAACCACAATACATACTGTCTCTTATACATTTAGTCAAGTTTTGACTAAATGTTTTAACATAGAGGGGGAATCGAGACGAGTGTCGTGGTGTGTGTGTGGTGTGTGTGTGTGTGTGTGTGTGTGTGTGTGTGCGTGTGCATGTGTGTATGTAGAGCGATTCAGACCAAACTACTGAACCGATCTTTATGAAATTTTACATGAGAGTTCCTGGGTATGATATCCCCGGACATTTTTTTATATTTTTTTCGATAAATACTTTTGATGACGTCATATCCGGCTTTTTGTAAAAGTTGAGGCGGCACTGTCACACCCTCATTTTTCAATCAAATTAATTGAAATTTTAGTCAAGCAATCTTCGACAAAGGCCGGACCTCGGTATTGCATTTCAGCTTGGTGGCTTAAAAATTAATTAATGACTTTGGTCATTAAAAATCTAAAAATTGTAGAAAAATTTTTTATAAAACGATCCAAATGTACGTTCATCTTATCTTCATCACAGTGATGTACATTTTAGTCGGTCTCCGGTCTCTGACCGATCCAATTTCCCCAGGACCTATAGCTTTAACCCCAGCAGGACACAGGTCCGATTAACCTACAGAAGAATTGGTCAAGGGTCCGATCGTTATTGACAATGAAGCGGACATGCGGACTGTTCAATTTTCAAGAGGAAAGCTTGTTTCGGTTTTGCCAAGCGAAAGTAAACACCGCGTGAGGAAAGCTGGTTTCGGTTTTGTAAGCGAAAGTATGCACTGCGTGTGACCAGTTTGTTGAGTGAACGAGGCACCATATGGGATCTGATTCTTTGAATTAATTTATCCTCAAGTTGGATCAAGAAGAAAAAAAGAAAACCGAACCCATATGGTGCCTCGAGTGCATTCATTGGCTCAGCAATAAATCATTGAGAGAGGATTCAGTGCACAGAACTTGGTGTGCACGGCTCGAAGAAACCGATTGTGTGTCAAAACCCAGGACATGATCCTGAAAGCAAAACTTGAGGGACCCGCAGAACGGTCAGATGCCTACCTGAAAAACATTGTCGACAGATGGGCAGTGAAAAAAAACCGACAACTGTTCAAATAACTTTGAAATGTGATTCAATCCTTTGTGTATCTAGTCATGACAGTCGCGGAAGGTGGAAGAATTTAAACTGAAAAATCTTTTTAAATGCGGTTTTACGAGTCGTGTTTTTGTCCTATTGAAATTGCAATCTCAGGACACTGTGTCCTATTGATTTTCAGTCTTCAGGACAATTGTCCTAAAGGCTGCTAGAAAAATGTACATCACTGTCATCATTTTCTGATTCCAAAAACATATAAATAAATATATATTTTTTTTTATCAAAATTAAATTTTCGAAATCAATTTAAAAACACTTTCATCTTATTCCTTGTCGGTTCCTGATTCCAAAAACATATAGATATGATATGTTTGGATTAAAAACACGCTCAGAAAGTTAAAACGAAGAGAGGTACAGAAAAGCGTGCCATCCTTCTCAGCGCAACTACTACCCCGCTCTTCTTGTCAATTCCACTGCCTTTGCCACGAGCGGTGGACTGACGATGCTACGAGTATACGGTCTTGCTGAAAAATTGCATTGCGGTCAGTTTCATTCTGTGAGTTCGACAGCTTGACTAAATGTTGTATTTTCGCCTTACGCGACTTGTTTTGTTTTAGGATCGATTTTGATAATGATTGAGAAAGGAGAATAGACGGTGTTAGTTTTACAGTCGGTTTTATGAAGTTTGAGTAAAGAAGTGCGTGGTTTTTACCCTCCCTTTCGTTTCCCTTCCCCTTCTTTAGTTTGCTATTATTGTGCCTAAGAGCCGAAATGGCTGCACTCTAACGGCTCATCTTTGATCTTCCAAAAGACTCCATAAACAAACTAGTGTATCAAGAGGCTGGCTGGCTGCCCCTCGATGAAGAAAGAAGACTAAAGTCGGCCCAGTACGTATCAAGAGCAAGTACTTTTGACAATGCTGTGAACGAAGAGCTCACTGCTGAGTTCGACACAATAACCTCGGCCTCTTACCAAAACCTAAAAAGTCGCGTAAGGCGAAAATACAACATTTAGTCAAGTAGCTGTCGAACTCACAGAATGAAACTAAACGCAATGCAACGCAGCAAGACCGTATACTCGTAGCATCGTCAGTCCACCGCGCACGGCAAAGGCAGTGAAATTGACAGGAAGAGCGGGGTAGTACTTGCGCTGAGAAGGATAGCACGCTTTTCTGTACCTCTCTTTGTTTTAACTTTCTGAGCGTGTTTTTAATCCAAACATATCATATCTATATGTTTTTGGAATCAGGAACCGACAAGGAATAAGATGAAAGTGTTTTTAAATTGATTTCAAAAATTTAATTTTGATAATAATTTTTATATATTTAATTTTCAGAGCTTGTTTTTAATCAGAATATAACGTATTTATATCAGCAAATGATGGAGAATAAGATGAACGTAAATTTGGATCGTTTTAGAAAAAAATAATTTTTTTTACAATTTTCAGATTTTTAATGACCAAAGTCATTAACTAATTTTTAAGCCATCAAGCTGAAATGCAATACCGAAGTCCGGGCTTCGTCGAAGACTACTTGACCAAAATTTCAACCAATTTGGTTGAAAAATGAGAGCGTGACAGTGCCGCCTCAACTTTCACGAAAAGCCGGATATGACGTCATCAAAGACATTAATCCAAAAAATGAAAAAAACGTTCGGGGATATCATACCCAGGAACTCTCATGTCAAATTTCATAAAGATCGGTCCAGTAGTTTGGTCTGAATCGCTCTACACGCACGCACACACGCACACACATACACCACGACCCTCGTTTCGATTCCCCCTCGATGTTAAAACATTAACAAAACTTGACTAAATGTAAAAAGAAAAACACCCAAAATACACGAAGCAACGATCCCACTAGCAGACTATATGTTCAACCGATATTTCAAGAAAGTGGGGGTAAACCCAGGTAGGATGGCCCACATTCCCATTCACCCCTTCCCATTTTGGTTCATAGAATCCCCCATTATCATCCCTGATCATGATCTGGGTGTAACAAAAAAAGATAACCCTGTACTTGTCTCATCAATAGTAAAAGAAATAATCTCAAACTGAATAACAAAGATCACCTACAAATATTTACTGACGGCTCCAAAAAAATGATGACCAAGCTGACTGTGCTTTTGTCATTCCTGACCTCAAAATAAGTTAAAAAAAAAATTTAAACTCAACAAGGATGTGTCCATTTTCACTGCAGAAATGCTGGCTACGTTATCTTAAGAGCATGCCACTATATCTGGCCGTATAAAATTTCATCTCACACGGCATCACTGCAGAGCGCCTAGAACTGTACCCACGGAATATGCGCGATATAAGCGTCATTGATTGATTGATTGATTGATATATCAATGACCCCCCTCGACCTCCAACAAGAGTCGTGATTCTCTCCGACTCAAAACCAGCATAACTGCTCTTCAAAATGGTTCCAGAAACCGGGAAGAGCTTCAGACGGAAATATTGTTCCTCTGTCACCAGATCATTGCCTCTTGAACAGAACTGACCCTTAGGCTACGTACTTCCCCTCACACACATGGATCAGAGGCAAGGATATGGCTGACAGAGAAGCAAAAGAGGGCTTTCCCCGTCTCTGTGAATGTGGACAGTTTATATCTTTGTTACACCTCTTTGACCGCTGCCAATCACTCCAGCAAGATTTCTGCAACCTACACACCCTTGTCAACGAACATAACCTGAAACCCCATGAGTTTTTTTTTAGATAAACATTGCACGCTTCAATGGAAGCTAGCATACACCCTGTGTCTCTCAATAGTAGAAGGCTGAAATAGGATATCTGTTTTAAAAAACCCTGATCTCCGTTCCTCACACCGAGCTTTTTCTTCTTCATTGTATTATTTTTCCAGTTATCTATTTACTTACCTATTCAGCCAAAAATATAACAATATCCCACATAACAAAAATTAAAAAAATAAGCCTACAAAACCGCTCCAGTCCAACCATATTCCGCGTACACAATCTTCACTTCCATCCCCATTTTGAAATATCGCAACAGACTTCCAGATATATTGATTATAACACGATCATATATGTGTTCTCTGGTTGCATGTTTGTTCAGTGTCTTGTCCCCACATAAAGCATATTAACTCTACCTGTCCTAAAGCAAGTTGCAGTTCTAAGAGGACGTTAAAACTAGTTATCATCATCAACACACACACACACACACACACATATGAAAGAACCCATGTATATTTTTATGATTGTTGTTTTGGTCTGAATACAATTTGGAATCTTACTACACTCTTGTTAATTGATTTTACATTTTGTTGTCAGAAGTATTTTGTTCGTCGGTTCGTGTCTGGTGCGTGTGGTTTGAATGCCGTCCTGTCAAATGTCTTTTAAAAACACATTCACGGTAACATCTTCGACGCAGACACAGACAGTTAGGAAGGGCTCCTAATATGGACCACTTTTTGTTTCATGCTGATAACTAGCTTGTTTTCTTGCGAAGAAGTTTTATTTTGTGTTTGGTAGTCCTTTTCTCTTAGGTTAACCGTTAGGCCTAATTAGAGTGAAATAGCTTTGATAAACATTCAACAAAAATTAAATACAGACAAAATCACAAATGGTCCATAATAGGAGCCTGGGCGCCTAATATGGATCAGTGAAGCGGCCTTCACAAATCACTGTAAAAAGCCCCCTATACTTCAAAATAACATGATACAACTTAGTGTACAAGTCAGTCTAATTCAAATATGCTTTAGATTGATCTGTTTCGGGTTGATGAGAGCATTATTTGAAGCACACCAGGAAACTAAAGAAGCTTATCAAAAACAGAGTGAAAATAAGTGAAATTATCAACTTCCACGAAAAGAAGACTTTTATTTTTTAAATCTCGAGGACTAGTTATAGGTTATTTCCGGCAAGCTTCTTAATGAATTATTGAAAATAGCTTTTAGCTTTTTTTTCTCGATTTGTTGAAGGTGGTCCATATTAGGGGACTCGCACATACGGCTTTGACATCTTGCTAATATTTTTTGTTTGCACGGTAAAAACTCGGGGTCAACCCTGCTAAAATGTAACAAATGCGGTCTTAGCTGTCATATATAGCAATTTTTGTGTGATAAAAGCTTTGGCTGTGGACAGAAACGAGTCCGTTTTCGGCGGCAAAGCCGTTTAGAGTGAACGCTGCCAAACTGAGTGAAAAACAAGTCGCGTAAGGCGAAAATACAATATTTAGTCAAGTAGCTGTCGAACTCACAGAAACTGAACGCAATGCCATTTTACTCGTAGCATTGTCAGTCCACCGCTCATGGCAAAGGCAGTGAAATTGACAAGAAGAGCGGGGTAGAAGTTGCGCTAAGAAGGATAGCACGCTTTTCTGTACCTCTCTTTGTTTTAACTTTCTGAGCGTGTTTTTAATCCAAACATATCATATCTATATGTTTTTGGAATCAGGAACCGACAAGGAATAAGATGAAAGTGTTTTTAAAATTGATTTCGAAAAAAAAATTTGATAATAATTTTTATATATTTAATTTTCAGAGCTTGTTTTTAATCCGAATATAACATATTTATATGTTTTTGGAATCAGCAAATGATGGAGAATAAGATAAACGTAAATTTAGATCGTTTTATAAATTTTTAATTATTTTTACAATTTTCCGATTTTTAATGACCAAAGTCATTAATTAATTTTTAAGCCACCACGCTGAAATGCAATACCGAAGTCCGGGCTTTGTCGAAGATTACTTGACCAAAATTTGAACCAATTTGGTTGAAAAATGAGGGCGTGACAGTGCCGCCTCAACTTTCACGAAAAGCCGGATATGACGTCATCAAAGACATTTATCAAAAAAATGAAAAAAACGTTCGGGGATTTCATACTCAGGAACTCTCATGTCAAATTTCATAAAGATCGGTCCAATAGTTTAGTCTGAATCGCTCTACACACACACACACACACACACGCACACACGCACACACGCACACACGCACACACGCACACACGCACATACACCACGACCCTCGTTTCGATTCCCCCTCGATGTTAAAATATTTAGTCAAAACTTGACTAAATATAAAAAGAGAAAAAGCCTAACGGTTTTGAGATTTGTGTTTCTGCAATACAGCGAACAAAATTTTTTGAGCGCTCAAGCGCCGTTAGTTTTTCAGAACAGGAGGTGGTCCATATTAGGAGCCGGTCCATATTCACTAGTGAAGCTACCACCGCTCGGCTTTACACACACACACACACTTTTAATTAGTTGCTTTTGGCACACGGCCTCATCATCTGAACTTGAAACAACTACAAAACACAACAACGTACAACAACAGCATGGTTGTGCCTGTCGGGTTATCAGTCACCATAAGGTGCCTGTACTTGTCAGTCTCTCTTTTTAGATCAGTGCCAGTGGCCTGTGCCGGCGATAGTTTGGTAAAGTCGCGCAGACCGCGCATGCGCCAAGTGCAGTAAAATGTTATCAAAAATGGCGGATAAATCTAACTCGTGCTAAGAAACGTTTCAAAACCAAGCTTTATGGACGTTTTTATGACTACGTACTCCAGCAGACATCAACTTGTGGTCGACGTGGGTGAGTTTTGCTCAAAATACGTAAGTAAGTATTCGTCAGCCGTTTGGCTTCTCGAATTAAGTTTCAACTTTGTCTCTGTCTCGAACCACAGGCGGAAGGTATCCTTCACTGGACCACAACTTTCTATGAGTATGAAAGTAGTCTGGTGGTCCAGTGGACGATACCTTTCGCCTGTGCTCGAACCAAATACTAAGCTTACCAGTTACCACACTGTCATACTCATAGTCATAGTGATAGCACTGATACATTTGTACAGGTAAACATGGCTGTTTGCTGAAAATCAGTCTTTGTGAAAAATTGTAATGATGTCTCTGAAGTTTGATTCAGTCCCTAATTCATTCAGTGATTCATTTTGATGGGACGTCAACCCATGGTGAGACTAATAATGATATTTGATCGTATTCTGCCAGTGCCATTGCCAACTGCCATGGTTGTTCTTGTGTGCACTAATTAGTAATTTACTAGCAATAGGAGTTCGAGTTCTACTATAGTAGTATTTTACTAAATCATTACTACTAGTACTAAATACTACTGCTACTACTAGCTTTAAACAAGCTATGGTTTGAATGACCAGCTAAATGCTAAATAGTTAATAAGTACATTATTTTTGCATCAGCGAGGTATACATAAATTTAACGAATTGCCGCGCTGCACAGCGCGCTGCGCTCTGTGAATCGCTTGCCTAAATTTAAATATTTTATTAAAAAAATACCGCATGGTTTTGCTTGACCAAATCATTTATCAGCTAACAATATGCTTTTATTTCAGTTGGACCTGACTTGAGCATGGTTCCGTTGTCTCCGCAACAACAGATTGGTTACTCAAGAATTGCAGGCATGTCCAGTTTGCAGCATGTGCAGGCTGACCCCGCTGAGTGTGAAGATCTGATGGCTGATCTAGACACAACATAAGCTGCTTGACACTATTCCAAGGTAAGCAAGAAGCTTTGAAAATAGTTACTTTAAGTGTTACTTAGTAAGTGTACATTTTTGTGGGTGAACCATCGGTAACCGTCCCACCCCCCCCCCCCCCCCCCCCCCCCTCGACACCCCCACCCACACATACAAACATGCACACAAACTTGGGTTTGTACTACAACTATTAGTATTAACTACTCTTCATAAATGAGTTATGTAATTCATCAGAGGTTTGAAGTCATTATATTTATGGTTTTGCAAATTAGTAAGAGACTATGTGGGTGCATGGATTCAGTAATGCGCAATTAATACATGCAATACTCCTGCTGGTGAGTTCACTACAAACAGGTACTACATTAGAACTGATCTATGTTATTTGTTAATGAGGATGATTAATCGTAATCTCACTGTCAAACTGTCATGATACTATTGCCATTGACAGTGCTAGATCACTTCATAAAGTTATTTTAGTAAGTAATCATATGATATTGATAATTTTGATATACCCGGTAGTGATTTTCTGACGGTGACAATGACATGTTATCTTCATACTATTCCAGGTACAAGATGCTAAACGTGCAGATATCAAGGGCTTGGGATTTCGGCTCCTGGAGATGCTACTTGTAACTCTTTTGTGAGTACCGATGTATACTGGGTGTTTTCTCAGTTTTTGTCCGCTGTCAGTGTGAGATTTATATTGTGGTACAGTGTAACCCCCCTGTTAAGACCCCCCAATTTAAGACTCCCTCCTTTTAAAGACCTTGTTTTCTCAGACTTTCTGTTCATAACCTCTGTAAAATTACCCCCCTTTTAAGACTCCCTCCTTTTTAAGACTGAATTTTCTCAGATTATTGGAGGTCTTAAAAGGGGTGTTCCACTGTATAACCTGTTTTTCTAGTTTCATGGTTTAGCCACGACTCACTTTGAATGAGGGTCATCTGCCAGGCATTTAGCTGATTATCTGATAGTGATAAGTGATATTTATTAATTTGCTATTTATAAATTACAGTTGCAGTAAACTAACACTGTCGCACAAAGTATGTGACTTTAAAAAAAGATTTGTTTGAAATCATGTGAGCTCTGTCCACTAGATGATGGAGAAGGGAATTTTTCCAGTTGAGTCTGCAACATGGATTTTTCTCTCTCAGGATAACAAATACAGCAGGGTTCGTACAGGTCATGGAAAACCTGGAAAGTCATGGAATTTGATTTTTAATTTTCCAGGCCTGGAAAGTCATGGAATTTCAATTCAAGTCATGGAAAGTCATGGAATTTAAAAAAAATAAGAAAGAAAGAAAAATTAACCTTTAGCACGCCAGCGGCGATTTTCGTTGCCCAGCCATTCCACACACACCCCCCGCGATTTGCGTCTCCAGCACAAGGCTTGTTCGTATGACCAACTTCTCGTTCGTATTTGCATACGAGAATAACGGTATTTTTAACGGCACTTGAGCCAAAGCGAGGCTCACTTCCTTCCGTTATCTCGTCGTGTCGTCTGCGCTGCATTTGAGTCGGTTTCGTCAAAGTTTTCTGCTTTTGTTTTTGCATCGATAAAGTACTTTAGCGCTTCGACAAGCAAGATGGAGGATGATGAGTTTGAAACTTTCTTTCGAGTTGTTTCTTGACAACAAAAAGTATGCGGAATTGGAACGAATTACCGAGGAAGATCTTCGCAATGAACTGTGTATCGCGGTGAAAAAAATGACAGTTCGTCAAGTCACAGTGACGGTTACGAAACGGAATTTACGAAAGTGCAGATGGATACAAACAGTGGCTGGTCCAGTTTAGTGAAATGACAGGACCAGCAAACATTACCGATAATCTGACTGCGTAGCAAATGCTTGACTTGCTTGTCGAAGAGACACTGCGTAGAAACTGACTCAAATTCAGTGCAAAGCAAGCCAGTGTCAAAACTGGCAGTGACAAGACGTAAAAAGTTTGCGTGTTCGGAAATGGCGACCTGTGGATCTAGTCATGGAAAATGTTATTGAGGCTCATGGAAAGTCATGGAAAAGTCATGGAATTTTGTTTCTAAAAACCAGTGGGGACCCTGTACAGTATGGAAGGAAAAATTTAGGGTTGGTGTGGCGATAACAATAAAGATATGTCATAGTGACTTGACTAATTGATTTGAATTCTGCTGCAGGTCAGTCGGCCCCCACCTCCTGCTCCTGACCTGGTTGCCTACTACAACTTCGAGGAAATACGACAGGACACCCTTCAGCTTGCTGCACCATGGTGTCTCTTGGAGAACAGCAAGGAACAGATACAGGTGGGGTCGGTTGGGATACCGTAAACAGACTATTTTGTTTTGTTGGCCTTAGCATAGAGTCTGGGGATGTGAGATGTGCATGATGTGTTGTTTGAATCTGACAGTGATTGTATGCATTTGTTAATACATGTATTGTCACGCGCTTTGAACTTCTGATAAGGGGCTTTATAAATGCCCGTTATTATTATTATTATTATTATTATAAATAGATACACACTTGTAAACTTATGTTAGTTTTCACACGTGAGCATGAAGGAATGTGCCTTTATGAGGAATGTATAGTGGCTTGCAATATTGAATTTGAGGGATGTTTGCAGTTATATAATATATTAGCACAGCTCAGTTTTCTTGAGGGTTCCGTGAGAACAGTGAAATTCTCTTTTGAGAACTGAAAAATATCTTGGATAATTGGTCTTAATTGGAGGGGGGGGGGATTTAAAACATAAGTACATTCACATGTGTTTTTCATTTTCACTGTGTTAAGGTGGGGAGGTCCTTCTCTACTTCTTTCTTTGTTTTCCCATTGACATATTTTTGTTCTTGTCTATATTTTTTACAAAGGTTCACCATTAGTCCTCATCCCCAGCCGACTGTTTCCGCTGAAGCCGTGAAGGATACTTCTTCATGTAGGCGTGGACATCTTTTTCGTCGCCATGCAAGGCTTCCAGTACCATATAATTTTGTGAATACTCTGGGGACCTGTCATCGACTTTGGAAGGACGCTTTATTTTATAACACTTTGTACCCCATCTATGTTGACCAAGATTTTTTAAGCCGAGACCAGCTGTGCTGCAGCAGGTCACTCAGAATTGTAGAAACTGTGTATCAACAGGCTAGAATGCTGGCGTTAGATCAACGTTACAGGAAGCGACTGAAGCTAACCGTCTAAGCAGGATGCGGATATGTGCCGAATGAGAACAGATGCAATGTACATAGTGACTGTGTGTACGGATATATATCCATACCTGGTCAGATAGAGCCATATGAGTGGGTACGGATATATCCGTACCTGGGAGACAAGGAGTTAAGACCACATCTGAACTGAGGATTTAGTCTCTCCATAATCAAACGCTGAAGAAGATTTCAGAATGAACTTTGTTAGATAAATTATCAATCAATCAATCAATATGAGGCTTATAGTTATATCACGCGTATTCCGTGGGTACAGTTCTAAGCGCAGGGATTTTGTTTTGATTTTTTTTTTATGCAATTTATATCGCGCACATATTCAAGGCGCAGGGATTTATTTATGTCGTGTGAGATGGAATTTTTTTACACAATACATCACGCATTCACATCGGCCAGCAGATCGCAGCTATTTCGGCGCATATCCTACTTTTCACGGCCTATTATTCCAAGTCACACGGGTATTTGGTGGACATTTTTAGCTATGCCTATATAATTTTGCCCGTCGCGATATATCGTGGTTGAAAACGACGTTAAACACCAAATAAAGAAAGAATACAATTTTGCCAGGAAAGACCGTTTTGTCAATCGTGGGATCTTTAACGTGCACCCCCAATGTAGACCTCGGTTTTTCGTCTCATCCGAAAGACTAGCACTTGAACCCACCACCTAGGTTAGAAAAGGGGGGAGAAAATAGCGGCCTGACCCAGGGTCGAACACGCAACCTCTTGATTCCGAGCGCAAGTGCGTTACCACTCGGCCACCCATGCCGGTTGTTATGATCGCCACATTTTAGGTCCCCCCCTTTTCAAACTTCCCCGCTTTTAAGACCTTACATTTTTGGATTTTCTGTTCACAACCTGTTGTGCATTTACCTACATATTAAGCAGTGTTTCTTGTATAGAATATAGTCAATGTTTGTAAAGATTTTTATTCAAGCAGTATGTAAGAAATGTTAAGTCCTTTGTACTGGAAACTTGCATTCTCCCAGTAAGGTCATATATTGTACTACGTTGCAAGCCCCTGGAGCAGTTTTTTGATTAGTGCTTTTGTGAACAAGAAACAATTGACAAGTGGCACTATCCCATCTTCCCCCTTTCCCCTATCCCATCTCCCCCTTTTCCCGTCGCGATATAACCGTGAATGGTTGAAAACGACGTTAAACAACAAATAAAGAAAAAGAATTCATCAACGAGTGATTACTGCCTCACCATAGCAGTTAGGCCAGTCTTACTAACTCTTACTTTTATTAATGTGCCGTGATGCAAAGACGTTGAGCAGTTTTCAGATGTTTATGAATCTAGGGCTTTCAAAATTTACTGACATGTTGGACTCCATGACATCCAAACATGAAGTTCAGTTACCCCTTTTCAACTTTGAAGGTCACATTGTGGGCGAATTTTTAGCAAAAAGTTGGAACATTGGTATGACTGTTCTTACTCACAAGGGAAGTGATTTAGTTATTTACTGATTTTTATTTTGTATGGCCTTCTTTCACCCATTTAATCATTCATAAATGTTCATACCCAAGGGAAGTAATTCACATATATATCTATGGCCAATGTTTTCACAGGGCATCTGCCCCCCCTCCCAACACACACTCACATGGGCTAAAACTTACATGGCTTTTATGGGTATGACGCTCTTAATCACAAGGGAAGTAATTTACTGATGGTGTGTTTTCATTTCATGTGGCCTTCACCGATTTGAATAATTTATTTTAGCTTATCCAATTATAGTGTGGATGAACACTGTCTCCACTCAAAATAGTCCTTTGCTATTGTACATTGTGAATCAGCATTTTTGTTTTTGTCCTGTTTGAATAAAGTGCAATAATTTTACAACCAAAGTGTTAATGTTAAAGATGTTTACATAATGTGTGAAGGATGATGCATTTGAAAACTAATATTGTTAAATGTCAATTGACCTGTGACAAGTCAGCAAAGTGCAATATCCAAGCATGAAACCCGCACACAATTCCCAAACAACATGCTTTCTTTTCCACAAAATTCCATCCAGGTGAAAACAATTATGTGAACGTCATAACATGGTGTTTTTTTACATTAATAATCAAGCCTAACACCAACTAACATGGTGTTAATAGGCATTTGAGCAAGCTTTAACACCAACATAACATGGAGTTAATAGGCATTTGAGCAATCTTTAACACCAACATAACATGGGGTTTTGCATGTTAAACCAGCAATAACATGATGTTAATCACATTACAAGCAAGCTGTAACACCACCAAAACAAGCAGTTTTGCAAGTTAAGTCTACGATAACATGATGTTACTTGGCGTTAAACCAAAGCTTTAATGCCATCAAAACTTGACATTTTTGCATGTTACAGACATGCTGTAACATGGTTTAACATGATGTTTTGACCGTCGCAAAACGCGCTGAAATTCCAGGCAATTTTGCAGCGATAACTTCAACAAAATCCAATCAAAATCTGGCGTTGTCGTGAACACCAAAATGTGATAAACCCATTGAAACTTGAAGTTTTGTTGGGATTTTGAGTAGTTTTGTAAGATACAAAACGCCACTTTTCGCCCAGTGCATAAGCCTCAATCACAGAGAGGATATTTGGATAATCAACCACCAGTACATACAAGTACACCCCAACAAGGGAAATGAGTAATAGTCATCTATAAATGATTATTCTCAATCGAGAAACAAAATGATAAGGATATGGATTTAAATAGTTGTCCCCTGACGAGGCTACCTTTCAGTTTCCCAAAAAAAACACTATACAATCACACATTCAAAGAAGTTGTCCAAACAGCTTGAAACTGTAAATATAGCCGAAAAGTACCATCTTTGGGAGAGGTACTTAGGGATCTCTGGACTGCCAACTGCATTTGCCGGGTTTCGCAGACTCTTGATTTTTAACCCCTATTCTTTAAATTTAAGAGTTAATTGTTGCAGGTCAGGCTAGTTTCAGTTGTTCATGGTTTTCTTGTGTCACTGTGTGATGAATAAAGTGTCATATATATGCCTGAACGAATTGGTGAATGTCTGTGTGTGATGAGAGTGATAAATGAACGAAGAATTGTGCAATGCATGGATGGCATTTTGTGTTTGGGCAGACTTCTGATAATATATTTTTTGCAGTTTGCAGCAAAAGATAAAATTATTATCTGAACTTGATCGGTCAATTCAACTTTATCCATTAGCTGTATATGAAATATCAGGGGGATGCATAACACACTGTCAATCATTTTGCAATTGTTTAAAACAAATTTGAGTTTATGAATTTAGAATCAGATTGCTAAGACTGTGTAGTGCTATTTGGCAGAATATATTAATCTGTGAAGAATCACTTTGATCTTAATTTGAGCATTGAATGAACTACTGTATAGCTAATATCTCCTTGTAATCTTGCAAGAATGAGCACTGAAGATGTACTGATTCATAGAGTAGGCTTAACTCTCACTCACTGATGCATATAAAAAAACTAAATAAGCACACGCACAAGACTCAGTATTCACTGCTCACAAAATCAATGCATAAAACAAGAAGAGCAAACGCTCGATCGAGTCACTTTCGCAGTTCTGAATATTATATGAGGCATCAGATGGACAGGAAGAAATTGCTATTCACAACACAATGAGTCACGTTCACATAAAATTTGAGCCCGGTCACTTTTATAGTTTCCGAGAAAAGCCCAACGTTAAGTTGTGTGTTGCCGAACAGAAAAAGCTAGTTATCTCCCTTGTTTTTCTGATAACGTTCGTAAAAGGCTACAGATGTAAATACTTTGATGTAAAGAATAATCCTACAAAGTTTCAATCACATCCGATGAACTTTGTCAAAGATATAAAATGTCTAATTTTTCCTTTGACGCTGACCTGTGACCTTGAAAAAGGTCAAAGGTCAACGAAACCATCGTTAAAGTGTAGAGGTCATTGGAGGTCACGACTAAACAAAATATGAGCCCGATCGCTTTGATAGTTTCCGAGAAAAGTCCAACGTTAAGGTGGTGTCTACGGACGGCCGGCCGGCCGGACGGCCGGCCGGACAGACTAACACTGACCGATTACATAGAGTCACTTTTTCTCAAGTGACTCAATAAACTGTACACACAGACAAATGTAAGTGTAAAGTTTCAGTTGATTAATCACTTTCTTTCTTTATTTGGTGTTTAACGTCGTTTTCAACCACGAAGGTTATATCGCGACGAGATTAATCACTAGTACAGTAATAACCAAATGTTAAACAAAACACACAGACCAGCACAAAAAGTGAACAACAGTGATGTGCACCATTATACAACACTCAGTATATGAAATATATCTTGGCAAACAGATTCAAGCCTGCCATATCACATACTGACTAAACACAGACATTCCAGGTACTATGGCTCTGTGGTGGTGACCACAAACTAAACAGTTCCAGCTAGCAGCAGATATTTGGTCAGTCACAATGGCTCACACCTGCATAGATGAGCACACGCTATAATATATGTGTGACTGTTCACAGTACTGTACACTGAACTGTGAACAGTCACACATATATTATAGCACACTCACACATATATACTAAATAACCTCTGCTCATGTCTTTCAGTATTGGCGTTAACCGCTAATTACCGGTATTTTACCGGTTGAAACGAGAAAATACCGGAACAAAATTGGCTGCCGGTATGACCGACGAGGTTGATTTTTAGAACTACCGGGTTTTTTTTCGCTGGTTAAAAAATAAAATCAGTACTCTGAGTTGGACTCTTACTGGTTCCAACGACCTGCCTACCGTTTTTTTCTGGACTGTTTGCATCATTAAAGTTTGCGTACCGGTTTGAAAAAATACTAGCGCCATCACTGGTCTTTACTCAAATCGGATAATGAATTTTGGAATTTACCCATTAGTATCACTAATACATTGATCCACAGCTGCATTCATATAACCAGTGAACAAAAAAGTGCAACAGGGCTTATTTGTGCCCTATGATGTTCAGGTGAATACCACTATCCCAGATGCCTTTAGAAACAGATGTGAAAAAAAGTTTATGATTTTCTCAAGAAAACACAAATGACTGTAGTATTATGCAGTACTTGTAGAAAGAAAAGTACGCATTCATATCAAGTTAGGACACGTCTACCTCAGTGTGAGCATGCCTGCATAAAACAAAATAGCTTTGGATTTGACTAAAAGAACAAGAACAAACATTATGCATGTTTAGACACGACGTTGTTCCTGAAGTTGCAAAGCGCAAAGCACACAGACAATATGACTGTGGCCTGCTAACCATCCATCGCTTTCTCCTCTCAACATCTTTGGAAAACTTAAATCCCTTTGCTTTGTTGCAGTTCACTACACAACACTTGTTCGGCATTCTTCCGCAAAATATTATCTCTGCCGCTGTGTCCCGGTCAGTGACACGACTGTGTTACCCTTCCGCAGCGAAGCGAAATTGCGGGCGCGCCGCTGGAGCACAGGCCTGATTCTCGTGCGCCACCTAGCGGTAAACCCGGAGAAGCGTGTTTCCAGCTGAAGCGCTCATTCCCATCGCACTTACCCTTCTTGCGAGGGTGGAGGGGGGAGAAGGGAGGGAGGGAGGGAGGGAGGGGAGAAAGGGACTGTCCCAGTTTTGTTGCTACCACAGTGCAGTCTGGGGCATACACGGTTTGATAGTCTGAACAGTGCAGTCTGGGGCATACACGGTTTGATAGTCTGAACAGTGCAGTCTGGGGCATACACGGTTTGATAGTCTGAACAGTGCAGTCTGGGGCATACACGATGTGATAGTCTGAACAGTGCAGTCTGGGGCATACACGGTTTGATAGTCTGAACAGTGCAGTCTGGGGTATACACGGTTTGATAGTCTGAACAGTGCAGTCTGGGGCATACACGGTTTGATAGTCTGAACAGTGCAGTCTGGGGCATACACGATGTGATAGTCTGAACAGTGCAGTCTGGGGCATACACGGTGTGATAGTCTGAACAGTGCAGTCTGGGGCATACACGGTGTGATAGTCTGAACAGTGCAGTCTGGGGCATACACGATGTGATAGTCTGAACAGTGCAGTCTGGGGCATACACGGGTTGATAGTCTGAACAGTGCAGTCTGGGGCATACACGGTGTGATAGTCTGAACAGTGCAGTCTGGGGCATACACGGTTTGATAGTCTGAACAGTGCAGTCTGGGGCATACACGATGTGATAGTCTGAACAGTGCAGTCTGGGGCATACACGATGTGATAGTCTGAACAGTGCAGTCTGGGGCATACACGGTGTGATAGTCTGAACAGTGCAGTCTGGGGCATACACGATGTGATAGTCTGAACAGTGCAGTCTGGGGCATACACGATTTGATAGTCTGAACAGTGCAGGCAAAACATAACATACACAGGAAATGACGAGGTCAGGACGGGCGGCCACGGTCTCATTTACCGTATTTATATATATCCAATAGACCTTTTCGGTATCTGAGCAGCTCTCGCGAGACACGCTCTTTGTTATGCTTTGAACATCGCGAGAACTTCGAACCTTGGCTTGTGCAGCTCGCACGAGATCGCTGTACCGCATGCTCTGTTGTTTGCGAGAGATTACGAGAGCTTGGAATACCGATAGGGTCTATTCAAACAGCCAACTTTTTTTTTTATAAATCTTAATCCTTGTAAAATAAAGTTCAGTTTAATTATGTTCTCTCTCTCTCTCTCTCTCTCTCTCTCTCTCTCTCTCTCTCTCTCTCTCTCTCTCTCTCTGTCCCTCCTTCTCTCTCTCTCTCCTTTTTTCTCTCCCTCCTTCTCTCTCTCTCCCTCTCCCTCTGTTTCCCCTCTCTCTGTCTCTGTCTCTGTCACAGTCTCTCTATGTGTCTGTCTCTCTCTCAGTTGCAATCGCTTGGGAAGACTTCAGTGGGAAAGTATATTCCCTTTACTATTACTTTACATTTCAACAACATTGCTTTGCAACAAGATGAATACGATCTTGAAGCCATTGTAAAATCGATACATGTAAAAGAACCACGCAAAAATTCCCTATGATATATGTATGGAGGTAAAACGCCAGGCAAGTCCTGAAGGCAGCGTGCAACACACTCGTGTCTGGACACGCTACAACTCTGCATGTTGATCCGTGCTAGGACCGTTACTGGCAGTTGCGTTTCATATCAGCGATCAAAACTTGCTTTGACGTGTTTCTAAGCGTATTCAAACTGTTTTTTGTTGAATCTTTATAAGAAAGCATTCATTTCATGACTATAACAGCGTCAACGGTTTGGCGGCTGTCCAAATACAACCCCAAACAGTCTCAACAGTGGAGTGTGCCAACGGGTTAACGCGTTCTTAAGTAGATACACACTGACTGCATGCTAGCAATCAAACAAGTTCATGTTTACTCAGGAGAAAAAACACCAATCACTGTATGATAATGTTCCAAGGTCGCTTTCACAATGCGTGCAGTGTTTAAATAAATGTGTGTATTTGAACCAGCAACTATAATTCTTATTTACAGCATGGGTTTGATTTCCAGAATGTAATGTTCACGTTGCGCAACCCAGGTGTAGACGTGTCCAGGTGTAACCAGCCACCTGCATTTGTGGCAGAGTGACCGAGGTCATTTACGTGCCACAACAGTGGCACAGGTTGGGACATGGATACCATCTCTGAGTGTGCAAATAACATCGGCCCGTGTGCTTCCTGGCCTGGGCTCGTATTCTTGAAAAAGCTGCAAAATTGTGTCCTTTAAAGTCAAACTGTCGTTTAACTACCGCCCGGTATTTATTTTTACTGCCCAGTAATTATTTATTTTCCCCCGGTATTAATGTGTGTCTGGCGGAAGGTCGGCAGCTACCAGAATTGGTTATTTTTAGAATAGGAGATTCCTCATGCTTGCTCCTCTCTACAAAAAATATTTGAACAAGA
Organism: Littorina saxatilis; assembly: GCF_037325665.1. Lineage (NCBI taxonomy): Eukaryota > Metazoa > Mollusca > Gastropoda > Littorinimorpha > Littorinidae > Littorina > Littorina saxatilis. The sequence goes on from NC_090252.1 coordinate 63,352,338, forward strand.
TTTATTCTTGAAAAAGCTGCAACTCATATACTGGCCTGTAAAACTCAATAAGTCCGCCAACTGCTAAGTGTTATTTATGAAACACCGGTAAGTCCTTACCGGGTTGTCTCCGAGCTGTAAAGTTAGAGGACCCCTCCCCCTCCTGTAAAGTCGCTACCTGTCAGTAACTTCACCAACACTGTCCATTAAAACCGTCAAGTTCGAATAAATCTTGTTCAAATATTGTTCGTAGATTTATGTCCCTCATGGACACACATTGGTGTCATTTAAGCACCGATGCATTGCGGTCAAATACGAGCTTCTGCTCGCGAAAGATTTCAACCGATGCTCGATCATAACGGCGTGTTGCAAAAGCGTGCTTGCGTCTTGTTTAATGCATTACAGTGGCGAGCATTTGGTGTCTGATTCCGTAGCCGAACGGTTATCGAATTCGCCTGATGCGCAATTGAGTCGAGTACAAATCGCCATCAGGCCTTACTTTTTTTTTTTTTTTTACTCTTTGTCATTAATTTTGTTTGTTTTTACATTTAGTCAAGTTTTGACTAAATGTTTTAACGTAGAGGGGGGAATCGAGACGAGGGTCGTGGTGTATGTGCGTGTGTGTGTGTGTCTGTGTGTGTGTGTGTGTGTGTGTAGAGCGATTCAGACTAAACTACTGGACCGATCTTTATGAAATTTGACATGAGAGTTTCTGGGTATGATATCCCCAGACGTTTTTTTCATTTTTTTGATTAATGTCTTTGATGACGTCATATCCGGCTTTTCGTGAAAGTTGAGGCGACACTGTCACGCCCTCATTTTTCAACCAAATTGGTTGAAATTTTGGTCAAGTAATCTTCGACGAAGCCCGGACTTTGGTATTGCATTTCAGCGTGGTGGCTTAAAAATTAATTAATGACTTTGGTCATTAAAAATCTGAAAATTGCAAAAAAAATATTTTTTTTATAAAACGATCCAAATTTACGTTCATCTTATTTTCCATCATTTGCTGATTCCAAAAACATATAAATATGTTATATTTGGATTAAAAACAAGCTCTGAAAATTAAATATATAAAAATTATTATCAAAATTAATTTGTCGAAATCAATTTAAAAACACTTTCGCCTTATTCCTTGTCGGTTCCTGATTCCAAAAACATATAGATATGATATGTTTGGATTAAAAACACGCTCAGAAAGTTAAAACGAAGAGAGGTACAGAAAAGCGTGCTATCATTCTCAGCGCAACTACTACCCCGCTCTTCTTGTCAATTTCACTGCCTTTGCCGTGAGCGGTGGACTGACGATGCTACGAGTATACGGTCTTGCTGCGTTGCATTGCGTTCAGTTTCATTCTGTGAGTTCGACAGCTACTTGACTAAATGTTGTATTTTCGCCTTACGCGACTTGTTGTTTATTTTCTTCGTGTGCAAAAGAGTACGTTGTAATATCAAAATTGATTTAAAAAATTAATTTTAGGCGAGAATGAGTTTTTTTAAAAATTGATGGTTAACATGATATTACCGTTAACTACCTTGTATACGCCCACCCACCCTATGTACCAGTTTTGCCCAAAAGTGGGGGGTGGGCGTTTACTAGGTACTATACCCTTGGCAGGAGCGGGTCCTTAGCTAGAAAAACGATATTTTGGTCATTTGTCATAGAAGTGTTCAAAGGATGCGTTATTGCACAAAACTCCCCCCCCCCCACACACACACACACACTAACACTAACACACAAAATCAACCTCTTCAGACAGGGCCGGACTACCGGGGGGGTTATGGGGGTTGCGCAACCCCCCCCCCCCCCCCAGCCTAAACATGTACCTTACTTATTTAATTTTTTTTTTATTATTGCTTATTTTATGCCGTTTCATGCAAGGAGCGACCATTTTCCTATCTCAGAATATGACCTACCCGTCAGCTTCAGGGGGCTTCGCCCCCTGACCCCCACAACGAGGGAGGGGGGGTGGGTTCTAGGGTTTCCGGACCCCCCCCCCAGCCAAAAAATAAAAATATTGAATGAGGTGTGCATTTCTTTATTTTACATTGAGTTTCAATTTTTGGGGTATTAATCAGTGACAAAATCTGCTGCCTGAAACTGGTAATGATCATCCCCAGAATGCACCAGATTGTACCATTTTGCATCCTTTTTTTCAAAATTTTCCGGGGGGGCATGCCCCCGGACCCCCCTAGCAAGCTAGGCGCTTCGCGCCGTCGGCTCGGCGCTTCGCGCCTTCACACCCATATCTTCACAATATACTTTTGAAAAAAACCAGTCATAAAATGAACTGATCCGCTCCTGCCGCCAGGGGGAACATCCCCCTGGGCCACCACTGGCAACCCCCCCCCCTCCTCTTCGCCTAGTCCGGCCCTGTCAGACATCACTTCCCGCCAAAGATGAAGCTTTGAAGATGAAGACCATTGTTGGAGCAGTCCGCAGTACAAGCCATCAACAACTGTACGACGAGTCAGGCTTTATTTCACTTTAAGAGAGGCGTAAACGTCAAAAATTGATATTATTTCACAAGATTGTACACCGTAAGGTGCCAAACTACTTACTTGCGATATTGCCACCATTAATATCAACTAATAATCCGTATCGCCAGCGCAGACCTTTAGATAGGAAAGTTCCATCGTTTAACACTGAATTATACAAAAAATTATTTCTCCCATCTACAACACAACTCTGGAATTCTTTACCAGACTACATAAAACTTAGTAAGTCCCTCAAGCACTTTTTGTCAAAATACGATTTAAGTCTGCCGTGTTATTGGTATTCTGGAGATCGCATATCACAAACAATTCACTGTAGGCTCAGGCTATGTATAAGTGATCTTAATAACGATCTAGTGAGACGACACGTTGCTACAGATGCAACTTGTGACTGCGCATTTCCGTCCTTCTTCTTCTTCTTGGCGTTCGCAGAGGTTACACAATCAGTCCAGCACTGGTGCGCATTTCCGTCCGAAACCGTAAAACACTTCCTATTAGATTGTCCAAATTATCGCGAAGCACGGCAAGAAACCATACATACCCTCCCTAACCACAGTATTCACCTCCCCCACCTTCTAAATGGAGACAGACAGTATTCTCTAGATTTGAACAGGAACATTTTTTCAAGAGTACACTCGTTCATTGAACGTTCAGGACGCTTTGGGCAAACCAGAATCAATGCTCCACAAGCCGGACAACAACTTTAATTTCTGCACAACTCCTACCCATCCCTCTTCTTTTTATTCCTTTTCTTCCCCTCCTTCCTTCCTCTTACTGTCTTTCTTTATAATGATTATGCAACGTTTATTATGTTATGATAATTTTGGATGATTAATGAGATGAGGATGATTATAATGATGATGCTTTGGATTTCCAATTTGGTTTATTTAGACAAATTGTTCAGCCGTTACCGCCTTACGTTATAATATCCATGCAGGAACACCACTATAAGCTTCTAGCTTGTTGCTGTTACCTGTGTCTTTTGTATACATGTCATGATTGTAACATTTGTTGAAATAAACTTATGTTTAAACCAAAGATGAAGCTTTCGTTTCTTCTTTTTTCTCCCAGTCAAAAATGTATTGCGATTCTCTAGCCACTCCAGAAACCTTTTTCTGTCCAATCCCCGAAGCATGCCTGAGGAAAGGAAACAATTGAAAAACAACAATAACAGCAGACTGAATAATCTTTATCTATTTTCCTTGTCTACTAGTCCACTGGTCGAAACTGGGGGGTGGGCGTTTACTAGGTACTATACCATGTACACCTGCATGCATCTGAGGTTTATAAAAAAAATAAAAATAAAATCTCCCCGTGTTTTTATTTCATTCAGTTTGTTTGGGTTGTTGCTATTGACTTTGAAACTGACACGCCGGCGAAAACGCCGGTAACGCGTGCGCAGAGAAGAGCAAGCATCGGGAATCTTCAATTCTAAAAATAACCAACTGGTAGCTGCCGACCTTCCGCTAGACACACATGAATACCGGGGAAAAATAAATAATTACTGGGCAGTAAAAATAAATACTGGGCGGTAGTTAAACGACAGTTTGACTTTGAAGGACACAATGTTGCAGCTTTTTAGCCAGCGTGTCAGTTTCAAAGTCAATAGCAACTACCCAAACAAACTGAAAGAAATAAAAACACAGGGAGACCCTTTTTATTTATTATTTATTTTTTTGTTTTTAATCTCAGTTGTATGCAGGTGGCTGCTACCGCATTTTAGGTGGGTTTTTTCTCTCTCACCTTTGTTTTTTTAAGCGGGAAGCATCCTTCTTCATGGTTATTTATTTAAATTTTTTAATCCAAATGTTTACATGTTAAAGTTAACAAACTTTATCAATAATATCATGCTAACCAAAGATTTAAAAAAAAACCCATTGCAGCCTAAAACATTTCTTTTTAAATCAATTTTGCTATTATAACGTACTCTTTTGCACATGAAGAAAATAAACAAAAATAAACAAATGCCAAAGAATAAAGAAAAAATTACGTGCAGATGGAGATTTGAACTCGACTTAATCACGCATCAGGCGAACGAGAGAACCGTTCGACCATGGAGACAGTTGAAAATAACCGGACACTGTAATGCATTAAAGAAGACGCTAGCACGCTTTCACCACAAGCCGGTATGATCGAGCATCGGTTGAAATCTTTCGCGAGCGGTATCTCGTATTTGTCCGCAATGCATTGGTGCTTAAATGACACCAATGTGTGTCCATGAGGGACATAAATCTACAAACAATATTTTAACAAGATTTATTCAAAATTGACGGTTTTAGAGGAGGGGGATGGGTCCTCCAACTTTACAGCTCGGAGACACCCAGGTAAGTCTTTCCCGGAGTTTCATGAATAACACTTTGCGGACTTATCGAGCGGAAGTGGTTTTACAGGCCGGTATATGAGTTGCAGCTGTTTCAAGAATACGAGCCCTGGATTCGAACCCGTAGTCAGGGAACTCGTGGCAAGGAAACACAACAATACTTTACTCTCTCTCAAAGTGACAGGCATGCATTTTCATATCGACACAGACTTTCTATACATGTCGTTTGGCTTTGTGCCCGATGTTTTCGGTGTTTTCGGTGTGACAGTTGCTAGTGTCGTTGTCACACTGTTGTTGGCAACGCCAGACGTCCCCACAGACACACACACCCGCCGTGTGACTACAAGAAGATCTTAAATTGCTGTTCGGTACAGGTAGATTTCAGGGGACTGAGTGTGGTACCTGGATATTGGCTGGAGAGCGGTTCGCCAATATGCTCTGATGTGAACAGCCACTGAAATTGTCTTCTTGGGCTTATGACGAGTTTTATTCATCATTTCTTAAATTCGGTTCTGGATGTTATAAATCATCATATCAGTCAACATTTGCATACGCGGCAGAGACTAACTCTGGCCAAAACGATAGGTATCTAAAATTGATCCATCCAGTAGAAACCAAACGTGGTGTTTCTGGTGCGAGACAGAAGGTGCGCACTATGACCACCATCACCACTACCACCACAACTCCGACATCAACCTCTTCAGACTGTCGTTAGTTAACTCCGATACGTATTTCTTGTTCCATTATTTCTTATTTGTCACTTTAACAGCTTCCTGGACGAGTGGTTTTATCACGCATCATGGCGAGCTCCACCAGTGGTGAGGACACCCGTGACAACTTGGTGGACATTGTGAAACAGCTGTCCCCTGACTCTCTCACCCGTGACAAGTTGGTGGACATTGTGAAACAGCTGTACCCTGACGCTCTCACCCGTGAAAAGTTGGTGGACATTGTGAAACAGCTGTACCCTGACGCTCTCACCCGTGACAAGTTGGTGGACATTGTGAAACAGCTGTCTCCTGACGCTCTCACCCGTGAAAAGTTGGTGGACATTGTGAAACAGCTGTACCCTGACGCTCTCACCCGTGAAAAGTTGGTGGACATTGTGAAACTCCTGTCCCCTGACGCTCTCACCCGTGACAACTTAGTGGACATTGTGAAACAGCTGTCCCCTGGCGCTATCACCCGTGACAACTTGCTGGATATTGTGAAGGAGCTGTCCCCTGACGCTCTCACCCGTGAAAAGTTGGTGGACATTGTGAAACTGCTTTACCCTGACGCTCTCACCCGTGACAAATTGATGGACATTGTGAAACAGCTGTCGCCTGACGCTCTCACCCGTGACAAGTTGATGGACATTGTAAAACAGCTGTCTCCTGACGCTCTCACCCGTGACAAGTTGGTGGACATTGTGAAACAGTTGTACCCTGACGCTCTCACCCGTGAAAAGTTTGTGGACATTGTGAAACTGCTGTCCCCTGACGCTCTCACACGTGACAAGTTGGTGAACATTGTCAAACAGCTGTCTCCTGACACTCTCAACCGTGACAACTTGGTGAACATTGTGAAACAGCTGTCCCCTGACGCTTTCACCCGTGACAACTTGGTGGACATTGTGAAACAGCTGTACCCTGACGCTCTCACCCACACCTATGTTGTACCACCTGTGCATCTTGCCAGGGTGCCTTATAACAAAGACACAGTACCCGGTACTGACCAGGAGGTGCTTGTGCTGCCCTCTAGTGAGCAGCTTCAGCAGCAGCAGGGCAACATTCAGGCAGACTTGGCACAGCAGCACGTGCTGCACAACTTGAAGCAGCTCGGAGATTCCGGAAAGGAGGTCATGTTCGTGGTGTCTGAGCTGAACTTTAAGGACTACCTCAACGAGCCGTTCTACGCCAAACACACAGGCAAGCTCCCAAAGCCAGCAAACTTACCTAAGGAGCTTCGGCATCACGGAAAGCAGGGAGACTTTGACATCCTGGTGATTCACCGACAGTATGGTATCCTGATCGGAGAGATCAAGTCTGTCGGTAAGACCGAGGCAAGCCGAGCGGACACTGAGGTGTTCAAGGTTATTGACAAGGCGGTCAAGCAGTTGGACAAGTGTGAGGTGCACGCCAGACACATGGTCAGTGACACTGCTCCCAGCCTGACTGTGAGGAAGACTCTCTTCTTGCCCTTCGTCAGCCATACCCAGCTGAGGCGGATACTGTATGACGGAAACAATTCCAAGTTACAAAAGGTGAGAGAGAGAGAGAGAGAGAGAGAGAGAGAGAGAGAGAGAGAGAGAGAGAGAGAGAGAGAGAGAGAGAGAGAGGGAGAGAGAGAGAGGGAGGGAGGAGGGAGGGAGGGAGGGGGAGGGGGGGAGAGAGACAGACAGATACAGACAGACAGAGAGAATGGGAGATTAAGAGAAAAAGACACAGGGAGAGAGAGAGAGCATGAGAGAGAGAGAGAGAGCATGAGAGAGAGAGAGAGAGCGCGCCAGAGACAGAGAGAGAGAGAGAGAGAGAGAGAGACAGACAGAGAGTCAGTATTTTACAATCTAATGAGCTATTCAATAGTTTATCAATCGACTTTGTTTTGTTCAACATCACGTGCCGCCTATCTGTGTGTAACGCTGCGGCTCATTCTAGACAGATAAGTATTGTGGAGACGTTGTGATGTGTATGTGTCATGCAATTTTACGACAGGTATACAATCATTATGTACATTGCAGGCAGTCTGTCAGAGCCTGGGTGCAGCCAACACAGCAGAGGCCATACAGCTGTGCTGTTGCTCTGACACACTGTCCCAGCCTTCATCGTACTGGCACGTGACACCCGCCGTGTTATCACAGCTGAGCACCTGGTGGCAACACAGGATGGCCTGTACTGTGGACACTCGGCTCACTGATCAGCTTTACCTGGACATCGTGGCCAGGTGAGAGACATGACATCCGTGTCCGTTACGTCACATGCACAGTGCTGAAACAATGTCGGTATTTTACGTTTGAGTGTTGATTATCATTTATCTTTATCTTAATTGTTTCTGCAGGAACACCTCTATAAGCTTCTAGCTTGTTGCTGTTTCTGTGAACTTTGCATACATGTCATGATTGTAACCTTTGTTAAAATAAACTTATGTTTAAACCAATTGTTTCTGTTACAGGTTTGTTGGTCCGGCCACCACGGTGTCTGTGCCCTGCTACAACGGTGTCCGTGTGGAGGTGCGGACTGCAGGACAGGCGGTGGCGGAACTGGGGCGGAGGCTGGCACTTCTGATTCTGACCCTGCAACAGCTGGACCTGATGAACCGAGACCCGCCACTGGTCTACATTACGGGAGCGCCAGGAACAGGTGACAAGCTCACAGCTTCTCTTACTAGATTGTTTGTTTCTTATTTTGTTTCTTTGTTGTTGTTGGTCTTGCTGCCGATTTGTGACTAATCTCTTAACGATGTTTTGTCGAAGCAAGATGGAACACGAAGCTCAGCCGTCTGTTTCGCGTTAAAGGCTAACATCGGCGCGCGGCAGATAATGTGCAGCTCTAGTTTCTTATGCTGGCAACACTACATTTAGCTCTGTGGCCTTCTACTATAACAAGGTTCAGTCTCCTAGGCGCACTCTGCTAACAAACTAAGCCTCTAGAAAAAGCTATTCAAAGCAAACGCCCTGTTTTTAGGGTCTTTGTTCAAAGTTGGACAGTTTTGAACGGGAGTTTCTTCTCGACCAGAAGCCTGCCGGCAATTGATCATAATTGAGGTTGTCTTTTTACATGGTTAACTTCGCGATTATTTTGCTGTACCAACTATTGTCTGCCTTCTCCAGGCATGGGAATTGAAAAAAAAATCGACGAAAATTTGCTTTTTGGCAGACATTAAGTCCCATGCCTGCTTCTCATTGACAAAAATCGTTTCAAAATTGGCTGAAAGTCGCACATGGGAACATCACTAGTAGGACAGGACGTGAATGAGGTTACACCGTACACCTGCTGACATGTGTGTGAAGGGTGCTGTGCTAATACTGCTGTTATGAAAACAAACAAACCCACCACCACCACTACCGCCACTCTTTTATTACTACTTCTGCTGTTTCTGCCACTGTTTTATATTTGTTTAAAACACCCACACACAACATGTTGGTAATTTTCATTAATGTTCCTTTCATCGTCATCATCTTTTCAATATCATCATCATCATCATCATCATCATCATCATCATCATCATCATCATCATCATCATCATCATCATCATCATCATCATCATCATCATCGTGAACAACAATAATTATTGTCGTCGCTGTTGTTGCGGCAAACGATACTGACAAAACAATGTTTCTGATTTCCTTATGGGGCTGTCACACTTTAGCGTTTTAGAGATACTTATGTCTAGCGTATGAAAAGTAAAAAAAAAAAAAAGTCAATACGTTGGCATACGTCGAAAAAAAAGCATCTAAATTTGACTAATGCATAACGTGTTCATAGCGTACGTCTAACTTATTTGAAACACATCACTAACTTATATAAAACTTATGGTAGCGTATCATAGCGTATGTCTAGCGGCCTCGCCTTATGCCCAACGTATGAGTAACTTACGAGAAACCTATGCGCAGCGGGCTCGGCGTGTTTCGAACGATCACGTGACAATCACAATAAATATTGCGTCAATCTCAGACAGAACATTATTCCACACTGTGCGAGCAACCAACATGGGTCCGAAGAAGCAGACTGCTAACAAGAGCCGCAGAGGAAGAGCCATTTAAATACAGGGACAGCAACACGCCAATCATACGCTAGGTGTACGGTAGCGACACGTTCAATAAGTTACACGATCGTCAGACATACTTCTAATACGTTAGATATAGGTAAGACATAGGTTACAAGTAAGTTACTAATACGTTATCGATAAGTTAGCTGTATGGTACACCTTCCTGCTAGCGTATTTCGACGTATCTCAACGTATCTCGACGTATGAGTAAACTACCTGTAACGTATTTAACATATTATGCGTAGCGTAAGTCTAGCGTATGCCTAACGTATGAAGAGTACGTCGGCATACGTCCACACATTTTGAACATGTTCAAATTTTTGTTCTCGGTCTCAGCATACAACAACGTATGCCAGCTTATACCAGCGTGCTTTTAACGTATTACTACTTATAAGAAACCTACATCTAACTGATGTCAAACGTATTCCAGCGTTTCGAAGAAAATTCTCATAAGACAGCATAAGTTACTGCTATACGTTATAGTGTGACAGCCCCATAACAGTGCTCTGACGTCTTAGTCGAATGAATGACGCGATGTGTATGACGTTGTTTTTTTGTCAAGTTTTACTTTATCGTCATCGTACCAGAAGGTTCTAGTTTTGGAGGACGGTTTGTTTTGTGCACGCTGTGTGTGGTGTCTGATTCCATCCAAAATGTGTCAACTGAAGGAAAGGCATCCAGCTGACTCGGAGAAAAGTTTGTTCATTTAGTCGATTTAGTCTCCATGAAATTTAATTTTCCAAAATAAGAATTTTCTTAGCAGATATATCCATTTTGTTATGCTTATTGCTATGTTCCTGATGCTGTGTTTCGCGTGTAACTGGTGAAACGGACTCAATGTAACAGAGCCTTCCTTTCACATTGTATTGGAATACATGTATATTGTTTAGGTCATATTTTATGTGTGAACAGGTAAGACAGTTCTGGTACTGCAGGGGTTGAGGTGGCTGATCGCGGGCCTACATCTTCCCTATCACCAGGGTCACGATGTGCAAGTCGTCTCTACGTGCAACACTGCCTTGTTTTCACATTGCCCTGCAATATATTAACCTTAATATTGTTTGTGATCCAACAGGTAAGACGGTGGTGCTGGTGCTGCAAGGCTTGCGGTGGCTGCGACAGGGGCACGATGTGCACGTCCTGTCAACACGGTACGCCACCCGGGCCGTCAGCACATCCATCAAACAACAGCTGGAGATGTCGCTGAGCGCGGGCCCGACGCCTTCCCTGACACCAGGCAGCGTGTCGTACCACCGATATGATTTCTTAGGCAGGGAGGCTGATGTCGAGCAGGCAGTCACCGACCTCTTGGCACGTGTGAAAAACGGCCACCTACACGTCTTGATCGACGAGGCGAGCTTTGACAGCAGGTTTGTGTTCATACGTGTGGGTGTATGTATGTGTGTGTGTGTGTGTGTGTGTGTGTGTGTGTTTGAGAGAGAGAGAAAGAGAGAGAAAGTGAGAGAAAGAGAGAGAGACAGAGTGAGTGAGAGAGAGAGAGAGAGAGAGAGAGAGAGAGAGAGAGAGAGAGAGAGAGAGAGAGAGAGAGAGAGAGAGAGTTAACTGTCTGATTCATGTAACTCACACCACCGTGTACGAGTGGAATTGCATGTTGTTTTAACCACAGTGTGCGTAAATTGGTAAAATATCAAGTGACATATTTTTTTAAGTTGCGGATAACGCATTACTATTACCCAGCCAGCACCCCGATATCGGTCCGATATCGGACCGATATCGGATACGATATCGGGTCGATATCGGATTCCGATATCGGTCCGATATCGGATTGCAAATCGGGTCGATATCGGACCGATATCGGATTACGACATCGGACCGATATCGACCCGATATCGACCCGATATCAGTCCGATATAGAGAATCGGTATCGGCCTCATATCAGATCCCGATATCGGCGCGATATCAAATCCCGATGTCAGATTGCAAATTGGGTTGATACCGGGTCAATATCGGATTACGACATTGGTCCGATATCGGTCTGATATCGGTCCGATATTGGTCCGATATAGAGAATCGATATCAGATCCCGATAGCGGACCGATATCGGATTGCAAATCCTGTCGATATCGGACCGATATCGGATTACAACATCGGACCGATATCGACCCGATATCGACCCGATATCGGTCCGATATAGAGAATCGGTATCGGCCTCATATCAGATCCCGATATCGGCGCGATATCAAATCCCGATGTCAGATTGCAAATTGGGTTGATACCGGGTCAATATCGGATTACGACATTGGTCCGATATCGGTCCGATATCGGTCCGATATTGGTCCGATATAGAGAATCGATATCAGATCCCGATAGCGGACCGATATCGGATTGCAAATCCGGTCGATATCGGATTACGATATTGGACCGATATCGACCCGATATCGGTCCGATATAGAGAATCGGTATCGGCCTCATATCAGATCCCGATATCGGCGCGATATCAAATCCCGATGTCAGATTGCAAATTGGGTTGATACCGGGTCGATATCGGATTACGACATTGGTCCGATATTGGTCCGATATCGGTACGATATAGAGAATCGATATCGGATCCCGATATCAGATCCCGATATCAGATTGCAAATCAGGTCGATATCAGTTTGATATCGGATCCCAATATGGACCGATATCGGATTGCAAATCGGGACGATATCGGGTCGATATCGGATTCCGACATTGGACTAATATTGGTCCGATATCGGTACGATATAGAGAATTGATATCGGCCTAACATCGGGAACCAATAATGGACCAATATCGGGAACCGATAAGGGTGGTGCCCTTCTATGGTGCCCTGGTGGTGCCCTTCCGTCAATTCCTTTAAGTTTCAGCTTTGCAACCATACTTCCCCCGGAACCTGAAAACTTTGGTTTCCTGGAAGCTGCCCGCAGAGTCGATGAAGCAAAACCAGCGAATAGTTGGCATTAATTATCTGATCATCTTTGAACCTCTGACTTTACTTCTTGACTAATGAAAACATGCTTCATGCTTGGCAATTGCTTTCGCACTTGTTCGTCTTTGACCTGCACTAAAACTTGCTGTAATCCGTAAATATTAGATTTCTGGCCCAAGAACAGAAGAAAATTTAAAAGGAGACAGAAATGATAAGATGAAGTAGTTGATAAACATTGTCACACAAGTACAAATGAAAGTGAGTCAATAAACATTGTCACACAAGTACAAATGAAAGTGAGTCAAAGGCAGAATGAGAATAATTTAATAACCAACTGTATCATTGAAAACACATAAGTTACCAATGCAACATAAACAAATTACAACTATCAATTAAAATTCAACAGTTAATACAATTAATAACTGACCTTGTGATAAGATAACTCATCCACTGAAATGTCATCCACTCTGCTGCCAAAGGACGGGCTTGAACCCATGACTCACAGCATTGCAGAGCAGACCACTAACCAATGGGTCCCCACCGAATAATTATGGAGTGTCACGATTCATGTGACCCATCAAAGTCAAAGTATTTAATTCCATAAGGCGATAGCCCCCTTGGAATAAGGAAATAACAATAACTTCACAAAACGCATGAATCAAATTAACACAAAGGAGACGGGAAAATCGTCGCAAACGGATAACCAGTTATGAAATCAATTATAACTAAATAAGTCTTTCGATTTGCAACAAACAACGGACTGGTCACGCAACGGTTCTGTCCAGTCATGATAATCAAAACAAATGATTGTTACGCTCCAATTCTTCACAAGGGTGGGGAACGGGAAATGTTCAGACCATCTCTTTTATCCTCACGGTGCTTTCCTCGCTCATCCTCTGAAACATATCAGCTAGGTTAGACCATTGATGTTCTTTGTCTCCGTCATATCTGGCATCGTCTGTCACCTTCCGCCTATCAGCGTCACTCGCAACAACATCACTCCGCACCATACAGCCTGAATCTGACACTGTCAGCTGCGATTGAAAGTTGGAGACACACAACGTAGCACCACCGACGCACTTTTTCATGGCCGCCTTTGTCGAACATCAAAAACGCAGTATCGCCATTGTTCAGTCGCCACAACAGTCGGTATTGAACGATGTCAGCCCATTCTCCGACATAATTGCACATAGCATTTGTTCCAAAACAGTAGGCCTAGGGAATCCTTGCAGAGGCATTATATCATATATATATATGTAGAGGCATTATATCATGTAGAGGCAAAATAACACAAAATGAAGAGAGAGTGAATCCGAGAGGCGTGTTCCTTGCTGGCTGTCAGCTCATTAGCACTAATTTTATTTACCATCTTCATCTTAGTCCTCGTTTTCTGTGTTGATCTTCGACATCCTCCCACCATGTAGACGATCCAACAATCCTGTCAACCACTTCGCAAGCACCTGTTCGAATTGCTTGTTGTCGGTTTGAATATGGCGCTTCCTCACGGCCAGCTGCAGTAAAAAGATTAACCGTTATGAGTATGACGCAACAAGATGATCATATAAAATGTTGACATTGTATGAACATGTTTGTGCTTTCATAAGGAGACATGCTGTCTGCAAAACCTCCCTCACCTTTCATTTGTTCTTCACCATTTCTTCCATCACTGGCAGATTTATTTGTCTACATTCAATGTGTGTGTGTGTGTGTGTGTGTGTGTGTGTGTGTGTGTGTGTGTGTGTGTGTGTGTGTGTGTGTGTGTGTGTGTGTGTGTGTGTGTGTGTGTGTGTGTGTGTGTGTGTGTGTGTGTGTGTGTGTGTAGAGAGGTATTTTTATAAATCTGAAAGAATAAAAACTGTTTATTATGCACAACAGAACCATAAAAGGATTCTTAGTTAAAATCACCATTTTATTTTTACAACAACAATAAAGAAAATCAGCAACCACCTAAACACACACAGTGACACAAACACACACAGTGACACACACACACACACACCTAAGAAACAAACACACTTTTTAGTCTCATATATTCCAAGAGAAAAAAATACATCAAGTCTCAATAATTAGCAAAACTATCTTCTAAGTTCATAGGCATAGGCGATACTCACTCAACGTTTTACGTGATGCATGATGATCGATTGTTTGGAACACTCTTGAAACCAGTCCAGTTCTGTCTTCCTCCTTCTGTCTTAGTATTGGACTGTCCAGTCAGGATCGTTTCTGATGTTGTATAACATAGTGCTCTAGCAACTGCCTGTTTTCAATCTTCCCAACGCATTTCGCCATTTGTTTACTCAGTAACTGCCGGACAAGTAATTCTGAGTGACCTCCCGTGATCGCCAAGGGACATTACTCTCGGACTTTTCTCTGTCGAATCGAACTCAAGAAAGTTTGTACTGTATTTTCGTTTTTAACACTCCTGCAACTTCAAAGCCAGTGTGTCTGCTGATATAAGATAACATGCTGCACTTCAGCATATATCAGGACTACACAATACAGATCTTATGACGCTGAGCGAATGGCAAATGGAACTTTCAGGTAATGTTACTCAGGGCCGGACTAGGCGAAGAGGAGGGGGGTGGTTGCCAGTGTGGCGGCAGGGGCGGATCAGTTCATTTTATGGGTGGTTTTTTTCAAAAGTATATTGTGAAGATATGGGTGTGAAGGCGCAAAGCGCCGAGCCGACGGCGCAAAGCGCCTAGCTTGCTAGGGGGGTCCGGGGGCATGCCCCCCCGGAAAATTTTGAAAAAAAGGATGCAAAATGGTGCAATCTGGAGCATTCTGAGGATGATCATTACCAGTTTCAGGCAGCAGATTTTGTCACTGATTAATACCCCAAAAATTGAAACTCAATGTAAAATAAAGAAATGCATACCTCATTCAATATTTTTATTTTTTGGCTGGGGGGGGGGGTCCGGAAACCCTAGAACCCCCCCCCCCCCCCTCGTTGTGGGGGTCAGGGGGCGAAGCTGATGGGTAGGTCATATTATGAGATAGGAAAATGGTCGCTCCTTGCATGAAACGGCATAAAATAAGCAATAATAAAAAAAAATTAAATAAGTAAGGTACATGTTTAGGCTAGGGGGGGGGTTGCGCAACCCCCATAACCCCCCGGTAGTCCGGCCCTGTTACTTCACTGTGTGTTGTGTTGTAAATTCATAATCATATTCATAAGTTCAGAATCCGTTGGCATTGTGATTGTTGACTTATTTTTGATACGAGTCACCAATATCAAAGCAATATCATGCATAACGATTGGAAAGGTGAATTTATCTCTCTTTCTCTTTCTTTCCTGCCTTCTGTCTTTCTAGTTTCTTGCTCTGTCTGTCTTTCTCAGTTTCAGTCTCTCTGTCTGTTTCTCTCTCCCTGTCTGTCTGTCTGTCTGTCTCTCTCTCTCTCTCTCTCTCTCTCTCTGATATTTTATTTCTCTCTGTCAATCTGATAATTGCCACACATTTTCACACATTTGTTCAATCTCACAGCTTCTGGTCTAATCCATTACTGTACAGTAACATTTATAAGAGATCTCAGAGAGTTATTTTCGAAAATCGTCTTTTCAAAGACACTTAAAACAAGTTTTGATTGACCACTGTTCTCTAAGTACTGTAATGCAACTCACACATCAATGCTTTCATTGCAGGGTGGGAGGAATTACCATGAGGATACCAGAAAGCATTCACAGGGATGTAAAATTCTACAAGTTACAACCCTGACAAGTGACATTCTGGCTTTTGAGGCCAAGTAAGTGTGTGTGTGTGTGTGTGTATGTGTGTGTGTGTGTGTGTGTGTGTGTTTGCAGGTAAAATCCACGTTAACGCTTGATGAATGTTCCAGCAGTCATATTATATTTATAACTGAAAATCATTTATGAGAGAAGGCAGTGTTGTTGTCAGGCTTCAGTCTGGGGTCATTAATACATGTATGCTTTTGACGCATTGTTCTAAATCTTGGCTGGTCGACCATCACATCAATTTCGACATAAAGAACTATAAGAGGTCTTCTGACAGAACAATTTGTTGTAGCCGGGACATCTGGACCTATACATATTTTTAGTCCAGGTCCAACTGACATATTATTGTCTTACTCTTACTCAGTCTTAGTCTTGGAAAAAACTTCGGGAAGGTGTTCTGTGTGTGTTGGGGGGAGGGGGGGGGGTTGTTATCCATGCCAGGCAGCATTGACTAAGAGCATTTCATTCAAACACAGAAGAATGCTATCAAAGTTAGCATATATATACACACAAGTAAATTCAACAAATATTGGCATAATGCAAAGACAATGTAAACCTTATTTACCTTCAGTTAGAACTATATTTAGCAAAGAGCATTAACAAAGAAGACATAATTATAGTGTTTACACTGAAGTTCTCAAATCACACTGAATTCTTTATGTTTTAAGATTGTTGCATTCTCTGTCTTTGCAGATGTCATAGCATTTGGAGCAGATCTTCAAAGTCTCCTATTGCAGACATGCCATCGTCTGCACTGGTTGTATCAACAACTTTTTCCAAGGCTGGTGCTGCAGATTTAACAAGTATATATCGTCTGCTGCAAACTCAACATTAACAACTTCTCTGTCTGCTCCTGCTTCGAATTCAACAATTCTTGTTGTCTGGTGCTGCTGCAAAGTGAATGACTTCTTCGTTTGCTGCTGCAGGTTTAACAAGTATATCGTCTGCTGCAAATTCAACAACTTCTTTGTCTGCAGATGACGCTACAAATTCAACAACTTCTGTGTCTGCTCCTGCTTCAAATTCAACAATTCTTTTTATCTGCTGCTGCAAAGTGAATGACTTCTTCCTCTGCTGGTGGTGTTGCAAATAACCTCATCTTTCCTTGTGTCTCTGGCATCATACGGATACATGTACAAGATACCTAGCTGTGCGAAGACTATTTTTTTTAAACCCAAAAGATGGAATAGAATTGGTAAATTTCTAGGTACAGAACCTAAAAGTGGGATACATGTATCCAAACTCACTTCCAGAAACTTTAGAACTTCAACTTCCGACATTTTTATCATGGTTTTATGGTGTGTGTTTTTTTAAATGTACAGTATATTATATCATGGAAATGATGAATAAATGTTTAGAACATATTCTCACAACATATTTCTAATGGTTTTATTTATTTGTCTTTTGTTTTGTTTCATGTTAGCATGCACACTTCCTTCTTCTTCTTCTTCTGGATTCGTGGGATGAAACTCCCACGTACACTCGTGTTTTTGCACGAGTGGAATTTTACGTGTACCGTAAAATCCCTAGCATAAGCCCACCATCTAGCAAACGCCCACCCCCCACTTTGGGCCAAAAGTTGTGCACAGGGGTAACTACCTAGCAAACGCCCACCCTGCTTTTTTCAAAGAGACTATAGGCTCACTTTCACTAGGATTTGTGCAGACTGTTCTAAAAGTCATCTTTTTCTCCTTCTTTACCTTTTCGTGTTTCTTTCCTTTTTTCTTATTCTTTGTCCCCTCTCCTCACTCCCGCCCATCGTTCATGTTTTTTCGAGTTTCTCTTCTCTTTTTTTTCCTAAGTTTGTGGGTTTTTCTTTCTCAGAAAGATTGGGCCTTTTGAAGACAAAATCCTAATTCAGTTCACGTTTCATTTCCAAAGACGATCGTGTAATTTCTTCCCTGTACAGAAAGAAAGGGCTTCATTGGTGTTGACATTTCGACATTTCATCAAGTTTCTTTTCCACGGAATTGTGTTGTTATTGTTTGTCCTTGCAAAGGTCTGGCGATTTTCTTTTTACTTTATAAATTTATATGAATGACTATATATGCTCGTGTTGTTTTCAGAAGAGCCAGTCCTTTTCTCTCTCTCTCTCTCTTTCTCTCTCTCTTTATCTCTCTCTTTCTCTATCTCTCTCTCTCTCTCTCTCTCTCTCTCTCTCTCTCTCTCTCTCTCTCTCTCATGGTTGGCCTTCTTTGCCTCAAAGTCCTTTTTTTTGGTTGTTTTCCTTCACTTCTACTCACACGACCTAACTTACATGCTTTCGGGGTTTGTATTCACTCAAATACACGGTTGAGCACAACACTTACTTTGTGCAAAGGGGTCTATCCCTAGCAAACGCCCACCCCCCAATTTTGCCCTAAATCTGTGCACAGGGGGGGTGGGCTTATGCTAGGGATTTTACGGTTACCGTTTTTATGTGTGGTTCTTTTTATGTTTGCACTCAACATAAAAAACACACGTTTGAATAACTTGAATCTAACCATTATATTGTGCTTTTTATTTGGTAAAATTGACATTAGCCGTAAACGAAAATTAACTTTAATTTAACTTTATATTATGGTTTTGTTTTAATGAACGTTCATTTAATGTTAATTTAACGTTAAATTAACGTAAAAACTAAACGTTTATCTCATGAGCAAACTTGGAATCCGATATCGGGCAGATATGGGATATCTTGGTCTGAGGGAGAAAAAAAATTCAAATAAAAAGTTTAATTATAGTTTTATTTTGGTTCTTTGTATCGGACCTATATCCAATATTGGCCCAATGTCGTAATCCTATATCGACCCGATTTGAAATCCGATATCGGGATCCGATGTCAACCCGATATCGTATCCCGATATCGGTCCGATATCGGTCCGATATCGGTCCGATATCGGGGTGCTGGCTGGATATCTCGGACCAAGATATCCGATATCTGCCTGATATCGGTCGGATATTGGATTCCAAGTTTGCTCATCAGATTAACGTTAAATTAACGTCAACTTTATTGGCCCAATGTCGGAATCCAATATCGGTCCGATATCGTATCCGATATTGGTCTGATATCGTGCCAATATTGGTGTGATGGATGGGATTGTATTGGCGATGATGTGAAAACTTGGAATCCAATATCGGACCGATATCAGAATATCTTGGTCCGAGGAAAAAAAAAAATCTCAATAAAAAATTTAATTATAGTTTTATTTTGGTTCTTTTTATTTTCGCACTCAACGTAAAAAATACACATGTTTACATAACGTTAATCTAACCATTATATTATGCTTTTTATTTGGTAAAACTGACATTAGCCGTAAACAAAATTAACTTTAATTTAACGTTATATCCGATATCGGTCCGATATCGGTCCGATATCGGATTCCAAGTTTGCTCATCAGATTAACATTAAATTAATGTTAACTTAATTAAAGTAAAAAGTTAACATTAATTTAATGTTAATCTGATGAGCAAACTTGGAATCCGATATCGGTCCGATATCGGTCCGATATCGGATTCCAAGTTTGCTCATCAGATTAACATTGAATTAATGTTAACTTAATTAACGTAAAAAGTTAACATTAATTTAATGTTAATCTGATGAGCAAACTTGGAATCCGATATCGGTCCGATATCGGTCCGATATCGGATTCCAAGTTTGCTCATCAGATTAACATTAAATTAATGTTAACTTAATTAACGTAAAAAGTTAACATTAATTTAACGTTAATCTGATGAGCAAACTTGGAATCCAATATCGGACCGATATCGGACCGATATCGGATATCTTGGTCCGAGATATCCGGTCAAATCCGATATCGGACCGATATCGACCCGATATCGTGTGCTGACTGGGTATCAGCTTACCATGTCTCATGTGAGTGTGGCACACATCTCTAACAACATGTCTCCATTCTGTGTCACAGGGCTAAGCATGGTCCCCGTCTCACACGCCTTGTAACACGCCTAGCGCAGCAAGTACCACACCTGTACCTGTGGTGTGCCGGTGTTCTTAACCGCGACATACCCCCAGCACTGCAGACACAGGTGTTCACTGTCCCCCTCCGCTCGGCGCCCGCCGTCCTGCGTGAAATACAACCCGTGATTCACAGGTTTGCTGTCCACGACTACAGCGACAGCGGCGTGCCTGCCCCTGGGGACGGGCTGAGCGTGACTCGGCTGAGTCACCATGGCAACGCTCACACAGGTCGGTGCCCGTTGGACTGCGCACAGTGTGGACAGGATATCGCTGTCGAGCTGCGCCGTCTGGGTGTGGGTAAGTTGTGCAGCTGATGATGATGATGGTGATGATGATGATGATGATGATGATGATGATGGTTGTGGTGGTGGTGATGATGATGATGATGATTGGGGTTTGTTTTTGAGTGAGGGGTAAACCTTCCCGTTCCCTAATGGTGTTTTACCACCCCCCTTCCCCCTCACCCCCCCCCTCAACCCCCCCCCCCCCCCGAGAATATATTGAAAAGTCTTTGCTCAAGAACTAAATTTTCAATCAAATCCAAAGTCAGGTCAGTCTGCAGGGAGAAAAAAGGACGTCATTTTTATTGACGTAAACTTCAAAATTACGTCATGACGTCGAAGTTTTGATGTCTGTGTTTGTTGAAAATGTACACACTTTGTGATGATTTTATAAATCAAGTGTGTGTGTGGGAGGGGGGTTGGGCGTGGTGGGGTGTGTGTGTGCTTGAGAAAACAAATACACGGATAGGTTGTGTCTTAAAATGTAACGAATGTTTGCTAACATACATGACTATTAATCAAACAAGACTGTGTAACCGTTACAACCGTCTTTTCCCTGCAGGGAGCAGCGCCGCCAACAGTCCCTCCCGGCTGAGCTACCGTGATGTGTTCGTCCTGACCAGAAGCGACGATCTACATGATGACGTCACAGATGAGGCAGGGCGGGTGACGTCACCAGCTAGCGGCGTGGTGCAGGGACTGAAGGATGCAGGTGTACCGGTGAGTGTGTTGGGGGATCAAGACTGGAGACACAACAGGGCGAGGTGGCAGCGAGCTGTGCAGGACGTGGCGGTGGCGGCAACGGACAAAGTGACAGTAGCGATGTATCACTGCCCAGTCAGCACACGATATCGGGTCGATATCGGTCCGATATCGAATTTGACCGGATATCTCGGACCAAGATATCCGATATCGGTCCGATATCGGTCCGATATTGGATTCCAAGTTTGCTCATCAGACTAACGTTAAATTAATGTTAACTTTTTACGTTAATTAAGTTAACATTAATTTAATGATAATCTGATGAGCAAACTTGGAATCCGATATCGGACCGATATCGGACCGATATCGGATTCCAAGTTTGCTCATCAGATTAACATTAAATTAATGTTAACTTTTTACGTTAATTAAGTTAACATTAATTTAATGATAATCTGATGAGCAAACTTGGAATCCGATATCGGACCGATATCGGATTTGACCGGATATCTCGGACCAAGATATCCGATATCGGTCCGATATCGGTCCGATATTGGATTCCAAGTTTGCTCATCAGATTAACGTTAAATTAATGTTAACTTTTTACGTTAATTAAGTTAACATTAATTTAATGATAATCTGATGAGCAAACTTGGAATCCGATATCGGACCGATATCGGACCGATATCGGATTCCAAGTTTGCTCATCAGATTAACATTAAATTAATGTTAACTTTTTACGTTAATTAAGTTAACATTAATTTAATGTTAATCTGATGAGCAAACTTGGAATCCGATATCGGACCGACATCGGACCGATATCGGATTCCAAGTTTGCTCATCAGATTAACATTAAATTAATGTTAACTTTTTACGTTAATTAAGTTAACATTAATTTAATGTTAATCTGATGAGCAAACTTGGAATCCGATATCGGACCGATATCGGACCGATATCGGATATAACGTTAAATTAAAGTTAATTTTATGTTTACGGCTAATGTCAGTTTTACCAAATAAAAAGCATAATATAATGGTTAGATTCACATTATTTAAACATGTGTTTTTTTACGTTGAGTGTGAAAATGAAAAGAACCAAAATAAAACTATAATTAAACTTTTTATTGCGATTTTTTATTTTTTCCTCAGACCAAGATATTCTGATATCGGTCCGATATTGGATTCCAAGTTTTCACATCATCGCCAATACAATCCCATCCATCACACCAATATTGGCCCGATATCAGACCAATATCGGATACGATATCGGGTCGATATCGGACCGATATTGGATTCCGACATTGGGCCAATAAAGTTGACGTTAATTTAACGTTAATCTGATGAGCAAACTTGGAATCCAATATCCGACCGATATCAGGCAGATATCGGATATCTTGGTCCGAGATATCCAGCCAGCACCCCGATATCGGACCGATATCGGACCGATATCGGGATATATCCCAATATGGGACCGATATCGGATTTCAAATTGGGTCGATATAGGATTACGACATTGGGCCAATATTGGATATAGGTCCGATACAAAGAACCAAAATAAAACTATAATTAAACTTTTTATTAGAATTTTTTTTCTCCCTCAGACCAAGATATCCCATATCTGCCCGATATCGGTCCGATATTGGATTCCAAGTTTGCTCATGAGATAAACGTTTAGTTTTTACGTTAATTTAACGTTAAATTAACATTAAATTAACGTTCATTAAAACAAAACCATAATATAAAGTTAAATTAAAGTTAATTTTCGTTTACGGCTAATGTCAATTTTACCAAATAACAAGTCGCGTAAGGCGAAAATACAACATTTAGTCAAGTAGCTGTCGAACTCACAGAATGAAACTGAACGCAATGCAACGCAGCAAGACCGTATACTCGTGGTCCACCGCTCACGGCATAGGCAGTGAAATTGACAAGAAGAGCGGGGTAGTGGTTACGCTATGCTGCATAGCACGCTTTTCTGTACCTCTCTTCGTTTTAACTTTCTGAGCGTGTTTTTAATCCAAACATATCATATCTATATGTTTTTGGAATCAGGAACCGACAAGGAATAAGATGAAAGTGTTTTTAAAGAGATTTCGAAAAAAAAATTTTGATAATAATTTTTATATATTTAATTTTCAGAGCTTGTTTTTAATCCGAATATAACATATTTATATGTTTTTGGAATCAGCAAATGATGGAGAATAAGATAAACGTAAATTTGGATCGTTTTATAAATTTTTATTTTTTTTTACAATTTTCAGATTTTTAATGACCAAAGTCATTAATTAATTTTTAAGCCACCAAGCTGAAATGCAATACCGAACCCCGGGCTTCGTCGAAGATTACTTGACCAAAATTTCAACCAATTTGGTTGAAAAATGAGGGCGTGACAGTGCCGCCTCAACTTTCACGAAAAGCCGGATATGACGTCATCAAAGACATTTATCAAAAAAATGAAAAAAACGTTCGGGGATTTCATACCCAGGAACTCTCATGTCAAATTTCATAAAGATCGGTCCAGTAGTTTAGTCTGAATCGCTCTACACACACACACACACGCACACACGCACACACACACACACATACACCACGACCCTCGTTTCGATTCCCCCTCGATGTTAAAATATTTAGTCAAAACTTGACTAAATATAAAAAGCACAATATAATGGTTAGATTCAAGTTATTCAAACGTGTGTTTTTTATGTTGAGTGCAAACATAAAAAGAACCACACAAAAAATATAATTAAACATTTTATTAGTAATATTTTATTTTTATTTTGGGTTGGTTTTTTTAATTTTATTCTTATTTGAAGATAATTTAGCTTAGTCGTTTGTGTCTGCTGATGTTGTAATGTTATATATAAATTCAAGAAGTCCTATATCATATTTGACCGGATATCTCGCAAGACCAAGTGCGCACGGAAAAGATCCTGTAATCCATGTCAGAGTTCGGTGGGTTATAGAAACACAAAAATACCCAGCATGCTTCCTCCGAAAGCGGCGTATGGCTGCCTTAATGGCGGGATAAAAACGGTCATACACGTAAAATTCCACTCGTGCAAAAACACGAGTGTACGTGGGAGTTTCATCCCACGAATCCAGAAGAAGAAGAAGAAGGAAGTGTGCATGCTAACATGAAACAAAACAAAAGACAAATAAATAAAACCATTAGAAATATGTTGTGAGAATATGTTCTAAACATTTATTCATCATTTCCATGACATATACTGTACATTTAAAAAAACACACACGATAAAACCATGATAAAAATGTCGGAAGTTGAATCAGTTCTAAAGTTTCTGGAAGTGAGTTTGGATACATGTATCCCACTTTTAGGTTCTGTACCTAGAAATTTACCAATTCTATTCCATCTTTTGGGTTTAAAAAAAATAGTCTTCGCACAGCTAGGTATCTTGTACATGTATCCGAATGATGCCAGAGACACAAGGAAAGATGAGGTTATTTGCAACACCACCAGCAGAGGAAGAAGTCATTCACTTTGCAGCAGCAGATAAAAAGAATTGTTGAATTTGAAGCAGGAGCAGACACAGAAGTTGTTGAATTTGTAGCGTCATCTGCAGACAAAGAAGTTGTTAAATTTGCAGCAGACGATATACTTGTTAAACCTGCAGCAGCAAACGAAGAAGTCATTCACTTTGCAGCAGCACCAGACAACAAGAATTGTTGAATTCGAAGCAGGAGCAGACAGAGAAGTTGTTAATGTTGAGTTTGCAGCAGACGATATATACTTTTTAAATCTGCAGCACCAGCCTTGGAAAAAGTTGTTGATACAACCAGTGCAGACGATGGCATGTCTGCAATAGGAGACTTTGAAGATCTGCTCCAAATGCTATGACACCTGCAAAGACAGAGAATGCAACAATCTTAAAACATAAAGAATTCAGTGTGATTTGAGAACTTCAGTGTAAACACTATAATTATGTCTTCTTTGTTAATGCTCTTTACTAAATATAGAACTGAAGGTAAATAAGGTTTACATTGTCTTTGCATTATGCCAATATTTGTTGAATTTACTTGTGTGTATATATATGCTAACTTTGATAGCATTCTTCTGTGTTTGAATGAAATGCTCTTAGTCAATGCTGCCTGGCATGGATAACAACCCCCCCCCTCCCCCCAACACACACAGAACACCTTCCCAAAGTTTTTTCCAAGACTAAGACTGAGTAAGAGTAAGGCAATAATATGTCAGTTGGACCTGGACTAAAAATATGTATAGGTCCAGATGTCCCGGCTACAACAAATTGTTCTGTCAGAAGACCTGTTATAGTTCTTTATGTCAAAATTGATGTGATGGTCGACCAGCCAAGATTTAGAACAATGCGTCATAAGCATGTATTAATGACCCCAGACCGAAGCCTGACAACAACACTGCCTTCTCTCATAAATGATTTTCAGTTATAAATATAATATGACTGCTGGAACATTCATCAAGCGTTAACGTGGATTTTACCTGCAAACACACACACACACACACACACACACACACACACACACACACACACACACACACACACACACACACACACACACACACACACACACACTTACTTGGCCTCAAAAGCCAGAATGTCACTTGTCAGGGTTGTAACTTGTAGTTTACATCCCTGTGAATGCTTTCTGGTATCCTCATGGTAATTCCTCCCACCCTGCAATGAAAGCATTGATGTGTGAGTTGCATTACAGTAGAGAACAGTGGTCAATCAAAACTTGTTTTAAGTGTCTTTGAAAAGACGATTTTCGAAAATAACTCTCTTGAGATCTCTTATAAATGTTACTGTACAGTAATGGATTAGACCAGAAGCTGTGAGATTGAACAAATGTGTGAAAATGTGTGGCAATTATCAGATTGACAGAGAGAAATAAAATATCAGTGAGAGAGAGAGAGAGAGAGAGAGAGAGAGAGAGAGAGAGAGAGAGAGAGACGGAGGGGGACGGACAGACGGACAGACAGACAGATAGACAGACAGGGAGAGAGAAACAGACAGAGAGACTGAAACTGAGAAAGACAGACAGAGCAAGAAACTAGAAAGACAGAAGGCAGGAAAGAAAGAGAAAGAGAGATAAATTCACCTTTCCAATCGTTATGCATGATATTGCTTTGATATTGGTGACTCTTATCAAAAATAAGTCAACAATCACAATGCCAACGGATTCTGAACTTATGTATGAATATGATTATGAATTTACAACACAAGTCACACAGTGAAGTAACATTACCTGAAAGTTCCATTTGCCATTCGCTCAGCGTCATAAGATCTGTATTGTGTAGTCCTGATATATGCTGAAGTGCAGCATGTTATCTTATATCAGCAGACACACTGGCTTTGAAGTTGCAGGAGTGAACGGTAAAAATACAGTAGAAACTTTCTTGAGTTCGATTCGACAGAGAAAAGTCCGAGAGTACTGTCCCTTGGCGGCCCGACGGGAGGTCACTCAGAATTACTTGTCCGGCAGTTACTGAGTAAACAAATGGCGAAATGCGTTGGGAAGATTGAAAACTGGCAGTTGCTAGAGCACTATGTTATACAACATCAGAAACGATCCTGACTGGACAGTCCAATACTAAGACAGAAGGAGGAAGA
Source organism: Littorina saxatilis (assembly GCF_037325665.1). NCBI lineage: Eukaryota > Metazoa > Mollusca > Gastropoda > Littorinimorpha > Littorinidae > Littorina > Littorina saxatilis. The sequence continues at coordinate 63,379,069 of NC_090252.1, forward strand.
CAGAACTGGACTGGTTTCAAGAGTGTTCCAAACAGTCGATCATCATGCATCACGTAAAACGTTGAGTGAGTATCGCCTATGCCTATGGAACTTGGATTCGTTGGAAGATAGTTTTGCTAATTATTGAGACTTGATGTATTTTTTTCTCTTGGAATATATGAGACTAAAAAGTGTGTTTGTTTCTTAGGTGTGTGTGTGTGTCACTGTGTGTGTTTGTGTCACTGTGTGTGTTTAGGTGGTTGCTGATTTTCTTTATTGTTGTTGTAAAAATAAAATGGTGATTTTAACTAAGAATCCTTTTATGGTTCTGTTGTGCATAATAAACAGTTTTTATTCTTTCAGATTTATAAAAAATACCTGTCTACACACACACACACACACACACACACACACACACACACACACACACACACACATTGAATGTAGACAAATAAATCTGCCAGTGATGGAAGAAATGGTGAAGAACAAATGAAAGGTGAGGGAGGTTTTGTAGACAGCATGTCTCCTTATGAAAGCACAAACATGTTCATACAATGTCAACATTTTATATGATCATCATCTTGTTGCGTCATACTCATAACGGTTAATCTTTTTACTGCAGCTGGCCGTGAGGAAGCGCCATATTCAAACCGACAACAAGCAATTCGAACAGGTGCTTGCGAAGTGGTTGACAGGATTGTCGGATCGTCTACATGGTGGGAGGATGTCGAAGATCAACACAGAAAACGAGGACGAGGACTAAGATGAAGATGGTAAATAAAATTAGTGCTAATGTGCTGACAGCCAGCAAGGAACACGCCTCTCGGATTCACTCTCTCTTCATTTTGTGTTATTTTGCCTCTACATGATATAATGCCTCTACATATATATGATATAATGCCTCTGCAAGGATTCCCTAGGCCTACTGTTTTGGAACAAATGCTATGTGCAATTATGTCGGAGAATGGGCTGACATCGTTCAATACCGACTGTTGTGGCGACTGAACAATGGCGATACTGCGTTTTTGAAGTTCGACAAAGGCGGCCATGAAAAAGTGCGTCGGTGGTGCTACGTTGTGTGTCTCCAACTTTCAATCGCAGCTGACAGTGTCAGATTCAGGCTGTATGGTGCGGAGTGATGTTGTTGCGAGTGACGCTGATAGGCGGAAGGTGACAGACGATGCCAGATATGACGGAGACAAAGAACATCAATGGTCTAACCTAGCTGATATGTTACAGAGGATGAGCGAGGAAAGCACCGTGAGGATAAAAGAGATGGTCTGAACATTTCCCGTTCTCCACCCTTGTGAAGAATTGGAGCGTAACAATCATTTGTTTTGATTATCATGACTGGACAGAACCGTTGCGTGACCAGTCCGTTGTTTGTTGCAAATCGAAAGACTTATTTAGTTATAATTGATTTCATAACTGGTTATCCGTTTGCGACGATTTTCTCGTCTCCTTTGTGTTTATTTGATTCATGCGTTTTGTGAAGTTATTGTTATTTCCCTATTCCAAGGGGGCTATCGCCTTATGGAATTAAATACTTTGATTTTGATGGGTCACATGAATCGTGACACTCCATAATTATTCGGTGGGGACCCATTGGTTAGTGGTCTGCTCTGCAGTGCTGTAAGTCATGGGTTCAAGCCCGTCCTTTGGCAGCAGAGTGGATGACATTTCAGTGGATGAGTTATCTTATCACAAGGTCAGTTATTAATTGTATTAACTGTTGAATTTTAATTGATAGTTGTAATTTGTTTATGTTGCATTGGTAACTTATGTGTTTTCAATGATACAGTTGGTTATTAAATTATTCTCATTCTGCCTTTGACTCACTTTCATTTGTACTTGTGTGACAATGTTTATCAACTACTTCATCTTATCATTTCTGTCTCCTTTTAAATTTTCTTCTGTTCTTGGGCCAGAAATCTAATATTTACGGATTACAGCAAGTTTTAGTGCAGGTCAAAGACGAACAAGTGCGAAAGCAATTGCCAAGCATGAAGCATGTTTTCATTAGTCAAGAAGTAAAGTCAGAGGTTCAAAGATGATCAGATAATTAATGCCAACTATTCGCTGGTTTTGCTTCATCGACTCTGCGGGCAGCTTCCAGGAAACCAAAGTTTTCAGGTTCCGGGGGAAGTATGGTTGCAAAGCTGAAACTTAAAGGAATTGACGGAAGGGCACCACCAGGGCACCATAGAAGGGCACCACCCTTATCGGTTCCCGATATCGGTCCATTATTGGTTCCCGATGTTAGGCCGATATCAATTCTCTATATCGTACCGATATCGGACCAATATTAGTCCAATGTCGGAATCCGATATCGACCCAATATCGTCCCGATTTGCAATCCGATATCGGTCCGATATCGGGATCCGATATCGGTCCGATATCGGGATCCGATATCAAAATGATATCGACCCGATTTGCAATCTGATATCGGGATCTGATATCGGGATCCGATATTAAGCCGATATCGATTCTCTATATCGTACCGATATTGGACCGATATCGGACCGATATCGGACCAATGTCGTAATCCGATATCGACCCGGTATCAACCCAATTTGCAATCTGACATCGGGATTTGATATCGCGCCGATATCGGGATCTGATAGGAGGCCGATACCGATTCTCTATATCGGGTCGATATCGGGTCGATATCGGACCGATATTGGTCCGATGTCGTAATCCAATATCGGTCCGATATCGACCCGATTTGCAATCTGATATTGGGATCTGATATCGGGATCCGATATTAAGCCGATATCGATTCTCTATATCGTACCGATATCGGACCGATATCGGACCAATATCGGACCAATGTCGTAATCCGATATCGACCCGGTATCAACCCAATTTGCAATCTGACATTGGGATTTGATATCGCGCCGATATCGGGATCTGATATGAGGCCGATACCGATTCTCTATATCGGGTCGATATCGGGTCAATATCGGACCGATATCGGTCCGATGTCGTAATCCGATATCGGTCCGATATCGACCCGATTTGCAATCCGATATCGGTCCGATATCGGAATCCGATATCGACCCGATATCGTATCCGATATCGGTCCGATATCGGACCGATATCGGGGTGCTGGCTGGGTGGGTGCATGGCCTGGAGCGGCGCGTGGTGGCCGTGTTACAGGACAGACGTCAGGCTGATGATGATGCAGGGACGACTGATGAGGTGATTGATCTTAATGACAGGCTGAATGCAGTATCACGCTGCACCACACAGCTCATCACGGTCCGCACGCCTCCTGTCACCACCACCACCCCGCCATCCCTTACAACAACCACTACCCCTGCCACGACAACCACCCACGCCACAACCTAATACAACAATTACTACCACCGCCACCACCACAACGACCGCCGACACCAACAGCGACGACGACCACCACCGACAAGAGGAGGAGAGACAGGAATTAAGTGTGTCTTGTGACATGCCGCCATCAACACCATCGTCACCACCTCTACCATGAGCTTCACCACTGGCGTCATAACCACCACCACAACCACCACAACACCAAAACCACCACCACCACCAACAACAACAACAACACAACAACAACAACAACAACAACAACAACAACAACCGCCACCAACACAAGAACATTGCCCAAAACACATCAGGTTATTCCTGGTTTTCACAGAGTGTAATTACTTAGAGATTGCCAGAGCAAGACTTCGTCAGTTCTATGACGCAAAACAAGAATTGACGTCATCGTGCTTCTGTTTTACAAACGTTTACTGCCTGTTTGAAAAGTCGATAGCAAATCATGGCATTTCTCAAAAAGCACCAACAATAACACACAATTATTTTTAAATAAAAATGTTTTTGCTCTTCTATATCTGTCTTAGGTATTATGTGTGTGTGTGTGTGCGTGCGTGTGGTGTGTGTGTGTGTGTGTGTGTGTGTGTGCCTGCGTGCGTGTCTATGTGTGTGTATGTGTGTCTGTGTGTGTGGTGTGTGTGTGTGTGGTGTGTGTATGTGTGTGGTGTGTGTGTGTGGTGTGTGTGTGTATGTGTGTGTGTGGTGTGTGTGTGTGTGTGTGTGCCTGCGTGCGTGTGTATGTGTGTGTGTGTGTGTTCACGCGCGCGCATATTTGAGTGCGTGGCTGCATCATACTGTACATTCTTAGTGTAAGCTGAAGACAACTCAAACCTGACACACTTAATGTGTTTTATGATCACTGTTGTCCACATTTCGAAGTCTCCGCTATCACAAAAAAAACAACCCCACAACGGTGCACTATCTCAGAAACATTCTACAAAATTAAGTTAACAACACTTTTCAAGAAAAGACAGTATACAGTAAGTCACCATCTTGAATTTCCCTCCATCCAGAAGGGAGATAACTGCAATTTAATCTATCATGTAAAAAACGACAACCTCAAAACAAATCAAACCAAAAAATCTTGAACAAAACACACACAAACAAATAAAAAAAGAAAGGCGCCCAGCTTGTAGGTTGATCTTTGTGATAACCCTCAAACACATAGACTGCTGACGTTTCAATATCGAGGATACAAAAACAAGAAATGTTTGTTATTGGAATGTTTAATAATTGTTGATAAAACAAGTCATTCACTTGTCTCGTTTTCGGTCACAAATATAGGCTAACGTTCCAATGAGTAACCTTTCTTGTTGTTGTTTTGTGTCGATCTTTGTGGTATGTTTTACTCAGTGATGATGCTTGATGGTGGCTGTTTGTACAAGTCCAACACTGTAAACTGAAGTATTCCACTTTGGAACACACGTTTTGCAACCAGTTGTGAACACGCATGGTAAACATTTAATAGTGTTTACCACGTGTTCGACTTTTTCAGTAGAATTGTATAGTAGTTCACATAAAAACAAAAAGACGAAAGCTTGAATTTTTCAGGGCGCGAGCAAGAAAACGGCTGTTGATGATTATTAAAAAACCTACCCAAATCCAAAGCTTCAAATTGTGCACAGTATAAATTATATTCATTCACTTTTTCACACAAAGCCAACAAGAATTAGGACATTTCAGTTGCACATCAGGTTGTTATTGTGAAATACAATTGTCACCCTCTTCACCTCCACTTTTACGCACGAAGTCAATTACAAAATCATCTATCAATCAATCAATGAGTCTTATATCGCGCATATTCCGTGGGTACAGTTCTAGGCGCTCTGCAGTGATGCCGTGTGAGATGAAATTTTATACGGCCAGTAGATTGCAGCCATTTCGGCGCATATTTACCTTTCACGGCCTATTATTCCAAGTCACACGGGTATAGGTAGACAATTATTAACTGTGCCTAAGCAATTTTGCCAGGAAAGACCCTTTTGTCAATCGTGGGATCTTTAACGTGCACACCCAATGTAGTGTACACGGGGGGAGGTTCGGACACCGAAGAGAGTCTGCACACAAAGTTGACTCTGTGAAATAAATTTCCGCCGAACCTGGGATCGAACTCACGCTGACAGCGGCCAACTGAATACAAATCCAGCGCGCTACCAACTGAGCTATATCCCCGCCCACAGTACACATTTCTGTAATGGTTTAAACAAAATGTTATTCATAATACATGACACGAAACATTGAACAGTATGCAACGAGGACACGAACTCAAGCAAAAAAGCCTACATCACGTGACCAAAACAATACAATATCAGCTAATCATTTAATATACAGATGGATTTATAACGTATTTGATTAGCTGTGTGTAATAAATTACAAAATCAAAAGCTATTCCTGATCACTTATTTTACACGGATGCAGACATGTCGACACAGTGCAGTACATGGCGAAAGGAAGTAAGGGAAGTAACTGCCTGAAAAGTGCCCGACCCGGAAAATAGTCAGCTACTTCCCCTATCCAGCTTCGCCTGCTGACTTGACCAAGTCAAATAGTGACCCACTTCTAGCGTATGTTTGAGCGAACGAGGAAAAGGAAGAACAAGAACAAGAACAAGAACAACAAGAACAAGAAGCATACAAAATACACACACTCTAAACAAAAATTCCACTTTAAAGCACATTTGTGTAACAAGTTTTGAACACTTTGTGATATATAGTCCACAGTTGTACAAGCAAAAGAGGCACACATATGAAACACATCGTATTCACAGGTGTTCATTTCAACACTATGTGTGCCGAGCAACTTTTGCCAGTAGAGCTGTGTACTGAATGTCACAACATGTTGATCACTTGTTACAGAAATGTGTACTGAATGTCACAACATGTTTATCACGTGTTACAGAAATGTGTACTGAATGTCACAACATGTTTATCCCTTGTTATAGAAATGTGTACTGGATGTCACAACATGTTTATCACTTGTTACAGAAATATGTACTGACTGTCACAACATGTTTATCACTTGTTACATGATAAATGTGTCTTTCCGTCTGTCTGTCTGTCTGCATGCACACACGCAATCATCCGCTAAAGATACGCCCGCACGCACGCACGCACACACGCACGCACGCACGCGCACATTCACATGGACATACACACGCACTCTCTTTTTCTTGCTCAATAACAACAACAACAACAACAACAACAACAACAACAACAACAACAACAACAACAACAACAATAACAACAACGACAGAGATAAAGAGAGAGAGAGAGAGAGAGAGAGAGAGAGGGAGAGAGAGAGAGAGAGAGAGAGAGAGAGAGAGAGAGACAGAGACAGAGAGAGCGAGACAGAGAGAAACAGAGACAAAGACAGCAAAAGAGAGACACAGAGAGACTCAGAGTTTCTAAACAAGCGTGAAATAAAGAGACAGAGACACTCTATCTGTGCACCGACATCACGTGCACATGACGATGCAAAAATGTAAAATATTGTGCAGTTTAAGTAATCCTTTCGACGGTTGAAAGTGAATCATGCCGTCGAAAAACGCCATTTTTGAGGATAGGCGTGGTCAAAAACCTGAGGCGTTATACCCAAATATTGCTCAAATCCAAGAAACACATTTTTGACCAGAAGAAAGGCAGATCTTCAAATACACGTATGTTTCTGACCTAAAAAAAAAATCTGCTGTTTCACATCTGGAAAAATATCCTTAACTTTTTGTGCTCAGTGTAGTTTACTATTCGTGCTATATATCCACAACAATGCACACTGTGAATTATGTGGGAACTAGTTTACTGTTGGTGCACACTGTGAATTATGTGAGAACTAGTTTACTGTTGGTGCACACTGCGAATTATGTGAGAACTAGTTTACTGTTGGTGCACACTGCGAATTATGTGAGAACTAGTTTACTGTTGGTGCACACTGTGAATTATGTGAGAACTAGTTTACTGTTGGTGCACACTGCGAATTATGTGGGAACTAGTTTACTGTTGGTGCACACTGCGAATTATGTGAGAACTAGTTTACTGTTGGTGCACACTGCGAATTATGTGGGAACTAGTTTACTGTTTGTGCACACTGTGAATTATGTGGGAACTAGTTTACTGTTGGTGCACACTGCGAATTATGTGAGAACTAGTTTACTGTTGGTGCACACTGCGAATTATGTGGGAACTATAGTTTACTGTTTGTGCACACTGTGAATTATGTGGGAACTAGTTTACTGTTTGTACACACTGTGAGTTATGTGGGAACTAGTTTACTGTTTGTGCACACTGTGAATTATGTGGGAACTAGTTTACTGTTTGTACACACTGTGAGTTATGTGGGAACTAGTTTACTGTTTGTGCACACTGTGAATTATGTGGGAACTAGTTTACTGTTTGTACACACTGTGAGTTATGTGGGAACTAGTTTACTGTTTGTGCACACTGTGAATTATGTGGGAACTAGTTTACTGTTTGTACACACTGTGAGTTATGTGGGAACTAGTTTACTGTTTGTGCACACTGTGAATTATGTGGGAACTAGTTTACTGTTTGTGCACACTGTGAATTATGTGGGAACTAGTTTACTGTTTGTGCACACTGTGAATTATGTGGGAACTAGTTTACTGTTTGTGCACACTGTGAGTTATGTGGGAACTAGTTTACTGTTTGTGCCATATCCACAACAATGCACACTGCGAACAATGTGGGGAACTAAACTTGGCCAAAACGTTATTGCAACAAATTTCAGTCAAACCAAAAGTAAAGCATTAATCCCCGTGTCATTTCATTAAAACTTTATTTGACAGTTAAGGCCGTTCACTTTAACATTCAGGGCCATCTTTTGGATTACATATTTCTTTTACAGGGATCACGTGACCGCCGCTCAAGTAAGGGTACCCTCAAAATCGACCAGACAAAAACGGATGGGCCGAATACAAAATCGACAAAAAAAATCACAATAGGCAAAACTTTGCAAATTTGACATGCGAGAACCTCAAATCAGTTAGCCTATCTACCTTGCGTATTTCGCGTGCTA
>NC_090252.1:63389926-63394926 GCF_037325665.1 Littorina saxatilis
ACTCTCTCTCTCTCTCTCTCTCTTTCTCTTTCTCTTTCTCTCAGTCTCTCTTTCTCTCTCTCTCTCTCTCGAGTCTCTAAGTCTCTCTCTCTCTCTTGTACTCTCTCTCTCTTTCTCTCTCTTTGCCTCTCAGTCAGTCTCTCTCTCTCTCTCTCTCTCTCTCTCTCTCTCTCTCTCTCTCTCTCTCTCTCTCTTTCTGGTATACACAATAACCTCTTGTTTCAAGATCAAGTTCTGAAAAGCGGCTCCTCTTTCCTGTTGACGGGTGTTACTCCTGTCTTATGACTTGTACTTTGTCTCTGAATTCTGAATGTATTCATTGACAGAAACATTCTCCCTCTAAGCATATTCGCAGTTTGACAATTCACTTCGACAACACTTTTTCCAATGACATGTTGGCAGCAATGTGCTACCATACCCCCATTGCCCCCTCAGTGTAATGTAATATACATTTTGTCGGCCTCTGACGTCAAATGGCTCAAAGAAGGGAAATCCAGTGTTCAATCGATACATTGAGTTATGCACCCCGGGTACACAGAGTGTGTCACTTGGTCGCTGTCGTTGTGTAGTTGACACCACGCATGCATGAGGAAGAATACTTCAACCAGGAAGTGTTAGTTATGTGTTGCATTTCGTCTTAGCTCAGCGATTTGTTCTCAGTATCTCAGTCAGTATTGCAACTTGATTCATAACTGTTGAACATTTTGATCACTTAATTATGTTTGTTTTGCAATCAAGGCATAAACGGGAGTGCCAGATTGTGAACACCCGTGTCACAAGTTTGGAGTCTGTGACCGACAGTACTGTATGCTTTACGTGATCAAGAAAAAGATTTAAGGCGGTTCAGGGGATCATAGGATCATAATTATGTTAGTTGCATTTCTTGGAGTGTGAAGTGTTGAGTTGAGGACTGTGAACTGTTGCGTTACAACTACACAACACAGTGCTGTAAAAAGATCAGTGTAACACGTGTTGATGTGTTGGGTTGAGGACTGTGAACTGTAGCGTTACAACTACACAGCACAGTGCTGTAAAAAGATCAGTGTAACACGTGTTGATGTGTTGGGTTGAGGACTGTGAACTGTAGCGTTACAACTACACAGCACAGTGCTGTAACAAGATCAGTGTAACACGTGTTGTTGTGTTGGGTTGAGGACTGTGAACTGTAGCGTTACAACTACACAGCACAGTGCTGTAAAAAGATCAGTGTAACACGTGTTGATGTGTTGGGTTGAGGACTGTGAACTGTAGCGTTACAACTACACAGCACAGTGCTGTAAAAAGATCAGTGTAACACGTGTTGTTGTGTTGGGTTGAGGACTGTGAACTGTAGCGTTACAACTACACAGCACAGTGCTGTAAAAAGATCAGTGTAACACGTGTTGTTGTGTTGGGTTGAGGACTGTGAACGGTAGTGTTACAACTACACAGCTCAGTGCTGTAACAAGATCAGTGTAACACGTGTTGTTGTGTTGGGTTGAGGACTGTGAACTGTAGCGTTACAACTACACAGCACAGTGCTGTAAAAAGATCAGTGTAACACGTGTTGTTGTGTTGGGTTGAGGACTGTGAACTGTAGCGTTACAACTACACAGCACAGTGCTGTAAAAAGATCAGTGTAACACGTGTTGATGTGTTGGGTTGAGGACTGTGAACTGTAGCGTTACAACTACACAGCACAGTGCTGTAAAAAGATCAGTGTAACACGTGTTGTTGTGTTGGGTTGAGGACTGTGAACTGTAGCGTTACAACTACACAGCACAGTGCTGTAAAAAGATCAGTGTAACACGTGTTGTTGTGTTGGGTTGAGGACTGTGAACGGTAGTGTTACAACTACACAGCTCAGTGCTGTAACAAGATCAGTGTAACACGTGTTGTTGTGTTGGGTTGAGGACTGTGAACTGTAGCGTTACAACTACACAGCACAGTGCTGTACAAAGATCAGCCGGTGTAACACGTGTTGATGACGTGTTGGGTTGAGGACTGTGAACTGTAGCGTTACAACTACTCAGCACAGTGCTGTACAAAGATCAGTGTAACACGTGTTGATGTGTTGGGTTGAGGACTGTGAACTGTAGCGTTACAACTACACAGCACAGCGCTGTACAAAGATCAGTGTAACACTGTGACGTGTTGTTGTGTTGGGTTGAGGACTGTGAACTGTAGCGTTACAACTACACAGCACAGCGCTGTACAAAGATCAGTGTAACACGTGTTGTTGTGTTGAGTTGAGGAATGTGAACTGTAGCGTTACAACTACACAGCACAGTACTGTAAAAAGATCAGTTTAACACGTGTTGATGTGTTGGGTTGAGGACTGTGAACTGTAGCGTTACAACTACACAGCACAGTACTGTAACAAGATCAGTGTAACACGTGTTGGGTTGAGGACTGTGAACTGTAGCGTTACAACTACACAGCACAGCGCTGTACAAAGATCAGCCGGTGTAACACGTGTTGATGACGTGTTGGGTTGAGGACTGTGAACTGTAGCGTTACAACTACTCAGCACAGTGCTGTACAAACATCAGTGTAACACGTGTTGATGTGTTGGGTTGAGGACTGTGAACTGTAGCGTTACAACTACACAGCACAGCGCTGTACAAAGATCAGTGTAACACTGTGACGTGTTGTTGTGTTGGGTTGAGGACTGTTAACTGTAGCGTTACAACTACACAACACAGTGCTGTACAAAGATCAGTGTAACACGTGTTGCTGTGTTGGGTTGAGGACTGTGAACTGTAGCGTTACAACTACACAGCACAGTGCTGTAAAAAGATCAGTGTAACACGTGTTGTTGTGTTGGGCTGAGGACTGTAAACTGTAGCGTTACAACTACACAGCACGGTGCTGTAAAAAGACTGTGTAACACGTGTTGATGTGTTGGGTTGAGGACTGTGAACTGTAGCGTTACAACTACACAACACAGTGCTGTAAAAAGATCAGTGTAACACGTGTTGGTGTGTTGGGCTGAGGACTGTGAACTGTAGCGTTACAACTATACACAGCACAGAGCACTGAGACAAACAGCTTGCCCCTTGTGTCTCAGAATCTTTGTGTTGGACTGAACATCTTGAGAGCTGTGTCTGAGCACCACAGGTAAGCCTGTTCTGTCGTTACACAACAACAACATATCAAACGCAATCGCCCACAAGAAAGATGCAAAAGCCCACACACATGTTGTTCTCCAAAATATAAAGGCCTTTTTTGAAGAGCAAATCCCTTTTCTTAGAATCAATACCTTATTCTAAGAAATAAGGCCGTATGTATGAGACCTTTAACTGTTTAGAAATATGACCTTATTTTGAAGGGAAAAAGGCCTTACTTTCAAGGCCTGTTTGTGATGTTTAACCCTTTGTGTCAGCACATTGCCGTCATAGGTCGGTATTAGCCGTGATGAGTTACCTGCCCTGTCAGGTATATTTCTGTTCCACTTTCCACCCTCCCCCTCCCCTGTCCACACACTCACACTGTACCCCAACAAGGCTTATTTAGTACAGGCTTTTTTCCACCAACCACACTCGTTTCGTGCCATATAAGGAAGTGCTACGTCACAAATGCTGCGTACACGTCATTTCCGGTTGACGGTGAAACGAAGTTCACATCAAAAACACAAACGACTTTCGGTGATTTGGGCGATTCTACGAATCTACTTTCGTTGACTTTGTATTCATGTTTTGGTTATTTCTAAATGGAGAACTTTAATGTATTGGATATAGGTTACCTGATTGTTATTTTAACTGTTCATGTCTTCCTACTTTAAGGTCTGGAGTGGACGCTTAAGTCGATCTTTCACTGGATTTCTGTAGCATACATTTCCCTAGGTTCCGCTGGGGAAAATCAAAGATGGCGGTTGCCGCTTCACGACTTTAGAGTTTAACATGCACTGTTGAGTTTCGCTGTGCGCGCGCATCCCAGCGGGCAAGAGAATGAATGAGGTGGTGAATAGAAAGTGGTGGGCTTTGTTCTTGTCTCGGGTAGGTGCTAGCCGTTGTGTCCGTGAGCGGGGTGGTTACCCGACTTGACTGTTGGGGGTACATCACGAAGCGTCCCGGTACCGAAGCGTCCCGGTACCGAAGCGTCCCAGTGCCGAAGCGTCCCGGTACCGAAGCGTCCCGGTGTCGAAGCGTCCCGGTACCGAAGCGTCCTACTATAACGCGTCACAGGGGTACCGGGACGCTTTGGTACCGGGACGCTTCGGGACGCTCCCGCGCAGTAGGGCACGAAGCGTCCCGGTACCGATCGAAGCGTCCCGGTGCCGAAGCGTCCCGGTACCAGCCACCACGCACATCCTCGGCTCGCATGCCAATGTATTAATAAAGCAAAGGGAATGCCTGTAATTCACACAGAGCAATCACTTGGTCTTAAACGTGGGCAAGACAAAAACTTTCATACTGGGGGAGCGAGCCAGTCTGAAGAGTACTCGGGTCCAGCGTGAGCGTTTTTTATTACCCAAATGAACCCAAACAAACCCAAATTAACCCAAATGATACAATTTAAAAGTCGGAGGCAGAACTGAAAAGTCTTTTTCCGACGCTCACGCTTAGTGAAGCCAGAAAGCGTGTGTGATAACAGACATATCCCTCTTATGAACGGAAGCCTACGGACTTTTCCTCCGAACTTGTCCACACGGGTACAGTATTTCCAAATTGGTGTGTTGTGAGTACAGATCTAAAGTAAAGTTGGGGAAAAGTTGGACAAAAAGTGATTTTTTATTACCGAAAGCAAATCAAGGTCTGTGCAAAATTAAAAAAATCAGTGAAGTCAAGGTCAAATCAAGGTCAAGATTAAATTTAAAAAAAATAAATATGGTTAGTCAAGGTCAAATCAAGGTCAACAAGGGCGGATCTGGGGGGGGGGGTTACACGGGTTACGTAACCCGCCCACCCCCCACCCCCCAATAAAAGAGGTAATTTATTGGCTCAGGATGCACCAGATAGCTCTATTTTGCTTCTTTGGATAAAAAAAAATTCCGGGGGGGGGGGGGGGCATGCCCCCGG
>NC_090252.1:63399926-63417426 GCF_037325665.1 Littorina saxatilis
CGAAGCAAAAGTGAGTCTATGTACTCACCCGAGTCGTCCGTCCATCCGTCCGGACGTCTGTCCGGACGTCCGTCCGTCCGGAAAACTTTAACGTTGGATATTTCTTGGACACTATTCAGTCTATCAGTACCAAATTTGGCAAGATGGTGTATGATGACAAGGTCCAAAAAAACATACATAGCATCTTGACCTTGCTTCAAGGTCAAGGTCGCAGGGGCCATAAATGTTGTCTAAGAACAGCTATTTTTCACATTTTTCCCATTTTCTCTGAAGTTTTTGAGATTCAATACCTCACTTATATATGATATATAGGGCAAAGTAAGCCCCATCTTTTGATACCAGTTTGGTTTACCTTGCTTCAAGGTCAAGGTCACAGGAGCTCTTCAAAGTTGGATTGTATACATATTTTGAAGTGACCTTGACCCTGAACTATGGAAGATAACTGTTTCAAACTTAAAAATTATGTGGGGCACATGTTATGCTTTCATCATAAGACACATTTGGTCACATATGATCAAGGTCAAGGTCACTTTGACCCTTATGAAATGTGACCAAAATAAGGTAGTGAACCACTAAAAGTGACCATAAGCACCATTGTAGGAAAAATGTGTAAAGCATGTGAGTCGTATGGGCTTTGCCCTTCTTGTTTATTTAGTTGTCAGTGAACCTGGTAGAACCTTGAGTAATCTCTGTTATTGGTCAACAGTTTGGCATCAGTAGTGCCTGTGTCACGATACGAGATTACCCCCGAAATGAGTTTACCCTCCGAAGTTCCACTTTGTACAAAAGTAGCAGATATTCTGTATAATTTCGACTGTTAAACAGTATAAATCGGCTCTAAACGACATTGTGGTAGCTGTAAAGACATCGCAGTAAAATAGTGCGTCTCCATTGATTAAAAATTAACAAAATATTAGTGCCCAGGTCGGCCATTGCTCGTCTTCGCTAAAATTCCAATTTCAAGGGCTTTGTGGACTATTGTAACCTGTGTTGTATCCACAGGTACGACAATGTCGTTCATAGACAATTTATACCGTATAACAGTCGAAATTATTCAGAATATCTGCTACTTTTGTACAAAGTGGAACTTCTGAGGGCAAACTAGTTACGGGGGTGTCTCGTGACACCTGCCTTATGCATTCTGATTTTTCGCGGTTCACATAGGATTTCATTTCTTGTACACTAAAATTGGAGATCAAGTTGTCTTGTTTGATGTGTTTTTCATAAAGTAATATGTGTCGGTTAGCATCAGATCATGTATAGAGGGTTGGTCACAGTTTACTTTGCTACAGTCAATATCCTTCATCTACCCTCAAAATCCAGATTTAGACAAAATCTGCAACAAGAGGAGCCTCCACGCACGACACTGTCGCACAGCTGCTGGATGACAAAGGCACGAGTGACTTCTTCAGAGACTATGAACAGTATAGAGAAGATGTCAGGCAAGGAAAACACGGGAAAACTCCCCAGTTCTGGATGTCCTATATGGACCACATCTGGCATGTACTGTCTCTCTTGTATGCTGTGAAAGCGAATGACTTTGAGTTGTATGCCCAGTGCTTATTGGCGATGCCTGATCTTTTCTTCAGCTTTGGGGGACAAAACTATGCAAGGTACCTCACCTTCTTTGGACTCTTCATCGCCAACATTGAGCTCTCACACCCAGGTTCCACCGAGCTGCTAAAGCAAGGGGCATTCAGCGTGGCAAGGTCTTTCATTCCTGGCAACAGATGTGCCGTTGACAAAACGATGGAGGAGACGTTTATGCGCAATGCGAAGAGCAAAGGAGGAGCAGCCGCAGCTGGTGCAGGTCTCACTGGAATTGCTTCAAACTATCCAGCCTACCAAAAGTGGGTGAGGACAACCCACCAAAGAACAAAGTACATGCAAGTGACTATGGACATGGCTGGAATGACAAAGGATAGTGAACTGGACACTCAACACCGTGACCTTCGTCCAACAGAAGTCACCAGGAGTGAAAAGAGTGTGGCACGAACACTTGCTGCAGTAGAAAGCTTCACCAACCCGTTTGAGGTTCATGACAAAGAGAAACTGATCATGCTGTCATCAGGTGCCACAGTACCTGCTGAAATCGAGAAGGATGTCCTACGTGCAGAAGCAGCAGGCAGAAGCGAGAAGGAGAAGTTCATCACTGAGAGACTAGAAACCGGAGAACATTTCTTCGAGCCAGTGAAACGTCTCAAGCTGAAAGTCATGGCAGACACGTCAAAAAGAGTCACACTCAAGTCAACTCAAAACAAATTGACTGAATATAAGCACCAAGGAAATGTGGCCTTCCAACTTCTCGTGAAGTCTCAGGAAGGCGATCTGAACATGGATCTGAAAGAGCTCATGACCTATCAGCTGACTCCAGTCCCTTACAGCCTTGGGACAGCAGACAGTTATTTGGCTAAGACTGACAAGAGCGCTGCTTTTCACTATCTGACGAAGACTGTGGAAGACGCTGTCCCCCCCCCCCCCCCCTGTTGATGAGACTCTAATGATCATCGATGGCAATGCAACATTTCACGCAATGCAACAAGTTCCTCCCAACTTTCGCCAGATCTGCCAGAAGCTCTACGACATGGTACCACCAGAAACTGACTTTGTATTCAGCACCGATATGTACCAAGACTGTTCTGTGAAATCCATGGAGCGAAAGAGAAGAGGGTCTGGTGACAAGATCATCCTGAAAGGGGATAGCACAAAGCGACCAGCAGACTGGAAGGCATTTCTGGCTAATGAAGATAACAAAGTGCAGTTCATTAAACTGCTACTGGATGTCTGATGCAAGGATTCCTTTGCTGAAAAGCACAAGGAGAGAAACGTCGTTCTCGTCTGTGAAGGGCAAGCATTCAAGCTCTCATCAGCTGATGGTAGAAAGACTGAAAAACAAGAACTTCATTCCTTGTCGTCTACCCAAGAAGAAACAGACTCGCGTGTCATCCTCTACTCCAAGTATGGACAAGATCAAGGGTACAAGTACATTCGTGTCAAGAGTCCTGACACAGATGTATTTTTCATCCTCCTGAACTTTGCCCCTCAGCTAGACGGTGTTACAATCCTGTTTGACACGGGCAAAGGCAACAAGAAGCGACTGATTGACATCAGTGACCTAGCCAGAGGACTTACACAGCCTTTCTGCACTGCACTGTTGTCTCTCCATGCTTTCACAGGCTGTGATTCAACCAGCGCCTTCAAGGGCAAAGGCAAAGTGAAGGCTGTGAAGGTTCTGCAGCAGAAGCCAGCATTTGTGAAGACGCTCGCTCAGCTTGGCAACACGTGGGACATGCAGGATGAAATAATTGATGACTTGGAGTCCTTCACATGCTGTATCTATGGCAGGTCACGATTCAGCAAGGTTAATGAGCTGAGGCATCACTTGCTGAAAGAGAAGTGTGGCGAAGAGGTGGTAAATGCCAGTCAGAATGTCACTTGGCTACTTTGCCACCTTCTCGACGCAGTCTGAAGCAACATATTCGCCGCTGCAACTATCAAGTGGCCATCTGGAAGCGAGGTGACCAGCCTGTGCCAGACATTCCTAACCCCACAGAAGGTCATGGCTGTGTGATGAACAATGGCATTTTAGAGCCACTCTGGACAGAAGACGAAGAAGAGCTGACCTTACCCCAGACTGTCATTGACGATCTCCTCAATGATGTCCCTGACTCAGATGCGGAAGAAGAGGAAGACGACACAGAGTGCTTCTTGCAGAATGGCCTGGATGACTCCAGCTCAGAAGACTCTGATTTAAATTAGAAACACTGAACAATACTTCGTGTGATTGCTTGTTCATTTACAGCAGCTGTTTCACAGTAAAATTTGAACGGCCGCAGTAACTCCTATGCATCCCAACTTTTTGCTGTTTAAGTTCTTGTTTCGTGTTCAGAACACTCTAAGGAACATATTTAGGCAAGTCCCGTCAACCCCTGGATTGGTGCATGGTAGATTTCTTGTTCATTTACAGCAGTTGATTCACAGTAAACTTCGAACGGCCGCAGTAAGCGCACAAGAGAATACCCTTACGTCAAGGGCTGTAACTCCTAAGCATCCCAACTTTTTGCTGTTAAAGTTTTTGTTTCGTGTTCAGGATACTCTAGGGATCATTTCTAGACCAGTCTTGCCAACCCCTGGGGGGGGGGGGGGGGGGGGGGGGTGCACGGTAGGTATACTTGGCTTGTGGACTATAACAGCGTCAACGGTTTGGCGGCTGTCCAAATACAACCCCAAACAGTCTTAACAGTGGAGTGTGCCAACGGGTTAACGCGTTCTTAAGTAAATAACAAGAGGCGAAGCCATCAAGGCTCACGTAAGAAATCGACAAACAGAAACACAAACTCAATCACTCCGTCACACACACACACACACACACACACACACACACACACACACACACACACACACACACACACACACACACACACACACACACACACACACACACACAGAGAGAAAGAGCATAGGTGAAACTGTGCAAGAAAGCGAGACACTAGATCTAGATCTGTCTGTCTGCATGTAGCCTACTTACAAGGACACGACTGCCAACTAGTCTCGGCGCGCTCAAAACTATTAATGACCGAGACTTTCCTTCGCGTGACCCTCTTGCGTCATAATGTGACGTCAATGTAATGAATGTGACGTCTTCAAATGTTAGAGTTTCTACCACAGACATACACACGCACAGACGCACGCACGCACGCACGCACAGACAGACAAAGTTACGATCGCATAGGCTACACTTACGTGAGCCAAAAACTGACTGCATGCTAGCAATGAAACAAGTTCATGTTTACTCAGGAGAAAAAAACACCAATCACTGTATGATAATGTTCCAAGGTCGCTTTCACAACGCGTGGCAGTGTTTAAATAAATGTGTGCATTTGAACCAGCAACTATAATTCTTATTTACATCATGGGTTTGATTTCCAGAATGTAATGTTGACGTTGCGCAACCCAGGTGTGGACGTGTTCAGGTGTAACCAGCCACCTGCATTTGTGGCAGAGTGACCGAGGTCATTTACGTGCCATCACAGTGGCACGGGTTGGGACATGGATACCATCTCTGAGTGTGCACATGACATCGGCCCGTGTGCGTCCTGATCTGGATTCGAACCCGTAGTCAGGGAACTCGTGGCAAGGAAACACAACAATTCTTTACTATCTCATAAAGTGACAGGCAGGCATTTTGATATCGACACAGACTTTCTATACATGTCGTTTGGCTTTCTGCCCGATGTTTTCGGTGTCACATGCTAGTGTTGTTGTCACACTGTTGTTGGCAACGCCAGACGTCCCCACAGACACATACACACGCCGTGTGACTACAAGAAGATCTTACATTGCTGTTCGGTACAGGTAGATTCCAGGGGACTGAGTGTGGTACCTGGATATTGGCTACAGAGTGGTTCGCCGATATTTATTAATTTATTTATTAAGGAGATTCCTATAGCGCATATGCTCTGATATGAACAGCCACTGAAATTGTCTTCTTGGGCTTATGACGAGTTTTATTCATCATTTCTTAAATTCGGTTCTGGATGTTATAAATCATCATATCAGTCAACATTTGCATACGCGGCAGAGACTAACTCTGGCCAAAACGATAGGTATCTAAAATTGATCCATCCAGTAGAAACCAAACGTGGTGTTTCTGGTGCGAGACAGAAGGTGCGCACTATGACCACCATCACCATCACCACTACCACCACAACTCCGACATCAACCTCTTCAGACTGTCGTTAGTTAACTCCGATTCGTATTTCTTGTTCCATTATTTCTTATTTGTCACTTTAACAGCTTCCTGGACGAGTGGTTTTATCACGCATCATGGCGAGCTCCACCAGTGGTGAGGACACCCGTGACAACTTGGTGGACATTGTGAAACTGCTTTACCCTGACGCTCTCACCCGTGACAACTTTGTGGACATAGTGAAACAGCTGTCTCCTGACGTTCGCACCCGTGACAACTTGGTGGACATTGTGAAACAGCTGTCCCCTGACGTTCGCACCCGTGACAACTTGGTGGACATAGTGAAACAGCTGTCTCCTGACGTTCTCACCCGTGACAAGGTGGTGGACATTGTGAAACAGCTATCTCCTGACGCTCTCACCCGTGACAACTTGGTGAACATTGTGAAACAGCTGTCCCCTGACGCTCTCACCCGTGACAAGTTGGTGGACATAGTGAAACAGCTGTCTCCTAACGCTCGCACCCGTGACAACTTGGTGGACATTGTGAAACAGCTGTCCCCTGACGCTCGCACCCGTAAAAAGTTGATGTACATTGTGAAACAGCTGTCTCCTGACGCTCTCACCCGTGACAACTTGGTGGACATTGTGAAACAGCTATCTCCTGACGCTCTCACCCGTGACAACTTTGTGAAAATTGTGAAACAGCTGTCCCCTGACGCTATCACCCGTGACAACTTGCTGGATATTGTGAAGGAGCTGTACCCTGACGCTCTCACCCGTGACAAGTTGATGGACATTGTGAAACAGCTGTCGCCTGACGCTCTCACCCGTGACAAGTTGATGGACATTGTGAAACCACTGTCTCCTGACGCCCTCACCCGTGACAAGTTGGTGGACATTGTGAAACAGTTGTACCCTGACGCACTCACCCGTGAAAAGTTGGTGGACATTGTGAAACAGCTGTCCCCTGACGCTCTCACACGTGACAAGTTGGTGAACATTGTGAAACAGCTGTCTCCTGACTCTCTCACCCGTGAAAAGTTGGTGGACATTGTGAAACAGCTGTACCCTGACGCTCTCACCCGTGACAAGTTGGTGGACATTGTGAAACAGCTGTACCCTGACGCTCTCACCCACACCTACGTTGTACCACCTGTGCATCTTGCACGGGTGCCTTATAACAAAGACACAGTACCCGGTACTGACCAGGAGGTGCTTGTGCTGCCCTCTAGTGAGCAGCTTCAGCAGCAGCAGGGCAACATTCAGGGAGACTTTGCACAGCAGCACGTGCTGCACAACTTGAAGCAGCTCGGAGATTCCGGAAAGGAGGTCATGTTCGTGGTGTCTGAGCTGAACTTTAAGGACTACCTCAACAAGCCGTTCTACGCCAAACACACAGGCAAGCTCCCAAAGCCAGCAAACCTACCTAAGGAGCTTCGGCATCACGGAAAGCAGGGAGACTTTGACATCCTGGTGATTCACCGACAGTATGGTATCCTGGTTGGAGAGATCAAATCTGTCGGTAAGACCGAGGCAAGCCGTGCGGACAGTGAGGTGTTCAAGGTTATTGACAAGGCGGTCAAGCAGCTGGACAAGTGTGAGGTGCACGCCAGACACATGGTCAGTGACATTGCTCCCAGCCTGACTGTGAGGAAGACTCTCTTCTTGCCCTTCGTCAGCCATACCCAGCTGAGGCGGATACTGGATGACGGAAACAATTCCAAGTTACAACAGGTGAGAGTGAGAGAGAGAGAGAGAGAGAGAGAGAGAGAGAGAGAGAGAGAGAGAGAGAGAGAGAGAGAGAGAGAGAGAGAGAGAGAGGGAGGGAGGAGGGAGGGGGAGGGGGAGAGAGAGAGAGAGATACAGACAGACAGAGAGAATGGGAGATTAAGAGAAAAAGACACAGGGAGTGAGAGAGCGTGAGAGAGAGAGAGAGAGAGAGAGAGAGAGAGAGAGAGAGAGAGGGAGAGAGAGAGAGCGCCAGAGACAGAGAGAGAGAGAGAGAGAGACAGACAGACAATCAGTATTTTACAATCTAATGAGCTATTCAATAGTTTATCAATCGACTTTGTTTTGTTCAACATCACGTGCCGCCTATCTGTGTGTAATACGCTGCGGCTCATTCTAGACAGATAAGTATTGTGGAGACGTTGTGATGTGTATGTGTCAGGCAATTTTACGACAGGTATACACTCATTATCTACATTGCAGGCAGTGTGTCAGAGCCTGGGTGCAGCCAACACATCAGAGGCCATACAGCTGTGTTGTTGCTCTGACCAACTGTCCCAGCCTGCATCGTACTGGCACGTGACACCCGCCGTGTTATCACAGTTGAGCACCTGGTGGCAACACAGGATGGCCCGTACTGTGGACACTCAGCTCACTGATCAACTTTACCTGGACATCGTGGCCAGGTGAGAGAAGTGACATCCATGTTAGTAACGTCACATGCACAGTGCTGAAACAATGTCAGTATTTTACGTTTGAGTTTTCCTTAACATTTATCATTATCTGAATTGTTTCTGTTACAGGTTTGTTGGTCCGGCCACCACGGTGTCTGTACCCTGCTACAACGGTGTCCGTGTGGAGGTGCGGACTGCAGGCCAGGCGGTGGTGGAACTGGGGCGGAGGCTGGCACTTCTGGTTCTGACCCTGCAACAGCTCGACCTGATGAGCAGAGACCCGCCACTGGTCTGCATTACGGGAGCGCCAGGAACAGGTGACAAGCTCACAGCTTCTCTTACTAGATTGTTTGTTTCTTATTTTGTTTCTTTGTTGTTGTTGGTCTTGCTGCCGATTTGTGACACTAAGCTCAGCCGTCTGTTTCGCGTTAAAGTCCAACATCGGCGCGCGGCAAATGCAGCTCTAGTTTCTCGTGCTGGCCTTCTACTATAACAAGGTTCAGTCTCCTGGGCGCACTCGGCTAACTTATTTAAGGCACAGTAAGCCTCCAGAAAAAGCTGTTCAAAGCTAACGCCCTGCATTTAGGGTCTGACTCTTTGCTCAAAGTCGCACAGTTTTCAAAGGGAGATTTATTTCCGACCAGGCCTTCCGGCAATTGTTCAAAATTCGGGTTGTCTTTTGACATGGTCAACTTCACGATTAGTTTGCTGCACCAACTTTTGCCTGCCTTATCATCGACAAAAATCGGCTCAAACTCGGCTGAAAGTCGCACATGTGAACATCACTAGTAGGACATGACGTGAATGAGGTTACACCGTACACCTGCTGACATGTGTGTTTGTAATGTTTGTTTGTTTGTTTGTTTGCTTAACGCCCAGCCGACCACGAAGGGCCATATCAGGGCGGTGCTGCTTTGACATATAACGTGCGCCACACACAAGACAGAAGTCGCAGCACAGGCTTCATGTCTCACCCAGTCACATTATTCTGACACCGGACCAACCAGTCCTAGCACTAACCCCACAATGCCAGACGCCAGGCGGAGCAGCCACTAGATTGCCAATTTTAAAGTCTTAGGTATGACCCGGCCGGGGTTCGAACCCACGACCTCCCGATCACGGGGCGGACGCCTTACCACTAGGCCAACCGTGCCGGTTGACATGTGTGTGAAGGGTGCTGTGCTAATACTGCTGTCATTAAGAGAAACAAACCCACCACCATGTACCACCACCGCCACCACCACCCTTTTAGTACTACTACTGCTGCTTCTGCCACTGTTTTATATTTGTTTAAAACACACCCACACAACATTTTGATAATGTCATTAATGTTCCTTTCATCGTCATCATCATCATCATCATCATCATCATCATCATCATCATCATCATCATCATCATCATCATCATCATCATCATCATCATCGTGAACAACAACAATAATTATTGTCGTCACTTTTGTTGCGGCAAACGATACTGACAGAACAATGTTTCTGATTTCCTTATGGGGCTGTCACACTCTAGCGTTTTAGAGAAACTTATGTCTGGCATATGAAAAGTCAAAAAATAATGTCAATACGTTGGCATACGTCCAAAAAAAGCATCAACATTATTTTAAATTGGACTTATGCATAACGTATTCATAGCGTACGTCTAACTTATTACAAACACATCACTAACTTATATAAAACTTATGATAGCGTATCATAGCGTATGCCCAGCGTGTGTCCAGCGGCCTCGCCTTATGCCCAACGTATAAGTAACTTATGAGAAACCTATGCGCAGCGGGCTCGGCGTGTTTCGAATGATCACGTGACAATCGCAATAAATATCGCGTCAATCTCAGACAGAACATCATTCCACACTGTGCGAGCAACCAACATGGGTCTGAAGACGCAGACCACTACCAAGAGCCGCAGAGGAAGAGCCATTTAAATACAGGGACAGCAAAACGCCAATCATACGCTAGTTGTACGGTAGCGACACGTTCAATAAGTTACACGTCAGACATGCTTGGAATACGTTAGATATAGGTAAGACATAGGTTACAAGTAAGTTACTACTGTAATAGGTTATCAGGGCCGGACCAAATGAGTTGTAAGGGGGGGGGGGGGGGGGGGGGTTCCTCCTTTTTTGGGGGGAAAAATCAGCGAAGTGGCGAAGCCACAAGCGCGCGCCTGCAAAGCAGGCACGTGAACTAGGGTGGTGCGGGGGCATGCTCCCCCGGAAAATTGTTAAAAAACGGTTAAAATCTGTGCAATCTGGTGCATTCTGGGCCTTGTTTTGAGGGTTAAGAGCAGCATTGTTTTGGTGCTAAAACTAGTAAAAGTCAAAGCAAGGTACATGCTTTTTCCAGGGGTGGGGTTCTGGAACCCCTGGAACCCCCACCCCCCCCCCCCCCCCTGGGTCCGGCCCTTGTTATCGATAAGTTAGCTGTATGGTACACCTTTCTGCTAGCGTATCTCGACGTATCTCAACGTATCTCGACGTTTGAGTAAACTACCTGTAACGTATTTAACATATATATGCGTAGCGTATGTCTAGCGTATGCCTAACGTATGAAGAGTACGTCGGCATACGTCCACAAATTTTGAACATGTTCACATTTTTGTTCTCGGTCTCAGCATACAACAACGTATGCCAGCTTATAGCAGCGTGCTTTTAACGTATTACTACATGTCAAACGTATTCCAGCGTTTCGAAGAAAATTCTCATAAGACAGCATAAGTTACTGCTATACGTTATAGTGTGACAGCCCCATAACAGTGCTCTGACGTCTTAGTCGAATGAATGACGCGATGTGTATGACGTTGTTTTTTTGTCAAGTTTTACTTTATCGTCATCGTACCAGAAGGTTCTAGTTTTGGAGGACGGTTTGTTTTGTGCACGCTGTGTGTGGTGTCTGATTCCATCCAAAATGTGTCAACTGAAGGAAAGGCATCCAGCTGACTCGGAGAAAAGTTTGTTCATTTAGTCGATTTAGTCTCCATGAAATTTAATTTTCCAAAATAAGAATTTTCTTAGCAGATATATCCATTTTGTTATGCTTATTGCTATGTTCCTGATGCTGTGTTTCGCGTGTAACTGGTGAAACGGACTCAATGTAACAGAGCCTTCCTTTCACATTGTATTGGAATACATGTATATTGTTTAGGTCATATTTTATGTGTGAACAGGTAAGACAGTTCTGGTACTGCAGGGGTTGAGGTGGCTGATCGCGGGCCTACATCTTCCCTATCACCAGGGTCACGATGTGCAAGTCGTCTCTACATGTAACACTGCCTTGTTTTCACATTGTCCTGCAATATATTAACCTTACTATTGTTTGTGTTCCAACAGGTAAGACAGTGATGCTGGTGCTGCAAGGCGTGCGGTGGCTGCGACAGGGGCACGATGTGCACGTCCTGTCAACACGGTACAACACCCGGGCCGTCAGCACATCCATCAAACAACAGCTGGAGATGTCGCTGAGCGCGGGCCCGACGCCTTCCCTGACACCAGGCAGCGTGTCGTACCACCGGTACAATTTCTGGAACAGGGAGGCTGATGTCGAGCAGGCAGTCACCGACCTCGTGGCATGTGTGAAAAACGGCCACCTACACGTCTTGATCGACGAGGCGAGCTTTGACAGCAGGTTTGTGTTCATACGTGTGTGTGTGTGTGAGAGAGAGAGAGAGAGAGAGCGAGAGAGAGAGAGAGAGAGAGAGAGAGAGAGAGAGAGAGAGAGAGAGAGAGAGAGAGAGAGAGAGAGAGAGAGAGAGAGAGAGAGAGAGAGAGAGAGAGAGAGAGAGAGAGAGAGAGGGAGGGAGCTGTAACTCTGATTCATGTAACTCGCACCACCGTGTACGAGTGGAATTGCATGTTGTTATAACCACAGTGTGCGTACATTGGTAAAATATCAAGTGACATCTTTTTTAAGTTGCGGATAACGCATTACTATTATCAGCTTACCATGTCTCATGCGAGTGTGACACACATCTCTAACACCATGTCTCCATTCTGTGTCACAGGGGTAAGCATGGTCCCCGTCTCACACGCCTTGTAACACGCCTAGCGCAGCAAGTACCACACCTGTACCTGTGGTGTGCCGGTGTTATGAACCACGACATACCCCCAGCACTGCAGACACAGGTGTTCACTGTCCCCCTCCGCTCGGCGCCCGCCGTCCTCCGTGAAATACAGCCAGGAATTCAACGGTTTACTGTCCACGACTACAGCGACAGCGGCGTGCCTGCCCCTGGGGACGGGCTGAGCGTGATACGGCTGAGTCACCATGGCAACGCTCACACAGGTCGGTGGCCGGTGGACTGCGCACAGTGTGGTCAGGATATCGCTGCCGTGCTGCGCCGTCTGGGTGTGGGTAAGTTGTGTAGCTGATGATGATGATGATGATGATGATGATGATGATGTTGGTGGTGGTGTTGGTGGGGGAGTTGGTGATGATGATGATGATGATGATGATGATGATGATGATGATGATGATGATGATGATGATGATGATGATGATGATGGTTGTGGTGGTGGTGATGAGGATGATTGTGGTAGGTTTGAGTGAGGGGTAAAACTTTCCGTTCCCTAATGGTGTTTTACCACCCCCCACCCCACCCCCCCCCCCCTCAACACCCCCCCCCCCCCCCCTCGAGAATATATTGAAAAGTCTTTGCTCACTTCAAAAGAACTACATTTCCAATCAAATCCAAAGTCAGGTCAGTCTGCAGGGAGAAAAATGACGTCATTTTTATTGACGTAAACTGCAAAATTACGTCATGACGTCGAAGGTTTTCTGTCTGTGTTTGTTGAAAATGTACACACTTTGTGGTGATATTATAAATCAAGTGTGTGTGTGGGAGGGGGGTTGGGAGTGGTGTGTGTGTTTGAGAAAACAAATACACGGATAGGTTGTGTCTTAAAATGTAACGAATGTTTGCTTACATACATGAATATTTATCACACAGGACTGTTTAACCGTTACAACCGTCTTTTTCTTGCAGGGAGGAGCGCCGCCAACAGTCCCTCCCGGCTGAGCTACCGCGACGTGTTCGTCTTGACCAGAAGCGGAGATCTACAGGATGACGTCACGAATGAGGCAGGGCAGGTGACGTCACCAGCTAGCGGCGTGGTGCAGGGACTGAAGGATGCAGGTGTACCGGTGAGTGTGTTGGGGGATCAAGACTGGCTACACAACAGGGCGAGGTGGGAGGGAGCTGTGCAGGACGTGGCGGTGGCGGCAACGGACACAGTGACAGTAGCGAGGTATGGCTATGTGCAAGGCCTGGAGCGGCGCGTGGTGGCCGTGTTACAGGCCAGAGATCAGTATGATGATGATAAAGGGACGACTGATGAGCAGACTGATCTTGATGACAGGCTGAATGCAGTATCACGCTGCACCACACAGCTCATCATGGTCCGCACGCCTCCTGTCACCACCACCACCACGCCATCCCTTACAACAACCACTACCCCCACCACCACCACCACAACCTAATACAACAACCACTACCACCGCCATCACCACAACGACCACCAATACCACCAGCGACGACGACCACCACCACCATCGCCAAAAGGAGCAGAGATAGGAAGTGTGTCTTGTCGTGACATGCCGCCATCATCACCATTGTCACCACCACTACCGTGAGCTTCACCCCTGTCGTTACCACCACCTCTACCACCACCACCACCACCACCCCGACCACCACCACCACGACCACCACAACAACAACACCACCACCGCCTCCACCACCACCACCACTACTGCCACAACAACAACAACAACAACAACAACAACACAACAACAACAACAACAACAACAACAACAACAACCGCCACCACCACAAGAACATTGCCCAAAACACATCAGGTTATTTCTGGTTTTCACAGAGAGTAATCACTTGGAGATTGCCAGAGAAAGATTTCTATGACGCAAAACAAGAATTGACGTCATCGTGCTTGTGTTTTACAAATGTTTACTGCCTGCTTGCAAAGTCGATAGCAAATCAAGGCATTTCTCAAAAAGCACCAACAATAACACAATTATGTTTAAATAAAACTGTTTTTGCTCTTCTATCTGTCGTATTGTATGTGTGTGTGTATGTGTGTGTGTGTGTGTGTGTGTGTGTGTGTGTGTGTGTGTGTGTTGTGTGTGTGTGTGTGTGTGTGTGTGTGTGTGTGCCTGCGTGCGTGCGTGTGTATGTGTGTGTGTATGTGTGTGTGTGTGTGTGTGTGTGTTCACGCGCGCGCATATTTGAGAGCGTGGCCGCATCATACATTCTCAGTGTAAGCTGAAGACAACTCAAACCTGACACACTTAGTGTTTTATGATCACTGTTGTCCACATTTCGAAGTCTCCGCTATCACAACAAAAACACCCCACAACGGTGCACTATCTCAGAAACATTCTACAAAATTAAGTTAAAAAAACTGTTCAAGAAAAGACAGTATACAGTAAGTCACCATCTTGAATTTCCCTCCATCCAGAAGGGAGATAACTGCAATTTAATCTAACATGTAACAAAAGACAACCTCAAAACAAATCAAACCAAAAAATCTTGAACAAAACACACACAAACAAATAAAAAAAGAAAGGCGCACAGCTGGCAGGTTGATCTTTGTGATAACCCTAAAACACATAGACTGCTAACGTTCCAAAATCGAGGATACCAAAAAAACAAGAAATGTTTGTTATTGGAATGTTTAATTGTTGATAAAACAAGTCATTCACTTGTCTTGTTTGTCAAAAATGTAGGCTAACGTTCCAATAAGTAACCTTTCTTGTTGTTTTGTGTCGATCTTTGTGGTATGTTTTACTCAGGGATGATGCTTGATGGCGGCAGTTTGTACAAGTCCAACACTGTAAACTGAAGTATTCCACTTTGGAACACACGTTTTGCAACCAGTTGTGAACACGCATGGTAAACATTTAATAGTGTTTACCATGTGTTCGACTTTTCCTGTAGAACTATATAGTAGTTCACATAAAAGCAAAAAGACGAAAGCTTGAATTTTTGAGGGCGCGAGCAAGAAAGCGGCTGTTAATAATTTAAAAACAAGTCGCGTAAGGCGAAAATACAATATTTAGTCAAGTAGCTGTCGAACTCACAGAATGAAACTGAACGCAATGCCATTTTTCAGCAAGACCGTATACTCGTAGCATCGTCAGTCCACCGCTCATGGCAAAGGCAGTGAAATTGACAAGAAGAGCGGGGTAGTAGTTGCGCTAAGAAGGATAGCACGCTTTTCTGTACCTCTCTTTGTTTTAACTTTCTGAGCGTGTTTTTAATCCAAACATATCATATCTATATGTTTTTGGAATCAGGAACCGACAAGGAATAAGATGAAAGTGTTTTTAAATTGATTTGGACAATTTAATTTTGATAATAATTTTTATATATTTAATTTTCAGAGCTTGTTTTTAATCCGAATATAACATATTTATATGTTTTTGGAATCAGCAAATGATGGAGAATAAGATAAAAGTAAATTTGGATCGTTTTATAAATTTTTATTTTTTTTTACAATTTTCAGATTTTTAATGACCAAAGTCATTAATTAATTTTTAAGCCACCAAGCTGAAATGCAATACCGAAGTCCGGGCTTCGTCGAAGATTACTTGACCAAAATTTGAACCAATTTGGTTGAAAAATGAGGGCGTGACAGTGCCGCCTCAACTTTCACGAAAAGCCGGATATGACGTCATCAAAGACATTTATTAAAAAAATGAAAAAAACGTTCGGGGATTTCATACCCAGGAACTCTCATGTCAAATTTCATAAAGATCGGTCCAGTAGTTTAGTCTGAATTGCTCTACACACACACACAGACACACAGACACACAGACACACGCACATACACCACGACCCTCGTTTCGATTCCCCCTCGATGTTAAAATATTTAGTCAAAACTTGACTAAATATAAAAACTACCCAAATCCAAAGCTTCAAATTGTGCACAGCATAAATTATACTCATTCACTTTTTCACACAAAGCCAACAAGAATTAGGACATTTCAGTTGCACATCAGGTTGTTATTGTGAAATACAATTGTCACCCTCTTCAGCTCCACTTTTTCGCACGAAGTCAATTACAAAATCAGCTAATGGTTTAAACAAAATGTGATTCATAATACATGACACGAAACAATGAACTGTATGCAACGAGGACACGAACTCAAGCAAAAAAGCCTACATCACGTGACCAAAACAATACAATATCAGCTAATCATTTAATATACAGATAGATTTATAACGTATTTGATTAGCTGTGTGTAATAAATTACAATATCAAAAGCTATTCCTGATCACTTATTTTACACGGATGCAGACATGTCGACACAGAGCAGTACATGGCAAAAGGAAGTAAGGGAAGTAACTGCCTGAAAAGTGCCCGACCCGGAAAATAGTCAGTTACTTCCCCTATCCAGCTTCGCGTGCTGACTTGACCAGGTCAAATAGTGACCCACTTCTAGCGTATGTTTGAGCGAACGAGGAAAAGAAGAACAAGAACAAGAAGAACAAGAAGCATACACAATACACACACTCTAAACATTTGTGTAACAAGTGTTGAACACTGTGTGATATAGTCCACAGTTGTACAAGCAAAAGAGGCACACATATCAAACACATCGTATTCACAGGTGTTCATTTCAACACTATGTGTGCCGAGCAACTTTTGCCAGTAGAGCTGTGTACTGAATGTCACAACATGTTTATCACTTGTTACAGAAATGTGTACTGAATGTCACAACATGTTTATCACTTGTTACAGAAATGTGTACTGAATGTCACAACATGTTTATCACTTGTTACAGAAATGTGTACTGAATGTCACAACATGTTTATCACGTGTTACAGAAATGTGTACTGCATGTCACAACATGTTTATCACTTGTTACAGAAATGTGTACTGAATGTCACGAAATGTTTATCACGTGTTACAGAAATGTGTACTGAATGTCACGAAATGTTTATCACTTGTTACAGAAATGTGTACTGAATGTCACAACATGTTTATCACTTGTTACAGAAATGTGTACTGAATGTCACAATATGTTTATCACGTGTTACAGAAATGTGTACCGAATGTCACAACATGTTTATCACTTCAAGTGTTACAGAAATGTGTACAGAATGTCACAACATGTTTATCACTTGTTACAGAAATGTGTACTGAATGTCACGAAATGTTTATCACTTGTTACAGAAATGTGTACTGAATGTCACAACATGTTTATCACTTGTTACAGAAATGTGTACTGAATGTCACAACATGTGTATACAACTCTCCTGTGTTCTCTTTCAAGTGAATAACTATCGTTCTGATATCATTTTAAAGTGAAGCTAAAGAAACCTGGTATCGGCACTGCTGTGCATCTCCTATGATCTCAATGGTATCAAGGCACGCCTTTGCCGCGA
>NC_090252.1:63419926-63452426 GCF_037325665.1 Littorina saxatilis
AAAGTTCTGTGCTAAAAGTAGACCAACGTGTTTCTGTTCGTTTCGTCAAAAGTTCTGTGTTGAAAGTAGACCAACGTGTTTCTGTTCGTTTCGTCAAAAGTTCTGTGTTGAAAGTAGACCAACGTGTTTCTGTTCGTTTCGTTAAAAATTATGTGTTGAAAGTAGACCAACGTGTTTCGGTTCGTTTCGTCAAAAGTTCTGTGTTGAAAGTAGACCAACGTGTTTCTGATCGTTTCGTCAAAAGTTCTGTGTTGAAAGTAGACCAACGTGTTTATGTTCGTTTCTTTAAAAATTATGTGTTGAAAGTAGACCAACGTGTTTCGGTTCGTTTCGTCAAAAATTCTGTACTAAAAGTAGACCAACGTGTTTCTGTTCTTTTCGTTAAAAATGAAAGTAGACCAACGTGTTTCTGTTCGTTTCGTCAAAAGTTCTGTGCTAACAGAAGACCAACGTGTTTCTGTTCGTTTCGTCAAAAGTTCTGTGCTAACAGAAGACCAACGTGTTTCTGTTCGTTTCGTCAAAAGTTCTGTACTAAAAGTAGACCAACGTGTTTCTGTTCGTTTCGTCAAAAGCCTTCTGTGCTAAAAGTAGACCAACGTGTTTCTGTTCGTTTCGTCAAAATGTCGAATCATTCTTTGCTTGTGGACGCTGGTGCTTGAATTGAATCCCTCTTGCTGTTAATATTGCCTAAACTCGGCCATGACTGGGAAGAACAAATTACTCCTTTTTTTCTCCTTTTTTATTTTTAATTTTTTTTTTTTTTAGATTCTGAAGGCGCCTAAATTGAGGCTCGTCTGCCATTAATATGGACCGATACTAGATGTTAGCTTGGAAGAAGAGAAATCGATATTTCATGAAGGTCAGTTATGCCTTGCCAAATACCTGAAGTGAGGTCCTCTTGGTATTAATGTTGCCCTCAAAACTGGCTCATGGCTTCAAATACCTCATCCTCTTTCAGCAAACGTCGAAGGCTGTGAGATTTTCTCCCAGCGTTTGGGCAATAGTTTCGGGATATTATTAGCGAGCCTCAAAATACTGGCTGTTGTAAAATCCCCGTCATGTTCTCTCAGCCTTCGCTCCCCCCGCCCCCCCTCCCCCCCTTTCCAAACAAACAGACCTCATGTTCCTTTATTAAAGATCCGATGTTCGCGTTTTGTTTTGTCCATTGTCTTACAACAGGCAACTGAAAGATTGAATTGTGTGTCAACCTCGCAATATCCTTGATAATACAATCTATTTATGAACCTACGTACCAATGTACCTCATTACCTACTTATTTACCTACCTATAGCTACCTACCTACCTACCTACCTAACTACCCGCCTGCCTACCGACATCATCATCTATCTACATGTCTGTAGCAACAATCGAAAATCAAAACCTCTGACATCGTTTCGGACAAGACGTTGAATACAAACAAAACAAAAAACCATACCTTCAATATTTGGACAACACTTGTTTCCCAATGGAAAGAAAAAGCAGAAGAAAGGGAAGAGGAGGAGGCGAAGGGGGGGGGGGGGGGGGAGGTGGTGGTAAAAAGAAATCGATTGAAAGAAAACGTCTCCATGACAATAGTAATGGCTGTGCCTGGTAACGCCTCAACACTATCAAGAAATGACACAGGAAAACAACGACAACAAGACAACTTACCCCCATCTCAGGCCCCCATGCATCCTTCGACCTCCCACTGCACACCCCACCCCCCTTCCTCCCCTTCCCCGGGGGGTCAAGAGAAACGTGAGGCGTTGAGTGAACAGAGCCATGTTCCTCCCGACCCTAGTACTTGCCTGTGACCATCCTCGCCTGTCTCTGTGCATCACCATGGCAACGCTCCGTGTCCTCTGTCTGACCTTGTAGTGACCTCTACTGACCTTGAGGCTGAAGGTCGTTGACTTCAACACGCTGTTCAGTCCGTCTGCTGTGGTGCAGTTGGTGACGTCATGAGGTGACAGCGTGTTTGAGAAACTGTGTTAGCGTTCTGCTGATATCCCCAGTTCTTTCTATTGCGATAATGTTCAGTTTTAAACTGGCATGCCTTCCTAGCGCTCTCAAGCACAAGCAGCCCTTCGCCTACCAATCATCACTCTCACTATATTCTATGTGGACCGTTAACGATTAGGCTACCGCCCTGATATGGCCCTTCGTGGTCGGCTGGGCGTTAAGCAAACAAACAAACAAACAAATTAGGCTGCAATTTACCACTTTGAGCACCATCACCATGGGTACTTCATGTAGTGTCTTTCTGGTATTACACAAAGACACCCTTTCTGGTGAAAATACAACAACAAACTAGACCGTGAGTCTAGAAGATGATGATTTACCGATGACGACATTGGTGCTCAATAAACGATTCTAAGCAAATGGCGTCATTTTGTATTTCCAAATGGTGTCAACTGTTAATAATTAAATCCCTTCATTGTATTGCAAGGTAGAGGTTTTACATCACACAATGATTCTGTGGTGATCAAAGTACCTTGAGAGCCTGAGAAGCAACAAGTCGCGTAAGGCGAAAATACAATATTTAGTCAAGTAGCTGTCGAACTCACAGAATAAAACTGAACGCAACGCCATTTTTCAGCAAGACCGTATACTCGTAGCGGGGTAGTAGTTGCGCTAAGAAGGATAGCACGCTTTTCTGTACCTCTCTTTGTTTTAACTTTCTGAGCGTGTTTTTAATCCAAACATATCATATCTATATGTTTGTGGAATCAGGAACCGACAAGGAATAA
This sequence comes from Littorina saxatilis, assembly GCF_037325665.1. Taxonomy (NCBI): domain Eukaryota; kingdom Metazoa; phylum Mollusca; class Gastropoda; order Littorinimorpha; family Littorinidae; genus Littorina; species Littorina saxatilis. The sequence continues at coordinate 63,422,656 of NC_090252.1, forward strand.
GATGAAAGTGTTTTTAAATTGATTTGGACAATTAAATTTTGATAATAATTTTTATATATTTAATTTTCAGAGCTTGTTTTTAATCCGAATATAACATATTTATATGTTTTTGGAATCAGCAAATGATGGAGAATAAGATAAACGTAAATTTGGATCGTTTTATAAATTTTTATTTTTTTTTACAATTTTCAGATTTTTAATGACCAAAGTCATTAATTAATTTTTAAGCCACCAAGCTGAAATGCAATACCGAAGTCCGGGCTTCGTCGAAGATTACTTGACCAAAATTTCAACCAATTTGGTTGAAAAATGAGGGCGTGACAGTGCCGCCTCAACTTTCACGAAAAGCCGGATATGACGTCATCAAAGACATTTATCAAAAAAATGAAAAAAACGTTCGGGGATTTCGTACCCAGGAACTCTCATGTCAAATTTCATAAAGATCGGTCCAGTAGTTTAGTCTGAATCGCTCTACACACACACACACACACACACACACACACACACACACACACACACACACACAGACACACAGACACACGCACATACACCACGACCCTCGTTTCGATTCCCCCTCGATGTTAAAATATTTAGTCAAAACTTGACTAAATATAAAAACAACATTCATTGACCAACATTGCGTGCCATCTCGGGCTTTAAACAGCCTAAAGCGTGTTCCGTTTCCTTGAGAACTACATCCATACCAGCTTAACCATACACTGCGGAAACAGGACTCACAGCCGCATTCCATCCTCCATCACAAAGGTAGGTTCTGTAAAGCGCTGTTCACATGGCAGACTTGCAACCAATTTTTCCCCAACTTTAGTCGTTTGAAAATCTGTCCCGAATCGTCGAGGTCAAGTCGGCAAAATGTCTGCCATGTGAACGGCCCCAGCGATCTAGGTACGATTTAGGGCAGATTCAGCAGCGACTCCAAAACTCAGTTGACCACTGCTCGACTAAGCCGTGACTTGTTGAAGATTTTGCGCAGACTTTTCGTATTGCGCTTACTGATTGGTTAGCTCTAGCCGACCCACGCTACTGATTGGTTAGGTCTAGCCGACCCACGCTACTGATTGGTTAGCTCTAGCCAACCCACACTAATGCAGCTACTTACTTTCTCCGGAAAACAACGAAGACGACCGGACACTCCCGAGTGGTACAGTCTGGCGAGAATCGCCACTTAAAACAAGTTTGCGCGTTTGTGCTGTTCACACCGGCAGCGATTTTGATTTGACTTGCCACCGACTAAACTCGCCTGAAAGTTTGGGAAAAGGTGATTGCAAGTCTGCCGTGTGAACAGAACTTAAAGGCCTGTCCAGACACTCCCGGCCGACCCTGTCCACATTTGACTTATGCTCAAAACGGCCCCGTTGGGCGCGCCGCTGCGTGCTATGATCGCGAAGCGTTATTTGCAGAAGAATAGCGCGTGTTCTAATTTCTATGACACAGACATAGAACGACGGAAATTTGACCAATCAAAGCAAACCAGAGCGATGACGTCAGCCGCTCGCGGCGCGGCAGTCGAATGCAACTGAACCTTCTTGTCAGGTGACCCGCTCCACTGATACCGCGTTGTGAAAAAAAATCGTCGATGTGTGGCCACTCGGCAAATCCCGCGCGACGCACAAAACGGCCTGCGGCGCATATACCGTAAAACGGCGTCCAAGTCTGGTCGGCCCTTAACCGGTGCCCTAGCAGAAATGTGTCACGAAGGTTTAGATCTAAGCTGATCCTATTGACACCGTACTGTTTGCGATCTTTTCATCCAGTTGACAAAGTTTGATTCAAGATCTTCAGCAGTGGCTTATTTTTCGAAATCCGCTTATCCTCCCCTTTGGAAAATATTGTCTTGGCTCTTGCCATTCTTTTGTAAACTTCGTGTCATCTATTTCAGTCTTGATCGTGTACGTTATTCTCACCTGGTGGTAGAATGATCGTATACGTTATTCTCACCTGGTGGTAGAGTCATTCTTCCTCTCTCGTCCACGCCTATCATTGTTTGTAACACAGTAAAAGCATGAACAGGTGTCCCGCGTGTTTGGCGGTTGGAGGGAGGACTGGGGGGTTAAACATATAGGTCCAATTCATTCTTCTTACTCGGCGTGACGTTATCAAATGGATCGGCTAGCTTTAGCTCTAAGGGGCACAACTCCGCTCATACTCTCTTCGCGCCGCCATATTGGATGCCGTCTTTGTTAGTTTTCTTCATTGCACTCTTGTTCTTTTTGCGTATTTCACTGTGTATGCAGACAAAATGAAGAAAACTGTGCATGCATGAGTCCAAAGGGGATCTGCCTTTTTAACACAACAGCACAATATAAAAAGTAAAGCAAGAATACATTATTATATTCGTGTTATTTAGTATAAATATAATTTAAACTCTCTTTTTACTGTGCCTGTGACTGGTGGGTACCACCAGTCACAACCCCTCGGTCTGCATGCTTTTATGGTGCATTTGTGTCTTAAATTGTGAGCTGATGTCAGGTATGTTTGACTGACCAGCAGTGGGCCGCTCACTTGGCTTTTTACCTGCGCCCGCGTCGCAGCAGCGCTCTTCACTTGCTCTGACAAGAATGGAATCCAGCGGAGATCCTTTTCGCTTCGACAAATGGTCTGCTCAGCTCCCCAGCACGGTGGCGGAGGAACTTTCTCAAGAGGGCTTTGACAGCAAACTAGCCCTCCTTCACGCCACCAAGGAAGACATTAATTCGCTCAAACTTTTTAACACAACAGCACAACATAAACAGTAAAGCAAGAATACATTATTATATTCATTTATTTATTCTTTATCTCAAATTACCATGCAGACAGTGCACCAAAATTCACAAGATAAAGCTCTCAAGACAGGCAAATGAGGTACAATGCAGCTCAGGTAACTACTGCAAAGTATAATTTTCAAAGCATCCTATCACAGTGTTCACTCTAAAGGCACAACGGATGGACAATTGTTGATTCGCGCACTGCACACAGCAAAAAATAACCAGTTATAATCGTCTTCTCCGCTCGGTAATTTCCTTCCAGTTGTCACCCTGATGGTAAACAACTTTAGGGATCCTAAAGTGTGCCTGCTGACTGCAGTGTTTGGCCACACAACGTGTCATTTTCACTTTTGTCGAGTCGCCACCCAACGCTCAAGCACTGTCAGAGATCGTGCAAGGCATCCAACATGGCGGCGGATGACCAATTCCAGAGAGTTACGACCCGTGATTCTCATACCGCGCGCGCCGAGTAGAAATGCTGTTGTTAACTTGAGTTTCTGCAATGGGCCTATAGTGTCCACGCCGCCATTTTGGAGTTTTTTTTGGTCGAATTCGGCCGATTTGAAGAATTTGGGGAATCTAGTGTACCTTAATTAAGACGCACCTGGCCCGGTTTGCTCAATAAAGCACCACAAGTATGCTAAATAATTAATTAAACATGATTAAATTGGCGACTGCTCTCCACCATTTGAAGATTAAAATTGGCCGTCATAGACTGGTTTTCGTCGCGAGCGTGCCGTTTTCATGACGACCCAAAACAATGGCGGATGGGATGTAAGAAATCGACTCAAGGTGGTTCAGAAAGCAGCAGACTGACTGGGAACGACACAGAATCACGAGAAAGTCATGCTCGACGCACAAAATGCAAAGTTATCAACACGCGGCAAGCAGTGGGAAAGTTGGATTGAACTGCATGAGTGTTACCATCGTGTGGCGGTGTGCGCTGACTTCTCACGACGCAGAGCTCTCTCCTGCTGCCGGGATTTGTAAGTAAAGCAAGTGTTGTGTAGACTTTGGACAGACCTAGACAAATGTTGCTGCCGTTTTGTCTGTGTGTCTGCTGGTGTGTTGAGCGAATGAAGCATCCATCAAGCGAGTGCACGAACGTGTAGTGTGCAGGGTCGATTGAGTCCAGTTTTGGTTTGAACACGGACACGCCACGGTGTGTGTCACTGTGTGTGTGTGTCTGTGCACTGCACAGGAGCTTGTATCAAAGTGCCGGTCGATCATTATTTACTCCTTCATCCCTACAGTCTTCTTACAACTACATACTACGCATTCGCTAGCCTAGTAAGGGCGTACATGCAGGACTAAATAATGATGAACTGGCGGTTGGGTACAAGCTCCTGTGGTGCACTGTATAGGACTGGAGACTGAGACTGACACTGTGACAGACAGAGTAGGTAATCCCCCTAAAAATTGTTTTGAGATGGAAAAAGTAAGGTCAGTCAGCACAGTCTTTGGATGTAGTGCAACAGAAAATGTTATTTATAACTGACATTTTATATTGTCAGCGGTATGAGTTTTTCTGTGCCTAAAGTTTTTAATGTTGTGATTTTGCAGGAAAAACTATGATTCAAGCTTATTGTAAGGCTTTGTGAAAGGGTAACTTTTTAACGAAGAACACATTCTTCCTTGGACAGCGTTCATTGAAGCAAACACTAAATGCGGCAGAATCTCATTCATCCTTTCTTTTTTAACTGCCATTTTTAAGTGTCGCTGTGCATGTTGAAAGCTTCATGTTCAGAACTGATGTTGCTGTAGAACTGTATGTAATTGGCCAGCCTTTGGTTTACACTTAGTGGTTTATATGTTGCTATAATTACTAAAACTATTTTTTTTAATTTTCAGGGGAAAAGCACCCGGACATCAAACATTCTTGCAATGTGTGGCAATAATGGTTTAAAATATTTCGGACAAAGCTCAAGGTGAGTTTAAATGTTCATAATTCTGATGTAAGTCAAGCTTATCTTTTATCTTGAGTAACTATCTCTGTCATGTCTCTCTCAGGCTGCGCGACCGACAGAAAAGTTGCCAAGAACCGATTCCTTGCGTGTGGCCAATTGTTCCCCATTTCTGGTTCACTTGAGCTGCAGGCAATTTTGTTGAGTGATTAAAAGTTATGGATTCTTTAAAAAGGTGTACGTTTGAGGATAAGACACTGTCAAAGTTTTGAAACAGTATTTTTCTTTTTCATGGTTATAAAAAAAACTGCAGCACCTGTGTTCAATTTCTGAAGATGCATTATTACTACTGTAGCACCCCCCTTTTACGACCTCAAACAATCTGAGAAAATCGAGTCTAAAAAAAGAACGAGTCTTAAAATGGGGGTAATTTTACAGAGGTTATGAACAGAAAATGTGAGAAAACAAGGTCTTAAAAAGAAGGGAGTTTTAAATTGGGGGGTCATAGAAGGGAGGTTCCACTGCATTAATCATGCCATGGAAATCATGATCAGTTTACAGATAAATACAATGACAATTAAAAGCAATTTGCAGCCCAGTGTCTTATTATTTGATCATATTCTGTCTATTTTTATCATTGCATCTTTGCTACAGAAATTTATGGTTACATCTTGACCAAAAGTCAATTATTATCAATAAAGCAAACAACATGCGCACACAAAAACATACTCAATTGTCAAGAACAGTGTCTATTTATTTTATTCCATGTAGATCTCAAATCCACAGGCACACATCCTCTGCACAGTTCAAAGGTGCTACACATGAAACTATTCTTGCAATTCGAGCACTTTTCAACCCATGTATATATTTGTTTTGCACAAGTTTTACTAGACCTGTGAATTCAACGCATTAATCAATACACTTTCAGGACTCTTCCCCAGACTTTAATGCTCATGTCAGCTGTTTCCATGCACAAATAGTCACCATGTATGTATCTTTCGCTTGATATGCAAGTGTCTAAACAGAAAGAAAAAACACTAAAAACCAAACACAAAAATTCATTCAGTGAGAGTGAATGTACACACATCCTAAAAAACACGAAATGAATAGACATTCTGTCAGTCATTGATACTGATCCAAGACATTGATGTGACGAAGAAAGGGGTAAGTTTATTTTAGAAAGCTAAAATCTTTCAGAGGGAAATGGTGTTATCAAACACTGGTCGTTTCACATGCTCCCTGTAATTGTAAATCACTGAAAGCAGACCTCTTCAACTTCAGAAGACCCTCCCTCGTCTTCTTTTTGAGGGGCTATCCAGAGATACTCCAGTGCCGAGAGTATGAAATAAATAAATATATAGCTGTCTGTCAGCGTTCTCTAGAATGAAAATGTCTCTACAAGGTGCAGAACTGTGCACATAATTAAAAAAAAAACCACACACACAACATATGTTCAAACACTGATCCAAATGTTGGGGGTGGGCGTTTACTAGATACGAACTGTGCTTACAAGGTAGATTACAGTACATTAAAAAAGCAAAAAACAATATACATTATTTGTATTTTTGACCAAATTATGACATTTTACACAGATTGAGACAGTCAGTGTTCCTCAAGGTGAACAAGGACTGTCAAGGTGTGTGTAAAATGTCATATTTTGGTCAAAAATACAAATAACATTTATGTATCGATTGGTTCTGGTTAGAATTCCTTTTAATTGTTTTTTTAGTGTACAAACATGCACTATTTTGTAGTCTGAGCTGGCCGTCTAATATGGAATGTGACAGAGCATGTGTAAACCAACCCACACAGAAACGCACTTTGTTTAACACCACAATGTACTCCAATGCAGGCAGCAAGGAAGAAAGTCAGTGTACTGGCCAGTTGGATCTATAATGTCATTCCTATGACCCATACACAGCAACTGCACATGGCAACTCTTACACCTTCACCCGAATAGCCAATATCTTTCCTCAATATAACTCTGAATGATGCGTATCGTTTGGCTTTATTGATCTTTCCCTCTTCTTCTTCCAGGACCAGGGCATCTTCAATCTCTTCTTTGTGTGTGGGCCAGTAGGAGCCTGCTGTCATCAAGCACCAGTGCCTTGAAGTCCTGGAGCATAAACAGAAAATCACCCATCAGTGAAGACATTTAATTCAAACTTCAAAAAGGGTTGAAAAAATGAACCAAATGCAAGAAAAAGTGTGAAAAAAAAAGAGTTACAGAAGAGTGTTTGTAATCTATTCATGTACGTAATGGATTGCAAGTGTGAGTAAAAGGTGGTGGTGGGTGGGAGAGGGGGGATGGCATATAATCATATACCTGTGGGCATTGGCTTTCCAGATTTTTAGCATTCTGACACACTGAGAAGTGTGAAAATGTGACGTGTTCTAGTGCTCCTGAGGAGCAAAAGTGTCACACATCTTTAGCTACATGGAATGAATGCCCAGTTTACCATTGCATTGTACAGTGAAACCCTAACTTTGCCCCCCTCCCCCCTTTTAAAAAAACACAACAACATTAAGTCTTAAAAGACACTACTTTCTCAGATTCCTGTTTATAACCTCTATTCTAAGACATTCTGCTTTTCTTTGATTGAGTTTGCTGTATATATATATCTTAAAAGGGCTCCACTGTATCTCTAATTTTTTTCTCTACAAGAGGTATTGTAGCAGCATCTGTCAAGTGCTCAACCGCAAAAAGGTCAATTTGATATAATTATTCAATACTGATGTTTCAAGCTAAGCAGAACTGCTGTTTGACATGTGGTTGGAAAATGTGCTTCAGGGATTGTCTTGTTTAAAAAAAAAAATTGAACAGGAAGGCAGACATCTATTTGAACTGCAAAGCAGACACAATTCAAAAACCTACACATCATTATTATGACTTCCTACATAACAGCATGATCATGGAATCTGTTAGCCAATGTGTCAGATCATAACGATCATTATGGAGGCAGAAATGATCCCCTCAATCTGTAAAATATCCTTCTTTACAAACAGCATACAGGTGTAGCTAAAACAGAATTCATATTACAGTGGAACCCCCTTTTACGATCTCCCAAAATCTGATAAAATCAGGTATTAAAAAGCAGGAAGTCTTAAAATGAAGGTGAATTTGCATAGGTTATGACCAGAAAATCTGAAAAGCAAGGTCTAAATATAGGGGAGATCTTGAATTGTAAAGGTTTTTAAAAGGGGGGTTCACGGTACAGCACCCCAATTGTGAGGACTGTTCATTTATTTCCCTTTATGAGACACTAAAAGGTTGTGGGTACTGAAATTTAACTGCACAAAATATCTTGACAAAATCAGGATGCTGAAGCTGAATTTTCATTCTTTTTCAATATTTTTTGAAACCAGGAAATACACACATTCCCTAGAATGAAAAACAAGTCGCGTAAGGCGAAAATACAATATTTAGTCAAGTAGCTGTCGAACTCACAGAATGAAACTGAACGCAATGCCATTTTACTCGTAGCATCGTCAGGCCACCGCTCATGGCAAAGGCAGTGAAATTGACAAGAAGAGCGGGGTAGTAGTTGCGCTAAGAAGGATAGCACGCTTTTCTGTACCTCTCTTTGTTTTAACTTTCTGAGCGTGTTTTTAATCCAAACATATCATATCTATATGTTTTTGGAATCAGGAACCGACAAGGAATAAGATGAAAGTGTTTTTAAATTGATTTGGACAATTTAATTTTGATAATAATTGTTATATATTTAATTTTCAGAGCTTGTTTTTAATCCGAATATAACATATTATATGTTTTTGGAATCAGAAAATGATGAAGAGTAAGAAAAACATAAATTTGGATCGTTTTATAAATTATTTGTTTTATTTTCCGATTTTTAATGACCAAAGTCATTAATTAATTTTTAAGCCACCACGCTGAAATGCAATACCGAAGTCCGGGCTTCGTCGAAGATTACTTGACCAAAATTTGAACCAATTTGGTTGAAAAATGAGGGCGTGACAGTGCCGCCTCAACTTTCACGAAAAGCCGGATATGACGTCATCAAAGACATTTATCAAAAAAATGAAAAAAACGTTCGGGGATTTCATATCCAGGAACTCTCATGTCAAATTTCATAAAGATCGGTCCAGTAGTTTAGTCTGAATCGCTCTACACACACACACACACGCACACACACACACACACACACACACGCACGCACATACACCACGACCCTCGTTTCGATTCCCCCTCGATGTTAAAATATTTAGTCAAAACTTGACTAAATATAAAAAGCACCGGTAATGTAATTTGTGACTGAGACCTAAAAACCTCACCGTTAGTCATTATTTAGTATACCCTGTAACAAAGTCTTCGACCTCACAAATCTTGCAGAATAAAAAGGTACTTACTCGAATGATTGAGTTTGGAGGAGGCGTGGGGGTTGAGGGGGGGAAGCGGTGAGAGAAAGTACTTATAACTATAGTCCTGATTCACCTTCAAATTGTTTTTTGGGCCACCCAGACCACTAATTTACACCCCCACTTCCACACAATTTTACTTATTCTACATTCCTACAACACACACACATCCACACATAACAAATACACAACACGCACTGACTTTCTTGACATTGTTCAGTTGGATGAATGTAATTTCTTCATTTTCTGTGATAGCACTCTATTGCCAGTATTGGAATTCACAAAATTACCCTTGGCTCTAACATCATAAGTCTTTTTCTTTTAACTCCTGCACACAGAGAAAGTATCTATTAATATTATAAGTATAACTAGTCCTCACTTACCTTCAAATTGTTATTCAGATCAGCCTTCCCCTTGCCCAGCAAACCAATTTCAGTTTGAGAAGACTTGGACCAGTCCTAGCCTCTGCATTAGCTCACACCTCTGCTAATTCCTCTCCCTATCCTGCCTCGATGTGCACTTCTTGAAGTTGAACGAGCAGCCTGGCCGCTTGTTGCTTTGAATGTAAAACTTCCATAGCCTGAAAATAAAGACAAATGCTTGAAAAGAATACACTATATATTTCAATCTCCCTTTCAGTTAATGAGTTATTTGTAGCAAACTTCAATCATAATCAGGAAAAGCTCACTTGAGTTTTGACAGCTGGCACACAACGTTCACGCACACAACAGTACATAGTTTGTACTCTTTTTTTCACGTGTATCAAAAATACAATTTATATATGTGATTATATCAAAAGCATAATACACACACACACACACACACACACACACACACAAACACACACATAATCACACTCATGCACACAGTGACACACAGTCACATTCATGCACACAGTGACACACACAGTGATACAAGTCGATCTCTCTCACACACACACACACACACACACACACACACACACACACACACACACACACACACACACACACACACACACACAACAAATGCACAAGACACTGATATCCTCGACATTGTTCAGAGGGATAAGTATAATTTCTTCTCTTTTGGGTTACTATTATGAGAAAAGACATAATTTTCAGAGCTCTCTATTTGTCTGAAACATGAATGCGCTTTGCTTCGAACTCTCGCACGTTTACTGTTCCCTGTGTTCGATCAGTGACATGAATGGAATTTGAAACACATGCATAAGCTTATAAGTAAAAGCGCAACTTTAGAGACATATATTTGAAATGATCACCAACAGGCAATACATATATGTCCAAGATAATCTGACTTGAGTACTGCTTCTAAACAAAGTACGAGCATGATCTTCGTCAGGGCTTTTTGACTCGCATCGATCGATTCATTTGCAGTCCTGCTGAGAGCAACTTGTACACTGATACTGACTTGTCCTATTGAAAGCTTTATTTCCTGTCAGACAACGTTAACTTAAGCTGGAAAATGACACTTACCTTTTCAGACTACAATGATCGCAGGAAAACGCCATTGTTGACACATTTGACAAGGGAAATCACCCAACCATTACAAGAGTGCTCTTTCCTTGGAATCTGTTACGACAATTAATTAGCTATCAAAACTGTTGAATTTGCAAAGTTAAGTTATTCCTCATGGATGGTAGCATTATTTGTAACGTAGAATCTTACGGTGATGCTTTGAAAGCGATCTGAAGGCCTTTTCCCGGCGGATACTATCCCTTTAAATATCTGGGGAAGCTTTCATAAATCTTTAAATATTAATCAAACAAGATGTGTTTCTTTTTCCTTTATTTTTTAATGTGTTTAATGTTTTTAGTTTTATGTTGTTGCTTGTTTTGATTGTTTCTGCTTTTTTTCTGCTGCTTATGTTTGAATTTTTGTTTTGTGTGTGTGTGTGTGTGTGTGTGTGTGTGTGTGTGTGTGTGTGTGTGTGTGTGTGTGTATGTGTGTGTGTGTGTGTGTGTGCGTGCGTGAGTGTGTGTGAATGTGTGTGTGCATGCTTACATTTTTGCCTTGTAGTGATTGTTGGGGAGTTTTATTCAGTGGTGAGGGGTCTTTCTAAATCTATCTAGGGACCGTAGACTGTAACAAAGAAAGTAAAGAAGGTATGCCGCATAACACAAACAGAGCTTCTGGTCCACATGTTCATTTTGTTTGCCTTCTGCTGGGTTACATATCGACAACTCAAATACAAATACGAGGGCTGTTCCATTGTTATTTAGAATCCAGGCTCTTGGCAATATGGCGTTAAATACAAAGTCATGCCGTCAAATAGCAGACTATTGTGAGGCTTGACACAAAAAAAGAAGTTCCAGAGATATGTCGTTTTCATATGGTTGACTCGGGAATATACTCACCGAGCAATGTATGAGATTGCGTCATGAAGCTCAAATTAGCGATTTTGGACCCATAACTGACAATTACTACAAAATAAGGGTTAAAAGAGGCCGATTTGCATGAAAGTGTGATGAAATATTTTAGAATGAACGCTCTTTGTAGGGCCGTGGTGTAAAACTGGTATAGTACATAGCAATTTCAAACAGGGTAGACGGAGCCTCGAAAATTATATTCACCCTGGTCTACACATTTCTGCCGTTATCCTCAAAAGCATCAGCGCTGTTGAACAGATAAAAAAGAGAAGATCACTTAATTATAATCAAGGAGATGCAATATGCCCTTGGCATTAAAAGCTCTGCATTTGAAAAGATCTTACACAAATATTTAATGGCCCCAAAGCGATTTGCCGGTTGGGTACCACATGAACCCAGTGACGGGATAAAGAGGGGTAGGGCAGTGTGTTGCCTGACGATACTTGAAAAATTTAGCAATGGCTTGTCCAAATCAACATGGAATATCGTCAGTGGTGACGAAACCTGGGTTAATTAGTTCCACTTTGAAACCAAACAACTGTCGTCTGTTCGGGTGTTTAACCATGTGACGCAACCCCTGCCAAGTTCAAATAACAAGAAGCCCTAAAAAATGGTGTGCATCTTTCGTCGCAAGATCAAGGTATTTAAACACAGTGACTCTTGAGGACAGACATGCAGTCACGTCTGACTGCTGTGTCCACCACTAATGGTCGAAAATATTCGAGGCTTGGCACAAACACCGTCCAAACACGGGTATTCGAGGGCTTATGCTGTAAAATGACAACGCACCTGTGTATACTGCCTTTGCGACAACAGATTTCTTGGCACCAAAGGGAGCACTGCTGGTGGTTGCATCCATCCTATTTTCTTGACATCTCCCCATGCTAGTTCAGCCTGTTCTCGGATTTTAAGAAATAGCCGCGGAAACACGGTTAGAGACCCTTGAAGGCTTTGTCCGAGCCTTCACGAGGGCCATACCAGGTATAGCTGATGTCACGTAGTTCCAGGCCTGAATGAGGTAGTTTGAGAGGATGGCCAGGTGGGTGTCGGCTGGAGACGGATTGGTCTAGAACATTGCCTAGATAGATTGTTGGTATGTGTTTCCGTTTCTGAGATTCTAAATAATTATGGAACAGCCTACGTATTAGGCAGCCTACACGCAATAAATGTCATAGTCTTCAACATCATCCCATTCTATTCTCCCCTTCCTTCCCCCCCCCTCCCTCTTCACCGCAGATTTGTTTGTAGGCGAGGTGGGGGGTGGGGTGGAAAAATATGACATGTTCTGAAGTCATTAATTTGCCGTCAATTCGTATTTTTTGTCACATGATGAAAAAGGTAGTTGCAGAGTAGCTACTACATGATGATAATTATTTCCCAGTCAAGGTTAGGACTCGACCCGCTGTATGCATGCCCACCGACACACATCTGTTTTATCGCGTCAGGCGCTCTTCACGTCGTGTGACTGAACTTATCAGAAAGACAGTAGTTTGGACTTGATAATACGCTGTCAAAGTTTAAGTGCTTGTTTTCGCTGAGTACATCACAATATTCGTACTTGAACAATATTTGTTCTTTTTTTTCTTCTTTTTTTTCAAAACATTTTTGATACCTACCATTATGATGTGACAATGTCAAACACAAGACTGCTTTCAATAAACCACTGCGATAAACAAATTCAATAATACTTTGACTTGCTTTCAACTTTGTTAGCTTCTTTTAGAGAAAAAAATGAGGACACTTTGCAGGTAAGGATGACAATAAAATGACGTCGATTTGTTAAAGGCACAGTAAGCCTCCCGTAAACCATCACAGATACTGTCAGGCTTTTACACACAGTACAAACACCCTTTCATTTAAATACTCACCGCCTGAGAACATCCCAGGTGCCCTCCGTCAAGAGCGAGCAATTTTCAAAGAATTTATTGTTGCGTGGTTTATCTTACCCCTGAGCCATCGTGAACCCGTGTGATCCAGTTTCCCTTTTTCACAATGCAGTCGTCAGTTAGTAATTTGAATGCGACTCGATGTGAGCTTATCTGCAATAGCACGTTTTTATGTACTTCTGACTATGCACAAAGCAAACGGCTGTGGTTCACAAGAACTCTAGCGATGGCTTTTGACTGTTCAGAGGAAGTGGCGATAGGCATAAACCATCGTCTGCTACGAGAACCACGACCTTGCGCGACCCCGCTTCTGGGCTTTTCCTTTTTCAAACTTTCAAAACTTCGAATTGTACTGATCTTGTCTTGATGAAAAAAGAATTATTTTATGACTTAAGAATGTTTGTGTAACAAGCTGTCAATTTATTATTTAGATTTTAAAAGTTAGGTCTAGCGCCAAAACGCACCACCGTCCCAGTGTCTCTGAGACAATCCGCAAAATTAATTCTTTAAAAATTGCTCGCTCTTTACAGCCTGACAGTATCTGTGATGGTCACAGTTTACGGGAGGCGCACTGTGCCTTTAAGATTAGGTAAGATTACATCATTATAATCCTGTAAGGTTAAAACATACAACCACATACTCCTCAAGACCTCGACCGTAGCTGAAAGTGCCTGAATGTGTTGCAGGTTTGAAACGAAATAGCAACTGGAGATTTAAACAAAAAAAAACAAAAAAACACCCTGTGTCTAACAAGCCACCACCCACCCCCGCTGGATGAACGTTTCCATAAAGTGGGATGACATTCCATTGCTAAAACGCGTGCACGTTGACTGATAGAGTCCATGAGAATAACAAATTAAAAAACTCGCACTGTGACTGGTTCAGTCTGTATCTCTGAACAGGGGACGTTACAGCTGACAGTACAGTGCGTGTAGCAGTTTCAGTCTGTATCTCTGAACAGGGGACGTTACAGCTGACAGTACAGTGCGTGTAGCAGTTTCAGTGAGTTTGATCGTCGTCTTCTGGAAGGTGAGTGTGTGTGAATGTCAATATTATAAGATGTTTGCTGGGTTGTTGACAGACCAGCTATTTTGTCGGTCCGAGGGGGAGCATATCGTCTTTTTTTCATATTTATTGACCAAGTCGCGCTGGATTTGTATTCAGTTGGCCGCTGTCAGCGTGAGTTCGATCCCAGGTTCGGCGGAAATTTATTTCAGAGTCAAATTTGTGTGCAGACTCTCTTCGGTGTCCGAACTCCCCCCCGTGTACACTACATTGGGTGTGCACGTTAAAGATCCCACGATTGACAAAAGGGTCTTTCCTGGCAAAAATTGCTTAGGCACAGTTAATAATTGTCTACCTATACCCGTGTGACTTGGAATAATAGGCCGTGAAAGGTAAATATGCGCCGAAATGGCTGCAATTACTGGCCGTATAAAATTTCATCTCACACGGCATCACTGCAGAGCGCCTAGAACTGTACCCACGGAATATGCGCGATATAAGCCTCATTGATTGATTGATTGATATGCCCCCCGAGAACCGACAAAAAAGCTGGTCTGACAACAAACCACCAAACATTGTTTTTGTCATCATTTTGGTAGTGAGAAAATAAGTGCCAAATCAACACAGGGAGCCATGCTTTGAAACACAAGTTCCGTTTTGATAACTCATGGTTTTGGGCCCCAGCACGTTGTTGCAATCAAAGCTGGCGTAAGGAAGCAACTTTCTGTGTTTTGAGTTCATAAAATGTTGACATAAATATGTCAGGTTTGAGAATGCACAGTTATGTATGTTCCTCTCAGTATTCCACCCCCTTGGTTTTCAGTTGTAAATATTAAGCTTAGTGATCGAATGTGGAAGCTACGTTGGGTCAAAGGTCACAGAAGATTTGCGTCGTGCAGCGAAGGAAAGAATCGCGATTTTGTTTCCGACTCATTGCCTCTTTGTTTTTTATTAGACCTGTCAGTCTGCTTGCTCGGCTTTGTTAGATGTTTGCATATCTTGTTGCTATGTTCTTTGCTTGTATTATTATTTCTTATTTGCGCTTCGTTTATCGATACAACGTCTTGTGCACGGGTCAAAATTTGTGTGTCAGGGGTCAATTGGTATGACTTGAACTTGACGTTCGTGTTTCTCCGAACGTCTGTGTATGAAACACAGATACCGTAAAATCCCTAGCAAACGCCCACACCCCCCCCCCCCCGCATAGATTTCGGGTAAAAGTTGGGGGTGGGCGTTTGCTAGGTATACACCCCTTTGCTAGATAAAGTGTCATCACATTTTCACGAGAGAAAAAAAAAGATACAACCATGTGATTTATGCAATTCTAATGAAATATAACCACACCACTTGTTTAAACAAATAAAGATCAACATTCTGTGAAATTAAAAAAAAATAAAAAAAAATAAGTACTCACGTGACCTTGATTCTTCTCATTCTTAGAATAAGTTCAGCACAATTCAGTTTCTTCTCTTGTTTAGAAATCCTCTTCCAAGTATTTCATGACACCTTGGTCAACTTCTTGAGATCTAACTGGCGGTCCTTCAGACAACTTTCGTTTTTCCTTTTCTGTCCCGTATTGCTGTTTTGTTATGTCTCTGTGTTCCCTCCACTCTCTCATTCTTTTTTTGTCAACAGAAAATTCGCGGGCACACACCGAAACATAGCCTGCAGCTTCGTTTTCAAGATATCTCAGGGCTTTCAGTTTGTATGTCACTGTATAGGGTGTGTGCTTCGGCATGATTGAACGTGACGTCGGTGTTAAAACCAAACCTAGTATCGTAATTTTTGTTGTTTTGAGAAAAAAGAAAAGAACTGAATTAAAAAATCACAAAATCAAATTCCAATATTTTATGAATCTTTGTGATGCCAGAAGTGGGTTCCTGGTAAGAAATTGAGAATTCGTGGTCAGATGAAGCCGTCACACTTCAATGCATGTTGATACGAGCTTTTCTCACAAAACGGTGCCCAAAAAGTGTGGAGATGCGTGGTTTTTAGGGTAACAGTTTGTGTAAGAATACATGTTTTCTTTGTTAATGAGAAATTGTTCACTTTTACACACACACACACACACACTGACACACACACTGACATACACACACATGCACGCACGCACATTATGTACGCACACAATCATTATGAATGTGCACATATCGTAGATAAAGGAGGCCGACCGTCTTAAAACTAATTTAAAAAACAAAAAACCTGGGTGGGCGTTTACTAGGTAGTGACCCCTCTGCACAACTTTTGGCCAAAAGTGGGGGGTGGGCGTTTGCTAGATACTGGGCGTTTGCCATGGATTTTACGGTACACGCACTCCATGACTTTGTAAGAAGACAAACATATCGCTAGGTTTCATTTATTTGTGATGAATTTATGACCTTTCATGAAGTAGTTTTGGTTTTTGGTTTACTTTTGCCAGTTTGCCAGTTTGTTTTTGGAACTTTGCAAAGCAGTGTCGTCGGTTTAGGTCTGAGGAAACGCCAATGAAAAGAGCCGAAGAATCCCCGAGCGTTTCTATTGGATTTTCTTTTGATTATCCGTGTATAACCTGCTTCCTGCAACTATGGTAACCGGGAATTTATTGCATGGGGAACATGAGATTTATTTCCCAGGTGTTTGTGAATGAAAACTCGTGAAAATGATGACAATATAAGATGTTTGGTGGCTTGTTGACAGACCAGCTTTTTTGTTGGTCCAAGGGGACCATATCGTCTTTTGTTTCATCTTTATCGACCAAGGCCGAAGGCCGCGGTTGATAAATATGAGACAAAAGGCGATATGCTCCCCGAGGACCAACAACAAAATGCTGGTCTGACGACAAGCCACCAAACATCGTTTTTGTCATCATTTTGGTTGTGCAACAAAATGTACAATAACCCACAGGGAGACATTTTTTTAGAATCTAATTCCGGGCCACAAAGCATCGTCACAGTAGCTCGAGATAACACGTCAACCTTGTATGTGACGTCAAACGTAGCTTGTTGACGCTTTTCTTCCAGTCTGAAAATGTACAGAGCTGCGATCATACGTGTGAGTTCAGTAAGTGTTGAGCATATTTCTTTTCTTTTTAAGTGTTTATGACTTTTCGTTGTGGATTGTGCGATTACAGAGATAAGTTGCAAATTGACCATGAGTCGCCGCGGTAATTATCAACATTGATTGGGTCTTTGAGAGTGAATGCTTACAATCGTTGTACTCGGAAACACAAATCCAAAGCCGCGATGGTTCCACACATCAAACAATCAGCCTGATTGGCTTTTACTTTGACAATCCACGTTTCACCTGAAAGCTCAAACCCATTCACCACCTCGATTTATTGCATGGGGAACATGAGATTTATTTGCCAGGTGTTTGTGAATGAAAACTCGTGAAAATGATGACACTATTTCTTAGCGCCACTAACAGGAAAACTGCATCTGTTTGTGAAATGTTTCTCGAATAATATTCTGATGTTGGTGTAGGGTGTGAATTATTTTTAAGACAAATAGCTTGTCAACAGCAGCACCTTTTGTCATTGCTCCCCCCTACCCCCAAAACACACACACACACACACACACACACACACACGTCAAGTCGAGGAATGTAAGCGCCAAACAGGGTCGGACTACCGGGGGGGTTATGGGGGTTGCGCAACCCCCCCCCCCCCCCTAGCCTAAACATGCACCCCACTTATTTAAAACATTTTTTATTATTGTTTTTTTTATGCCGTTTCATGCAAGGAGCGACCATTTTCCTATCTCAGAATATGACCTACCCATCAGCTTCAGGCGGCTTTGCCCCCTGACCCCCACAAGGGGTTCTGCCCCTTGACCCCGCCAGGGGGAACATCCCCCTGGACCACCACTGGCAACACCCCCCCCCCTCCTCTTCGCCTAGTCCGGCCCTGCCAAACTAATACAAAATGCAATATCTAAGTTTTGTTGGCGTTCATGGCATTAGGCAGATCTAAAGGTTGAACTTTTCAGCACGTGTACAGGGAACGTGTAAGGGTAACGTCTTCAAATCTTGTTTTTACGTCACGCGTTTGTTTCTTGGTGGGAGCAAAACAACGTATGCATTTGGAACATTGGAGAAAAAAAGTGAGTCGCGGGTGACGCAATACCTACACGTACGCGTACAGGTCTTTGCTACACGTTCGATCATCTATACTACCCGTCATACAAAAAAAAGTAGGCAGATACATTTAGCTGTAGATCTTTGTGATGCGGACACTTATGTTAAAACCAAGTATTGCCAGAAAGGTCATTCATTCCCCTACCGTATGAAATAAAGTGTTATGTTTTTTGTGAATTAGTGTTTATGCAGTGAGCCAGAGACCTAGGACACCCCCCAAAATCAAATTCGCAAAAGCAACTTGCAGACACTAAAATACACAAAAAATCAAAATAAGCAAGAGTGACTCCGTTTTTGATTTCAAATGGAAGAACAACTCATTTTCTAACCATACACATTGATTTAATTCAGCTGTTGTGCCTAGCAGTGTTGTGTTGTTATTTTGAAGAAGACTGGTGTCATACTGCCTCGTCAGAAGCCGTAAAAGGCTTGTTTAAGCGTCATTTGGGGGGGGGGGGGGGGGGGTTATGTAGGTAAAACCCTGTAGTTTTGTAATGGCTCGGTGTATTGCTTTTACATTTCACATGACCACTGTTAACAGTTGCAAAAAAGTGTGTAGAATATCATGGCGTTTTTTAAAAATATTTTTGGACGAACTGGAACTTATCAGAAACGTTTTATTAAACTGTAAATAAATTTTTTCAAAAATTTACTATTTTGCAAACTTCAACACAAATGAATATTACAAATGGTGATCCATTTTAGTACAAAAGCAACAACGCGCTTGGGTGGTAAGGACATGCGAATGCAAAAGAACAATTACGAAAAACAGGTCTTCCAACATCAAAACCCAGTCCAGCGCAGCAGACTGAAAAGGCACGCGACAGAAGGGAAGAGCGATAGAGAGAGGAACAGACAGACAGACGGATAGACAGACAGACAGACAGACAGACAAACAGACAGACGTATAGACAGACAGACGTATAGACAGACAGACAGACAGATAGACGGACAGACAGACAGACAGACAGACAAAAAGGACATAATAAGCAATAATCATACACGCACGGTAAAATCTTATGTAAGCAATAATCATACACGCACGGTAAAATCTTATATAAGCAATACTCATACACGCACGGTACAATCTTATGTAAGCAATAATCATACATGCACAGTAAAATCTTATGTAAGCAATAATCATACACGCACGGTAAAATCTTATGTAAGCAATAATCATACATGCACAGTACAATCTTATGTAAGCAATAATCATACACGCACGGTAAAATCTTATGTAAGCAATAATCATACACGCACAGTAAAATCTTATGTAAGCAATAATCATACACGCACGGCAAAATCTTATAAGCAATAATCATACACGCACGGTAAAATCTTATGTAAGCAATAATCATACACGCACGGTAAAATCTTATGTAAGCAATACTCATACACGCACGGTACAATCTTATATAAGCAATACTCATACACGCACGGTAAAATCTTATGTAAGCAATAATCATACATGCACAGTAGAATCTTATGTAAGCAATAATCATACACGCACGGTAAAATCTTATATAAGCAATAATCATACACGCACGGTACAATCTTATGTAAGCAATAATCATACATGCACAGTAGAATCTTATGTAAGCAATAATCATACACGCACGGTAAAATCTTATGTAAGCAATAATCATACATGCACAGTACAATCTTATGTAAGCAATAATCATACACGCACGGTAAAATCTTATATAAGCAATAATCATACATGCACAGTAGAATCTTATGTAAGCAATAATCATACACGCACGGTAAAATCTTATATAAGCAATAATCATACATGCACAGTAAAATCTTATGTAAGCAATAATCATACACGCACGGTAAAATCTTATGTAAGCAATAATCATACATGCACGGTACAATCTTATGTAAGCAATAATCATACACGCACGGTAAAATCTTATATAAGCAATAATCATACATGCACAGTAGAATCTTATGTAAGCAATAATCATACACGCACGGTAAAATCTTATATAAGCAATAATCATACACGCACGGTACAATCTTATGTAAGCAATAATCATACATGCACAGTAGAATCTTATGTAAGCAATAATCATACACGCACGGTAAAATCTTATGTAAGCAATAATCATACATGCACAGTACAATCTTATGTAAGCAATAATCATACACGCACGGTAAAATCTTATATAAGCAATAATCATACATGCACAGTAGAATCTTATGTAAGCAATAATCATACACGCACGGTAAAATCTTATATAAGCAATAATCATACATGCACAGTAGAATCTTATGTAAGCAATAATCATACACGCACGGTAAAATCTTATGTAAGCAATAATCATACATGCACAGTACAATCTTATGTAAGCAATAATCATACACGCACGGTAAAATCTTATATAAGCAATAATCATACATGCACAGTAGAATCTTATGTAAGCAATAATCATACACGCACGGTAAAATCTTATATAAGCAATAATCATACATGCACAGTAAAATCTTATGTAAGCAATAATCATACATGCACAGTAGAATCTTATGTAAGCAATAATCATACACGCACGGTAAAATCTTATATAAGCAATAATCATACACGCACGGTACAATCTTATGTAAGCAATAATCATACATGCACAGTAGAATCTTATGTAAGCAATAATCATACACGCACGGTAAAATCTTATGTAAGCAATAATCATACACGCACGGTAAAATCTTATGTAAGCAATAATCATACACGCACGGTAAAATCTTATGTAAGCAATAATCATACACGCACGGTAAAATCTTATATAAGCAATAATCATACACGCACGGTAAAATCTTATATAAGCAATAATCATACACGCACGGTAAAATCTTATATAAGCAATACTCATACACGCACGGTAAAATCTTATATAAGCAATAATCATACACGCACGGTAAAATCTTATGTAAGCAATAATCATACACGCACGGTACAATCTTATGTAAGCAATAATCATACACGCACGGTAAAATTTTATGTAAGCAATAATCATACACGCACGGTAAAATCTTATGTAAGCAATAATCATACACGCACGGTAAAATCTTATGTAAGCAATAATCATACACGCACGGTACAATCTTATAAGCAATAATCATACACGCACAGTAAAATCTTATGTAAGCAATAATCATACACGCACGGTACAATCTTATAAGCAATAATCATACACGCACGGTAAAATTTTATGTAAGCAATAATCATACACGCACGGTAAAATTTTATTATAAGCAATAATCATACACGCACGGTAACAGCTTTTATTGTTGAAGAAGTAATGTCGTAAGGCGCGCGCTCGCCCGCGAATGTACCTGATTTTCTATATGTGTGTGAATACGATCTTGAAGCCACTGTTAAATCCATACATGTATAGAAATAGAAATCTCCTTAATAAATAAATAAGAACCCCGCCAACCTTCACTGTAATATATGTATGAAGGTAAAACGCCAGGCAAGTCCTGAAGGCAGCGTGCAACACACTCGTGTCTGAACACACTACAACTCTGCATGTTGATTCGTGTTAGGAGCGTTACCCGCAGTTGTCAATACGTTTCATATCAGCGATCACAACTTGCTTTGACGTGTTTCCAAGGGTATTGAAACTGTTTGTGTTGATATTTTATAAGAAAGCATTCATGTCATGGCTAATTGTTTGACGGCTGTCCAGATACAACCCAAAAACAGTGTTAACAGTGGAGTGTGTCAAGGGCTTCATGTTTACTCGGGAGGACAAAAATCAATGACTGAATTATATGTACCAGAGTCGCTTTCACAACACGTGACAGTATTTAAAGTTTACCTGTCATGTCCAGGTGCACGCAGCCCCTAGGGCTTTCAGTCATGCCTCAGGCAGCTGTCCGTTTATAAAAATACCAAGTTTCATTGACTTTTATGCAAGGAGTCAAAAACTGCCAATTTTGAACGAATTGATTTTGGTCTGGCACCTGGCAGGAACGAGTCGCCCTCGACCAGGCTCACATCAGGTCCCGCACGTGAAGTAATAACGTCAAAAACCTACATGGAAGTCTATTAGCTCGCATTTTTCATGATCCGCGAACTTCGACCATTATTTTTAATAATCACTGATACTCGGCATGTAACCTCTACGTACATGCTTGTGGGAATCCGGGGGCTGGTAGTTTACTTGGCAGAGCACTGGACTTGTGATGCTTGGATCACGGGTTCGAATCTAGGCCTGGGCGGACCCGGGTCAATGTTCTGCGCAGACTCAGATACGGTATCAACGTCCCACCCCCGTGTCATCCAAGTGGCATGTAAAAGACCTCGGTCTTTCTGCCATAAATGCAGGTGGCTGATTACACCTAAACACGCACACACCTGCGCAGCGCGTCTCTTGTTGCCGCTAGCTACCAGAATTTCACAGCAACGTGCTAAATAAGTACTGAACTTTATGCAGTTCGTCAGTTCGCATCTCCCGCCAAAATGGCATTAACATTTCGCTTGATCACGTTCTGGGGCTGAAGGCTGTGTGCGGTATGCCAAAATGGAGCCACATGATATATTTCACAATTTTCTTACGTAATCAAACAATGTCTTGACAGAAAAATACCCAAACTAAATCGCACCCTACACTACCTACCAGGGTTGTGGAATTCATTGTCAATCTGTCGAGAGGCTTTGTGTTAAATGTGTAAACAGTGTCTACATTTCACCCGCGGGAGGGGGAGGGGTAGGGGGGGGGGGTGGTCCGGTGGTGCCTGGTTTAGGTTAGCTACAATTCTTTACGTTGATCCACGATATGACTGGTTCCCGCAGTTTTCGATACCTGCCGTAACAAAACTTACTGTGACACATCTTTCAACGCATTCACATTGAATCATTGCTTGTGTTGAATCTTGACAAGAAAGCTGTATTCATTCCTCACCTAACAATCAGCGAAAGGACTTGACCGGTCTCCAAACCTAAAACAAACTCACTAGCTGACTGTCCCAAACAGGGTGACTCAGACATTCTTCTAGACACACTGACAGCATGCTGGCAACCAAGCAGTGTCTAGCATACACGTAGCAAAACAAATAGTGAACGTTACTTGATGCAGTATCTCTGTAGGATCACTGAATGTTGTCGTCTCAGGCAAAACGGCGGCTGGTTCTTTTTGCACTGCCCAAAGGCACGGGGTGCATGGAAACACTTTAGACACAAAATACGCCTTGGACTCTTTGTGCCCGTGTAGGTGTGGGGAGGTTCACTCTCACACTCTCTCAACTCAAACCGACTGGATGGCGGGGTTCATGGTTTTAATTTAAACCCGACGTAGAACAAGCACGCAATGACCTGAAAACATAATACAAAAATTGTATTAAGTTTCAGGAAACAAGTCATGAAAATAGGCAATAAAATCAAAGTAATGTTGTAAACAACAAGAGGGGAATATTTACATAATTATTCACAACACCATAAGTACTAGAGCAAAGAGTGACAAAACACAACATACCGCAGTCCTAAACCAACATGAACAAACCATGACTAGAGAGTCAAATGCAAATTACACAAGTAAGTTGAAGTCGCTATCAGAGTTTCTAGCACAACAGAACACCAGCTTATAGAAAGTCACCGTGTACAGTGCAAACTCTCAATCTCATTCCTCACAACATCACTGACAAGTTACTTCATGCCAGGATCAACAAGGGACTGTTGGGTATGGGTAATACATCAAATACTCTAGCGCCTAATCGGTGAACAAACAATGACCGACCAAACAAACAAGAACAACAACAAATAAACAGGGCAACAACTAAACATACAAATACCGACAAAACAAACAAGCAAACAAACAAAATGACAGTTAACAAACAAACAAACAACAACGCATAAATGACACAAAAGGATTCTAGTAAAAAAGAATACAAAAGAGCTACAATATATGTATACAAAATAACCAAAGTCCTGAATGGACTAAGTCAGTAAGTGGCACTATGTACTGACCAAACTGTACATCAGTTTCCTACCACAACAAGGGAGGTAACAAATGCGGGTTTATCATTCTTCAAAGCACAAAATTGGTGGGAGATGGGAACACACACAAATACAACACAGGCACACAGCAACCACACAACTAGGACAAACAACCACATAAACAACCAAACACACAACACAGGGGCATAGTTATGTTACATTTAGCATCGCAACAGAAACTAGGTCAGTAATGCCACATCAAATACAGTTCTGGCAGCTAAGCTATGTATTTGACCTACATTCAATATACATCCAAAGTTTACAAGGACTGACTCAATTCTATCAACCTGAACTGAGAACAACTCAAATCCTAGCCTGAGACAAGAAGAATAAACTGGCAACCAGAAGAATAACATCTATGGAGAGAGAGAGATGGAGAGAAGGAGAGAGAGAGAGAGAGAGAGAGAGAGAGAGAGAGAGAGAGAGAGAGAGAGAGAGAGAGAGAGAGAGAGAGAGAGAGAGAGAGAGAGAGAGAACTCAGAACTCAGAACTCAGAACTTTATTACATAAGGATAAAGGTTTTAGGCTTAGCCTAATCTTCCAACCTGTCCTTGGAACATATACAGAGAATAATTGTAAACGAAAGCAAAGACTGCGCACATACACACACACATCCACACCCACGTATACACACACACATGCACACATAAACTCTCACACACACACACACACATGCACACACACACACATGCACACACACACACATGCACACACACATGCACACACACATGCACACACACACACACACACATATACACACACACACAGAGAGAGAGAGAGAGAGAGAGAGAGAGAGAGAGAGAGAGAGAGAGAGAGAGAGAGAGAGAGAGAGAGAGAGAGAGAGAGAGAGAGAGAGACAGTAGATTAAAGGATGAACACACAACTAATAGCATATAAATTAAAATGACAAGGATGTTCTGGGACAACAATAAGAAATCATACCACAATTCAATCAATGGGGATGCACTGATTAGATGGAGCGAGAGTCTTAAAACCGATAACCATAACCTTCAGGTTCCACATTATTTCATCTCATTATCCGTTCCTGACATGAATCTCTTTATGAACAGCTAACAGCTCTTTTGAATAAAAGCAGCTTCTTTCAGTAGTGCTTCCAAGTGAATCGTAAATTTAGAAAAGGCACAACTCTTGATGAGTTACATCATACTCTCGATTGACACAGTTAACCGGCTCAGAAAGAAACCAATGTTATCATATCAACATACCCAATGATGCGTCTGTAATTCGGCCGATTTACACGAACTTGCCAATGCTAAACAAAACTCACCAAGCATCTTTAACTGAAAGCTTGGCATCCAAAACTAACTGCTCAATAGACCATACAGTCGCTACGAAACATCGTTTAGTCTACAGTTTGATCTGACAGACTATGCCGTAATATCTAGACATCCTGACGTAACCTCAGCTATCAGCGAAAGACAAATACTCCATCATTTCAGTCATCAACAAAACATAGCAGTAATACAATCATGATCAAGTCACAATAAATGGCATAGTAAACAAACCAAGAAAATCATCGTTTACTTACAGTGAAATCAACCCTTCTCTGCGGACATCAACACAGGTTCAAACACAAATTGAACAGGCTACATGTGGAGCAAAGTCTCTTTTCCCTAGATAACTGAGCGGGCAAAATGCCTCTTTTTCCTGGGGCTAACAACAACGCTATGATATTCTGCGACGATCGACTGTCAGTTGACTGGGACAATGGACTGAATGGTGATACTCAGCTAGCCTGAGGCTTATATAGCTGTGACACGGACTACTCTGAACGCGCTTTTTTCATCTCATCAAAATGGCTCTCAATCCCTGTCTGACAGCCAGAACTGTGTTTCTTTAGAAACTTTGACAGCTGATAACTTTACGAAAATGCATACATTAGAAATTGGTTTGTTGCTACAGAACCAGTGTGAAAAATACTTTTAAATCATGTTACAAGATATAACTTTAGAAGTCCAGACCAAAAAGTAATTATGATTAATTACTCAGAATTAATGACCGATTAACGATCAAAACCCAGCAAAATAAAGTTTGCTAAACTCTATCACTTCCTGCACCAAATACAATTCACTCCATTACAAAATGAACTCCTGAACTTTCCATACATGTGTCATACTTGCGGTAAAATGGAACTTATGACCAGTTTTTTTTTTCTTTTTGTTTTTTTGGGGTTTTTTTGACCTCAGTTGCATGCAAGGTTACTTCAACCCATCTTTTTTGCCTCTTTCGTCTTTTTTTTCCTTTTTTCTTTTCTTTTTTGTTTTCTTTCTTTTTGGGCGGTGAGCATATCCTTCTTCATTGGTCTTTTTTTTTCTTCTTCAATGAAATTTTAATTTTGTTTTCTTTTGCATTACAGGTTACATTTCCATTAAATTACTTTTTAATTCAACAGCAATCTAGCTAAGGACAATGGGGATACACCTTTCGTAGCGCAAGTTCTTGTTGAAATACAATTTCCAATGGAATATGCGATTTAGTTTTCTTAACTTTGCTAATGCACATTTTTGCTATCAATAAAACATGGTTAATTAACGCTGATTCCTGACATTTTTCGATTCCGAATAATACATCTGTAATAGACAATAAGAAAGCCCGACCTGTCAGACTGTTCAACATTTTTTCAATATAAGTCCAAAACCTTCTAATTCGGGGACACTCATAGAAAAAGTGTTCCATGACATCCAAAATATGTGGGCACTCGTTACAGTTTTTTGTTTGACTTACTTTCATTTTATGTAATAAAATATTGGTGGGATATAAATTGTGACAAATTTTCCATTGCAACACACGCAGGCGCACTTCTTTTGTCACCTGTCGTGGCAACAACCACGTCTGTTCGACAAAAACAAAATCTAGTTTTCTTTTCCAAAAATCGATTGCATGAGATTTTTCAATGCTATAATTCCGTTTTTTCTTTAAATATAACTTAATTAACTTGGGTTTGCTTTTAAACACATTCAATTCATCATCAATTATATCTACATTAACTATATGTGCTGGGTTGTCTACAATCCAATCTTTCCATTGTTTTGGAATTGCATTCATCACAGCGTTGTATTCAAAAAAGGTTATTGCAGGGTTTTGCTGCACAGTGATCTGAACATCTTCACATAACAGAAACTGATTTCTTTCAACATTCAACAAATCCTTTATAACATTTAAACCTTTCTGGCGCCATTTTACAAAATCCAACACTACCTTTAAACTGAATCAGTCTATTAATAAATAACAGTTGATTACCAACATCATATCTGTCAGTCAACTTCCTCTGAACCTACTTTATTCTTATTATCAAGATATGTCAAAAATACCTCTTTCCAAAAATCATTTTGAACTTTTTCGATTCCTTGTAATTCCTTTTGTGTGCAATTAATTTTTGCCAAATGATTAAAATCTGTTAATTGTTGAATGTGCCATTTTGGGATTGCACTCCAATTTTCTCGACCTGCTTCATGCAACCGTCCAATCCAATTTAAATAAAACACTTTCTGTATATCAAACATATTGATCATTTTCAATCCACCATGCTCATATTCAGACTCCATAATTTTCCTTTTTATCTTTTCAAAAGCTTTTTTATTACTATATTGTTTTTGCCATACAAATTTGTATAGTTTCGTGTTTAGCTGTGTGAGAACTTGCTTTGGAAGACCAACAGACTGCATAATATACACAAATGGGGAAGTCATAAACGTTTTAATAACTGTTATTTTTCCCTGTATACTGAGATCTCTTTTACTCCACTGTTTAATCATGGCATCAAGACTCTCCATTTTGAATTTCCAGTTTTCCTCGATGTCTTTTGCCATTTTACAACTACTAAATTTAATCCCTAAAATTTTAATCTCCTTAACAACGTGGAAAGGCAGATTAGGTTCTTATGAACTTATGACCAGTTATGTGACGTAAAACTTGACAAAGAAACACAGGTCGCCAAAATGACGCGTGTGACGTCACGCGGCGAGACACCGGTCAAACTGAGGAAAACTTTGATTTACTTGATCCAAACATTTATTAATGCACTTTAACTCAAAAAGTATCTTAAGGGAATAAGAAATGAAGTGCACTAAGTTAGATTTACGAAAAAGTTACAATTATGGAGATAATGAAAGGAATTCCAGACGTCACCTACTTGGCGCTAAGACTCAGATAGCGTCGAAGGTTTGGGTCGGAGCTGATCGAATATTAAAGCAATTCAGTAAGGAACAACAGGGCCTTAAAAAGTACTTGAGCACGAACATACAGAAACATAGTGTCTATATCCATTTATTATTGACATCTAAAAGTAATATATAGCCTTAGATTACAGAAACAGTACGTGCAACTCAATCAATCTAAAAATAGATTTTAGGCGGAATAAAACATGGCCGCCGCTCAGATGTAAATAAGCTGTGTAGAGAAGAAGTTCGTGTCGTCTGCTAAGGCGTAGAAAGTTTGTTAGGGCACTTCCTGTAAGGGCAAAAGTCTGTTAGGGCACTTGGCTGTAAAGGCACTTGCTGTAAAGGCAAAAGTCTAGGGCACTTGGCTGTAAGGGCGCTAAAAGTGCACATTGTCACACATACCCCCGAGTTCTTTCACAATGTCCTCATTGTTCGAATACTTCAAGGCACAGTCAGAAATAGTAATATTCACGTACTAATATACCCCCGAGTTCTTTCAGAATGCCCTCATTGTCCACATATCTCTAGGCACAGTCAGAAATAGTAATATTCACGAACTAATTTAAGCGGTTAGGGTGCTTGCCAGCTGGGCCCATATGCTTATGGGGGAAGTTCGCGACAACTCCCGAAGTTTTGAGTGACATCGGAAGTACTTGCCTCACTTTCGTATGCATGGGCCGGAAAAAGGGTTTACCTCGAAGCAAAGCGAGGAAGTAACTCGGGGTATTTTGCGACTACTTCTAAAGTTTTGAGTGACATCGGAAGTACATCCTCACTTTCGCATGCATGGGACGAAAAAAGAGTTTACTTTGGAAGCTAACGAGGAAGTAAATGAGGGTAAATGTACTACAGCCAGACCCAGTAGTAAACACGCTACTTCCACAGTTTCTCAGTGCAAAAAGGCAGGGCTTTTCTTCAGTTTTTCATGTCAAACCGAGCTGACGCTCCCAAAGAGAGAAAATAGAGGGAAAAGTCGTATCTTCTGCATGCATTTCGTGCAAATTTCCCTGAATACAAACCTGAGTTGCCAGCTTTGACTTTTGTTTGTTCTGGGTCATTGGCCACCACTCTTTCATTCCCGCTTATACGAGGGGGTTACTGTGTTTCTATGAAAATGGGCGTCGTTGTGTGCATGTGTGAGTGTGTGTGTGTGTGTTTGTGTGCGTGCGTGCGT
>NC_090252.1:63454926-63539926 GCF_037325665.1 Littorina saxatilis
GAGAGAGACCGACACTTCTTTGGCAATTTTGGACCAGACAGCGTCTTTATGTTTAACAGTTAGACTGTTCTGAAATTTGGACAGAATAACCGTTCTTTCGTAAAACACTTCTGTCAAGAGTACAGCAATTTCACCATCTGAAAAAGGCGCAGAACGCCCCTCCGTGTCTACTTTCTTTTTGAGCGGCACACGTGCCTTGCCATTTTCGTTGACTGCCATGTTGATAGAAACGTGCGCATGCGTATTAGTAGGGATTCCCCCAATTTCCCCGACCTTGACCTTAATACTCTCGCTGTCACTACTTTGGCGTTCAAGTCAGTTCATGCATTGTGAACAGTGTTAGAAAGTTGACTTCGGGAGTTCCCACTTCGAAAAGAGGCCTCTACTTCCAGTGTTTCTTACTTCTAGTTCATGCATACGGGCCCTGTAGAGCGGGTGGATCTGCGACAAGGGGTCACGGGAGCTTGGGGATTCTGGGGAGCAGGGGGGTTGGGACGATGAAGACGGGGAGGGGGGGTTGGACGATCGGGGACAGGTTGGGGACGGGGAGCTCTAGCCGCTGGAACAAGCACCCACATATCAGTGTCACTTTCACTGCCTGAATCAGTGTCGTATCGAAGCCTTATAACGGGCCCTTCTGGCAGATGTGGTGCTGGTTCTTCCTCTTCTTCTTCTGTTGGAGGCGCAGCCAAGATGTTAGCTGGCAATAGGTCAGCCCGATTCACTGTCTTCTCAGGCCCGCCAAGGTACGGCCTGACTGTGAATACAGGAGATGGGGCGCGAAGGGCTGACCTGTTACCACGTGGAGATCGGGCTTCCAGTGATCCTGAATCTTTGATCGCCCGAGCTTGCGGCTCTTCAAGTAACAAAAGTCACCCACAGCCAGCGGGACAACTTTCACAGCAGGTAGTCTGCTCCCTCTGCTGGCTGCGGCTTCCGGAAGGTTGAAGTCAGTTTTCAGGTGCGCAGCTTGCAGTCGTTCACGATGTTGGCGAACCCAGTCGGTTGGTCCTTCAGCGGTCTGCGCCGTCGTCCCAAGAAGGTTGTCGACAGGCAGTCTGGGCTCCTGGCCGAAGAGCAGGAAGTAGGGGCTGAAGCCGGTGCTAGCGTGTGGCGTGCAGTTGTACGCCTGCACCACTTCCTGAAGATGTTGAGGCCAGCGGGACTTCCTCTCTGCAGACAGTGTACGCAGCAGGTCGTGCAGCGTGCGGTTGAACCGCTCACACTGGCCGTTTCCTTGGGGGTGGTAAGGAGTGGTTCGGGACTTGCGGATCATGTCGTAGAGCTCGCACAGTCCCCCGACTAGAGCCGACTCAAATTCGCGGCCCTGGTCGCTGTGGATGCGCTCCGGTACACCGTAGCGCTGGAACCACTCCTTCACCAAGGTCTGTACCACTGTTGCTGCCGTCTGGTCCCTGGTGGTAGCGGCCACGGTGAATTTGGTGAACACGTCAGTCATGATCAGGACGTTATCACGACCATCTGTGGCCATTTCCAACTTCGTGAAATCTATCGCCAAGATTTGCAGGGGGCGACTGGCAAGCAGATGTCCGGTTCTGGGCGAAGGCTTCGGGCGTCGGTTGAGCAGGCAGCGTTGACAGCTCTTGATGTAGTGCTCAACGTCGGCCGTCATGCCTGGCCAGTAGACACGGGCTCGCATCAGCTTTAGGGTCCTCTCGACTGCTTGGTGACCCATATTGTCATGCAGGTGGCGAAGGACGTCTGGCCGCAGGGTTGAGGGTAAGACGACTTGATTGAGTTCGCCGGCCAGCTGGTCTTGTACAGTCCTGTACAGCACGCCATCCTTGATGGACAGGCGGCCATGTTGCTTGGTTAGCGTTACAACGCTCTTCTCCCGGCATCTCGATTTTGCCGGCCATGCAGCGAGTACTGCACCAATGACTGGATCATCTTTCTGCAGCGTGGTGAGGTCAAGGGGAGGGAATTGGGGAAAGAGAGGGGTGACATTGCTGGTGGAAATGTCCGCAAAGGGAGTAGGAAGGGAGAAGGATGGTTGCTGTATCTGTCTCTTGGCGCTCACACCAAACCTCTTGGAGAGTAGCAACCTCCGCAGGGACCGGGGTAGATTTGGGAGGGGGAAGGTGATGGGGCATGCGGGAGAGGGCATCAGCTCTGTTCTCACGGCCTGGCTTGTATCGCACCGTGAAGTTGAACATGCCGAGCTGTGCAGCCCAGCGCTGTTCAAGTGCGCCCAAGTTTGAAGTCTGGAAGTGGGCCAGGGTTTTGTTGTCCGTGAACACCTCGAAGGTGGAGCCAAGGAGGTATCCGCGGAACTTCTCTGTCACCGCCCATTTGAGTGCCAGCATCTCGAGTTTGAAGCTGCTGTAGTTGGCCTCATTCATCTCGGTGGGGCGTAGACGTCGACTGGCGTAGGCAATTACTCTGGCTGTCCCATCGGTCTGCTTCTGGCTGAGAATAGCCCCTAAACCTTCGTGGCTGGCATCAGTTTCCAATACGAAAGGTTTAGAGAAGTCAGCAAATGCCAGGGTGTCAGCGCAGGTGAGTGCGTCTTTGAGTTGCCGAAACGCGGTCGAATGTTCATCTTTCCAGAGATGGGAAATGGGGGACAGCCTCTTGCTCTTCCCCGTGCTGTTGGAGTTGGCCAGCTGATGGAGGGGCCCTGCGACTCTGGCGTAGTTCTTGACGAACCGTCGGTAGTAGCCCGCAAACCCTAGGAAAGAACGGAGCTCCTTGGTGTTCTTGGGTTGCGGCCACTTCCGGACGGCCTCTGTCTTCTTTTCCTGGCAGCTGACGCCCTGGGCAGATATGGTGTGACCCAAATATGTGACCTCCTTGCGCAGTAACTGACATTTCTCCAAGTTGAGCTTCAGCCCGGTCTGGCTTAGCTTGGAGAGGACCTTCTCTAGATGCTGCAGGTGTCCCTCGAACGTCTTGGAGTAGATCAGGAGATCGTCGAGGTACACCAGCAGGAATTCAAAGAGAAAGTCCGACATGACACCGTTCATCAGTCGCTGGAATGTTGCAGGGGCACCGGTGAGTCCAAAGGGCATTCTGGTGAACTCGTAGAGCCCAAACGGTGTCGTGAAGGCCGTTTTATGCTGGTCCTCTGGTGCCATGGCGATCTGATGGTAGCCGCTGGCCAGGTCAAGAGTAGAGAAGAACTTCCCGCCAACTAGGGAGTCGAAGCTTTCTTGGATGCGGGGAAGGGGGTATGAATCTTTTGTTGTTTTGGAGTTGAGGCGCCTGTAGTCGACACACAGCCGGATCTGCCCACTCTTCTTTCTCACAACCACCACTGGGGCGGCGTAAGGACTGTGGCTGTGGACGACTACTCCTTTCGCCAGCAGCTCGTTGATGTGCTGCCGCACTTCCTGGAAGTCTCGAGGGGGAATGGGGCGATAGGCCTGGGACTGGGGGGAATGGTCTGTTATGGGGAGACGGTGAAGCTGAGCTGCTGTGTAGCCCATGTCCATGTCGTCCATGACAACTGCTTCAGGGAACCGGGAGAGGAGTTCCAGCACTTTTCTGTTCTGCTGGGCCGTTCCTTGTAAAGGCTGCAGCATCTCCTGGAGTTTGGGGTTAATGTGGGACGGGGAAGGGGAAGGGAAGTTGTGGTCGATGACTACCTCCTGCGACGATACATGTAGGTGTATGTCACTGTCTGTCTGAACGGTGTCGACCGCATGCAGGGAGGCGATTAGCGTTTTGTTTGTCAACACCGCCTGTTCTCCGGTTAGGTTGGCAATTCTCACGTAGGTGCTGCCCTCGCTGAGTAGAGTCGGCACCAGGAGGAGACCTGAGGGTAGTGGGTGGTGACAGGGCTCTGCCACCAAAGTTCTCTTTCCCACACCGCTCACTCGTATGGTCGTCAGGGATAGCGCTGGAACAATCTGCTTCCCGGCCACTCTTGCCAGTCCTGTCAGGGTCTTGGTCTGTGCCTTGATCTCCCTGACAGTGGCCTGAAGAAGGGAGGAGAGACCATCAGTGGGGTCCAGTGCTGGTACTACCTGCTGTAGCACGTTCATTCCCAGCAGCACCGGGATTTCTTCTTGACGAGCTGATGTCGAGGGGCAAGTAGAGTCCTTGACG
Source organism: Littorina saxatilis (assembly GCF_037325665.1). Lineage (NCBI taxonomy): Eukaryota > Metazoa > Mollusca > Gastropoda > Littorinimorpha > Littorinidae > Littorina > Littorina saxatilis. The sequence continues at coordinate 63,458,998 of NC_090252.1, forward strand.
ACGAGGAAGGCGGCGCTGCAGTCCCGGCCGAACACCTTCACCTTGCCATCCAGCAGCCCAACATATGGGATGTCAAGCCCATTGGCCGCCTTGAGGCGCAACCAATGCAGCTGCTGGAGTGGCCTCCCTTGAAGATGCCGCCGGTACCACGCCTCTGTGACGGTGGACACCTCGCTTCCTGTGTCGATGAGCGCTTCCACCGTCCTTCCTTCTACCTCCATCGTCGTTGTCGGACACTCGCCCCTTATAGCCGGCGTCGTCGCCCCCGCTGTGTGGCTTTTAACAGCAGTAGCTAGGCGTTTCCCCCTCGCTGCTGGTTCTGGCCGCGCTGGTGTCCTCTCGGTGGCCTGTTGGGGCAGTCGCGGGCAAAGTGGCCTGGCTGGGCGCAACCGTAGCACACAAAGGATCGCCTCCCCTGTCCTTTTGTCTTGTCCGTGTTAGCCAGATCATCTACTGTTCCCATCATTCTTTGCATGGCTGCAGTTAAGGCGGCGACTGTCTCCTTCAGGGCCTTAACATCCGCAGACTCTGTTGTCTGCTGTTGGATGACAGCTTCTTCGGGTTCCTCCTCCCGTGTCCAGCGGATTGCTTCATCGCGGACAGCGGCGAGGTTCGTGGTGGGCGCCTTGCGAACCATGGTCCGCAGTTCCCGGCGCAGGGTGTCGCTGCTCAGCCCCGTAATGAAACGGTCGCGGGCCATGGTGAGTCTAATTTCGTCGGCACCCTTTGCCTTGATGAGGGCCTGCAAACCATGGAGGGCGTGGGAGTAGGCGAGTATAGACTCGCCAGTCCTCTGGGTGCGGCTGTGGAACGTCAGGGTCAGCTGGGTCAGAGGGCGCCTGTCCCCGAAGATTTTCTCCAGGATGTCACAGACCTGGGCAGGCGTCTTCCTGGCATCCGCAGTCTGGGCCAGGACCTCCTTTCTCGCCAGCCCATCCAGGTGCTTCAGCAGCCACTCCACCGCTATCGGATCAGGGATGTCGTAGGCCGTCAAGATGCGACGGGCTTCCTCCATGAAGTCCTCCACGGGGCCATCTGCGGGGTCTCCGGCGTAGCGTGGCAGCTTGGGAGGGCTCAGCCACTGCGCCTTGATGGCCTGGTCCGCAATCGCTCCGTCTCTGTCATCTGCCATTGCGTGCTGTCTTCTTGTCTGTTTCTGTCGGACGACGCCAAATCTGTGTTTGTTTAGAAACTTTGACAGCTGATAACTTTACGGAAAATGCATCCATTTGCAATCGGTTTGTTGCTGCAAAACCAGCATGAAAAATACTTTTAAACCATTTTATAAGATATACTTTAGAAGTCCAGATCAAAAAGTAATTATGATTAATTACTCAGAATTAATGACCGATTAACGATCGAAACCCAGCAAAATAAAGATTGCTAAACTCTATCACTTCCTGTACCAAATACCATTCACTCAATTACAAAATGAACTCCTGAACTTTACATGCATGTGTCATACTTGCGGTAAAGTGGAACTTATGACAAGTTATGTGACGTAAAACTTGACAAGGAAACACAGATTGCAAAAATGACGCGTGTAACGTCACGCGGCGAGACACCGGTCAAACTGATGAAAACTTTGCTTTACTTAATCCAAATATTTATTAATGCACTTTAACTCAAAAAGTATCTTAAAGCCATATGTACTCGATGACTATACACGCTAATTGCTTTACCAACAGCTGGAGACAGACTAAATTAAGTTCCCTGCAAAATATTGTGGTCTAGGACCCCTTAAATGTTGAGATATTTGAATTTTCATTTTGATCTAGATCGTCCTATTTATAGATTTGCCAACAGAGGGAACGTTGACGCAAGGGAAATAACTCCGCGTCTTTGTTGACATCCTCACTTTTTCAGAGGCTAGAACAAGCTGTAATGCATGTATATGGTCCGCGCATGGCGACATATCGTCATTACATGGTCTTATGGTGCGTTTAACATCGATTATGGGCAAACTACACTTTGTAAACACGGGAGCGCGTACATATGCCTTTAAGGGAATAAGAAATGAAGTGCACTAAGTTAGATTTACGAAAAAGTTACGATTACGGAGATAATAAATGAATTCCAGACGTCACCTACTTGGCGCTAAAACTCAGATAGCGTCGAAGGTTTGGGTCGGAGCTGATCGAATATTAAAGCAATTCAGTAAGGAACAACAGGGCCTTAAAAAGTACTTGAGCACGAACATACAGAAACATAGTGTCTATATCCATTTATTATTAACATCTAAAAGTAATATATAGCCTTAGATTGCATAAACTAGCACGTGCAACTCAATCAATCTAAAAATAGATTTTAGGCGTAATAAAACATGGCCGCCGCTCAGATGTAAATAAGCTGTGTAGAGAAAAAGTTTGTGTCGTCTGCTTATACCCCCATTCCACTGAGCCGTTCTCGCTTACGTTCTTGTTACGATCAAGGTCGGCTGACACAACAATCGAACGCTACGAAAACGGTCATTTTTGACGTATTTGCGCTCCAATAACATTCTGTTAACGATCGTAACGATGCCGTACAGTTCGCATACCGACCATAGAGCGTATCCATGGCGATTCAACACCGTTCTCTAACGTTGTCATTCCGATTATGCACCGTTCAAAGTGATCCGTTACCGTTCGATTACCGAGTCAACCACTCTTGTACCGTTGTACACAGATCTCTTCCGTTCTATTAACAACCCTACAACGACTGTAGCGTGCAGATAACGTTCCATTCGCGTTCTGTTACCGTTTATTGTAAGGATTTGCCAAGTTCTATAAAAGCAGAGACCAATTCTATCAATATGCAGTTGCTTGCTAGACATCAAGATGGAAGGAGATCAGTTCTTTTTCTTCTTGCTGATGCAGCACAATAACTTGCATTTACGCCAGCTTGCCCTTGTACAAGAACTGATGAGGAGAAGAAGACGAAGACCCCCAGCATTTTGGGTGAGACCATGGCTGACTGCCCAAAGGAGACTGATGTACGGACACTTTCATTGTCTCATGAGAGAGCTAAGGATAGAAGACACCGCATCCTTCTTCAACTTCATGCGAATGGAGCCCCAGATGTTCGATGAGTTGGTTGACAGACTGTCTCCTAGGATCACTCTGCAGGATACCAACTGTAGAAAAGCCCTGGAGCCCGGCCTCAAGGTTGCTGTTACCCTGAGACACCTGGCCTCTGGTGACCGCTACCCCAGCCTCTCATACGCCTTCAGAGTTTCACGTCACACGATTGCCAAGTTTCTTCCACTGGTCTGTCAAGCGATAGTGGACGAATACAAGGATGAGGTCATAGCATGTCCAACCACCGCAGAGGAATGGCAAGCCATTGCTGATGAATTTGAGAGAAAATGGAACGTCCCTCACGCTGTCGGTGCCCTTGATGGGAAACATGTGGCTATTCGGAAGCCTCCCCAGTCTGGAAGCCTCTATTACAATTATAAAGGCTTCTTCTCCTTGGTGATGCTGGCCCTGGTCGACGCCGACTACAACTTCATTTGGGTTGACGTAGGAGCCATGGGACACATGTCAGATGCACAGATCTACAATGCTTCCGAAGTAAAAGAGTGCTTCGAGGATGGGACCATCAATTTGCCACCGCCTCAGCCAATGACCAACGATGATAGGCCTATTCCCTACTTCATGCTCGCCGACGACGCGTTCGCCTTGCGAACGTACCTCATGAAACCATACAGCAAACGTGGTATGACTGATGCAGAACTCATCACCAACTACAGAATATCCAGAGGCCGCAGAGTTGTGGAGAATGCATTTGGCATTTTGGCCAGCAGGTGGCAAGTTCTCCACACCACGTTACAACAACATCCAAAGGTGGCAACAAGTGTGGTGGAAGCTGCAGTGTGTCTTCACAACCTCATGAGGATGAGATACCCAAGACTTCAAAATGCTGAACTGGACATAGAGGATGCAGCCCACAACATCGTGCCTGGAGATTGGAGGAGACGTGCCCCAATGCATGGACTGTATCGGGTCCGTGGAGCAAACCAAGCTTCCACCGAGGCGAAAAGGCAACGGGAGTATCTGAGACTGTACTTCAACAGCCCTGCTGGAGCTGTCCCTTGGCAACAGGACATGATTCGCGTCAGGCGCCAGTAACTCTGTCCACTTCTTCGGGGGCTTTTCCGCTAAAATGCCCCCACCCACATTTTCTCAAGAGAATAGAAGCTTCTGGTTGCATTTCGATCTATAGGGGCTTTATTTATTTTATGTCGCACTTGTTGTACCAACACACCAATTGCATGTGACCTTCACCTATTAGTTCTAACCTCTGTGAAACATGGGTTCCACGCAGAACTTGGAATTGAAGTCTCTTGTGAAACCCCAAATCACCACACATAATCGGCTTTTTTTTTATTGTTTTATATTTTTATTGTTATTTAATTATCATTACTATTTTTTTTTTAGGGGAGGGGTCGTGGGGGTGGTGGTGTGCGGGGGCTTTTTGGCTGCTCATTGCTTAGAACCGAGTTAAGTTATTACAAATCTGTAAAATCCTTAATAGCGGACAAAGCCTACGGAAAAGCAATCGTTTTATTTCTGTCCGTTGAGACTGTAAAGGCACGTCACGTGACAAGGGCAAGCAGACGAAACAACAAGAACATTTATTAGCGGACTTTAGATCGCTCAGCGAAACTTTGATGGCAGTGATCTTTTTCGTATCTGTGATATGGATTATGCAACGACTTATTATATACAGACCTACCCGCGTCGTCTGGAGATCGGTGGAGGAGCTCTAATGGAATGGTTTGCACGGTATTAGAACGTAAATGGAATGCAACAACAACGTTAGGATCAGCTCAGGTCGTTTCGGGATCGGTATAGGAACTGTATGGAGCGGTACGAACGGTTCTAGAACGCTACGATGACGCACTGAGAACGCTAGTGACGTCACTTCCGATGCGATAACGTTGTGTTACCGCTCCTTTACGTTCCATTAACGATCTGAAAGTTCCGTTACCGATGTGTTTAGGTTCCGTTACCGCTCATTTTGATCGGGAGGGAAACGGCGAAAATTTGAAACATGTTTCAAAAACTCACCCGTTCTTACCGTTCCTTGCGTTCCATTAACGTTCCTTAGCGCTCCACTTACGTTCTTTCCGATCCCTCCCGATCCTTACCGTTTCCCGGCCGTTCCTTGATCGTAACGGGAACGTAAGCGAGAACGGCTCAGTGGAATGGGGGTATAGGCGCAGAAAGTTTGTTAAGGCACTTGCTGTAAGGGCAAAAGTCTGTTAGGGCACTTGGCTGTAAAGGCACTTGCTGTAAAGGCACTTGCTGTAAAGGCAAAAGTATAGGGCACTTGGCTGTAAGGGCACTAAAAGTGCACATTGTCACATAGGAATAAATGCAGTTTCTTTAGCTTTGTAAGCTTTCTTCTTTGTTTGGATTATACGTCAACCGCTGAAGGAAGAATTAACCTGAATGTCTTGTAACGACAATCACAATATTCAAATACTCATCTATTTTTTTATTTTGTGTGTGGAACCTTTGTGCTTTCAATTTACTCAGCTCCCATTTAATACTATATTTATTGGGTGTAAGTTTGGGAAACACTCAAGAGTTGTTAACGGATAAAGTATAAAGTTTTACCAAAACTGCCGACCTGCCAGTTTTCAATTAGTGTAAGTATGTAACTAATCGAAAAACAAACAAACAACTCACTAGTGGTCATTGTGATATGTGTATGGAAATGATATGAAACCCTAGATGAGTTCTCAAAAATAGCGCTCTTTGCTTTTGACTGGACTCAAAATCTGTCTTGGTCCATTTAAAGAATTATTTTGGTTTTCAGTTTGTGTGACAAGCCAGCACGGATACACCAGGCGTGTATATTATACCCCCATTCCACACATCCGTTCTAGGTCCCGTTCCCGTAGCGACCAAGGAACGGCACGGGAATGGGGGGGATCGGGAGGGGACCTTAATGGAACGTCAATGGACGTTAACGGAACTCCTTTGAACGGTAGGAACGGTTGGTACGGGTGAGTTCGGGCTGCATGTTCAAAATGTTAGCCATTCCCCGCCCGTTCCAAATGAACGGTAGTGAAACCTGAACACATCGGCAACGGAACTCATGGATCGTTCATGGAACTTAACGCAATGGTAACGCAACGCTAGCGCTCTCACACACTGAGTTGTCATACCCGCATTCCACACATCCGTTCTAGCTTCCGTTCCCAGCTGTCCTGAGGACGGCTGCCAGTACGGTCAGACGCTGCTCAAAGATGCCAAAAACGGCCGTTTGTGCAGCGTCTCATTGTTGTGGCAGCCGTCCTGAGGACGGCTGGGAACGGAAGCTAGAACAGTTGTGTAGAATGGGGATATTACACACGGAAAGTCTCTATGACACCTTATTTTATACCCCCATTCCACACATCCTTTCTAGCTTCCATTTCCAGCCGTCCTCAGGACGGCTGCCATAACGATGAGACGCTGCGCAAACGGCCGTTTTTGGCATCTTTGAGCAGCGTCTGACCGTATAGTGGCAGCCGTCCTGACGGCTGCGAACGGAAGCAAGAACGGATGTATGATAACGCAGTGTGTGAGAGCGCTAGTGTTGCGTTACCATTGCGTTAAGTTACATTAACGATCCATGAGTTCCGTTGCCGATGTGTTAAGGTTCCATTACCGTTCATTTGGAACGGGCAGGGAATGGCTAAAATGGCCAACATGCAGTCCGAGCTCACCCGTTCCTACCGTTCTATGGAGTTCCGTTAACGTCCATTGGCGTTCGATGAAGGTCCCCTCCCGATCCCTCCCATTCCCGTGCCGTTCCTTGGTCGCCACGGGAACGGAACCTAGAACGGATGTGTGGAATGGGGGTATTAGCGAGTCACGGGTTTGTTTGGATACAAACATTTGAAGAAAAAGAACAGTACTATAAACAAAGAAAAATAGAAGATTTTTCTAAGTTGCAAACAGAATGTTCCCACGCTTGCAAGAACGCTTCCAGTCTATTGATATCAACCCGTGCACTGTGAATCAGTCCTACAGGGTACAACTTCTCACTGGGACGTCGTTCTGCACAAAGGACGGACAAGGTGGGTGTGACGACGTGCATTCACTGCCCGTGACGTAGCGGTTACCAACGGCATTGTCAGTCTCTTTGTGATTTGCCAGTGCGCCACCACAGTGTATAAAGCAGAGGTGTGAAACGACCTGAGTCAGTTTGGACACTGCTGCCACTGAGGATTTAACACTGAATGTAATCATCGACTTGTGTCAGTGACAGTGTAGTCTGCCTGGCTTTGAAATATGACTTATGCCAGAGACAGTAAAGTCTGGCTGTGAGAATTGACTTGTGTCAGTAACAGTGAATTCTGACTTTGAGAAATGACTTGTGTCAGAGACAGTGAGATCTGCCTGACTGAGAAATGACTTGTGTCAGTGACAGTGAGGTCTGCGTGTCTGTAAAACTTGACTTGTGTCATTGACAGTGTAGTCAGCTTGTCTGTGAGAAATGCGTATCGAGCCGTGTGTTAGCGTGCCACACCCGACCTCGGTCAGTAACACACATCACGCCAAAGTCTGCGTTCATGAAACTTTGTGTGAAGAAAACCTGTACAACTTCGTCTGAAGGTTTACCCAGTGAGCTAGAGGGAAACCAGACGTGCGTTATTCTGTCACTGAGCGTGATAACCAGCAGAACAGGACATGTGTGAACCTAGCCTGATTCTCTAACCGGGTGTCAGGAACTCTTTAACCCAGGGTGTTAGGGAAAGACAAGTTGCTGATCATAACCAGCAGAACAACGAGGGTGGCTCTCTGTCGTTCCCGAAGCAACAAAGCGCGCAGGTAACATTGAGTGAAGGTTTGAACCCGAGATCATGGCGGCCAGAAACACACAACAGACAGACGCCGATGACTGGCGGCAGATCGTGACGTCACTCTACCCTGACGCTCTCACCCGTACCTACTGTGTGCCGCCTGTACAGTTCAACAGGGTGCCCTACGTCAGGGACGTTGTACCCGGTACCGGTCTGTCTGTGCACGTGCTACAGCCACAAGCTAGTGCCCGGTTTCTCCACACAGCTCTTAATACCAACCCCGAGGGATGGACAGTACCGCAGCATATGTGGGCCGAGGAGCCAGAGCCACATATCCCTCCAGTAGGAATACAGGACAGCGACTTACAGGACGACTTCGCCCAAAACCACGTGATGCTAAACCTGCAGGAGCTTGGCGACAGTCGTCACGAGGCCATGTTCATCCTGTCTCAGCTACAGTTCGGCAGCTACCTCAACGACCCTGCCTACGCCGCGGCCGCTAAACAGCTCCCACGACCCAGAGACTTACCACAAGATCGTCAGGGCGATTTTGACTTTCTGTTGATCCACCGCCAGCACGGCATTCTGATCGCAGAGCTCAAGTCTGTGGGGAAAACCAAGGGTGCCTCAAACGAGGCCGATCTTGTCCTTGCCCAGAAGGTGAAGCAAGCGGTCAAGCAGCTGGACAAGTCGGAGAGAGTGGTGAGGCACCTTGTGAGTGACATCGGACCTGGCATGACTGTCAAGAAAACTCTCTTCCTGCCTTACATCAGCTGTGATCAGTTAGAGCGAGTCTTGGACAACGATGAACAGTTGGAACAGGTAACGCGCAAGAGAGAGAGAGAGAGAGAGAGAGAGAGAGAGAGAGAGAGAGAGAGAGAGAGACGGAGAGAGAGAGAGAGAGAGAGAGAGAGAGAGACGGAGAGAAAGAGTGAGAGAGAGAGAGAGAGAGAGAGAGAGAGAGAGAGAGAGAGAGAGAGAGAGAGCACACAAAAAGACAAACGGAAAGAAACAGAGAGACGGCGGGAGAGAGGAGGGTTCTGATCTCAGTATATCTACACACACATACACACACACACCCACACACACACACACACTCTCTGGTGGGTGGTTGGATATTGAATCAGCTTTCTACCGAGCACACAATGATACTGACGCCCCACACAAACATACAGTATTGCGTACAAGTATGTCTCTACTGCAGGCGGTGTGTCAGAGCCTGGGTGCCGCCAACACAGCGGAGGCCGTTCAGCTGTGCTGTTGCTCTGACCAACTGTCCCAGCCTGCATCGTACTGGCACGTGACACCCGCCGTGTTATCACAGCTGAGCACCTGGTGGCAACACAGGATGGCCCGTACTGTGGACACTCAGCTCACTGATCAACTTTACCTGGACATCGTGGCCAGGTGAGAGAAGTGACAACATCATGTCAGTTAAGTCAACTAACCCCAACTAACCCTAGGCCACCAGTAAGTAGGGTCGATGAAGGCTAGGGCAGTACCGGTAGGGGCTTAACCCCTGCAACCGCTACGGCTTGGCCTAGCCCGAGACTTGAACATGCTGTGAGGTCTGCCCTTTTCCTGCAAAAATAGAATTTTCTTTCTTTTCTTTCTTTCTTTCTTCTTTTTTTTTCTTCTTTTTTTTCTCTTTTCCTCGCAACCCTCCAAAGCGCCATTAATAGTCAGAACGTTGACCCGGGGCGTCTGATGGAAGAGGAAGAAGTCACAGTGCTGGAGCAATGTTATGATTGCTACGTTTGAGTATTTATTATCATTTATCATTATCGGAATTGTTTCTGTTACAGGTTTGTTGGTCCGGCCACCACGGTGTCTGTTCCATGCTACAACAACGTACGTGTGGAGGTGCGGACTGCAGGCCAGGCGGTGGCGGAACTGGGGCGAAGGCTGGCACTTCTGGTTCTGACCCTGCAACAGCTGGGCCTAATGAACCGAGACCCGCCACTGGTCTGCATTACGGGAGCGCCAGGAACAGGTGACAAGCTCACAGCCTCTTTCCCTGGATTGATTGTTTCCTGTTTTGTTTGTTTGTTGTTGTTGGCCTTGCTGCCGATGTTTGGCTGTTCGCTAAACGATTTTCTGTCCAAGCAAGATGGAACACTAAGCTCAGCCGCCTGTTTTGCGTTAAAGGCCAACATGGGCGCGCGGCAGATGTAGCTGTAGTTTCTTATGCTGGCAATTACGCTAAATTGAGCTCTGTGGCTTTCTACAAGAACTAGGTTCAGTCTCCTAGGCGCACTCTGCTAACTAATTAAGCCTCCAGAAACTTGAAAGCTGTTCAAAGCAAACGCCCTGTATTTAGGGTCTTTGCTCAAAGTCGCACAGCTTTCAACTGGAGTTTCTTCTCGACCAGAAGCTTGCCGGCAATTGATACAAATTCGGGTTGACTTTTCAAATGGTTAACTTCGCGACTATTTTGCTGTACCAACTTTTGTCTGCCTTCTCATGGACAAAAATCGGCTCAAACTCGGCTGAAAGTCGCACATGTGAACATCACCAGTAGGACATGACGTGAATGAGGTTACACCCTACACCTGCTGACATGTGTGTGAAGGGTGCATGCTGTGCTAATACTGCTGCTATGAAGAGAAACAAACCCACCACCACCATCACCACCACCACCACCCAGCAATTACTTATACTGCTGCTTCTGCCACTTTTTTTCTTTTTTTTAAACAAAAAAAACATTTTTGGCAATTTTCATGTATCATCATCATCATCATGAACAACAACAATAATTATCGTCATCGCTGTTGTTGCGGCAAACGATACTGACAGAACAATGTTTCTGATTTCCTTGCAGTGCACTGATCCTAGATAGTTTGTTCCCTTGACGTCTTAGTTGAATGATTGACGCAGTGTTTATGACGTTGTTTGTGTCAAGTTTTACTTGATCGTCATCGTACCAGAAGATTCCAGTTTTGATGGATGACGGTTTTGTATTGTGCTCGATGTTTGTGTCGTCTGATTCCGTGGACAATGTGACAACCGAAGGAAAGGCATCAGGCTGACACGGAGAACAGTTTGAAACTGACATGTTCATTTAGAAACTGACATGTTCATTTAGACTCCATGAAATGTAATTTTCTAAAATAGGAATGTTCTTGGCAGTTATATCATTGTGTGCTTATTTCTATCTATGTTCCTGATGCTGTGTTTCGCGTGTAAAAGGTGAAACGGACTTGATGTAAAATAGCTTGCTTTCACATTGTTTTGTAGTATATTTGTATGCACAGTATGGTTATGTTTGTATGTGAACAGGTAAGACAGAATAGAATAAGAATAAGAATACTTTATTATCTCATTGAGAAATTCAGGCGTGGTACATAACAATAATACAAACAGGACATTGTTTTTACATAAGACATATAGCACTATATAACAGGGCAGGTTATAAACACACCTCCCACATACCTTTCTGGACATTGCTTGCATTGTGCTTACGCATTCAGTCATGAACACATCCATGTCTCACTTACACATCGCACACATGGACATTCTTGTACGCTCAACTTACCCATTCATACATGGACATTCGACCACGCTACACTTACACATTCTTATACGCTCCACTTACACATTCACACATGGGCATTCTTATATGCTCCACTTACACATTCCCACATGGACATTCGACTACGCCCACTTACACATTCCCACATGGACATCTTTAAAGCACTGCGCTTACATATTCTTGCACACCTGCGCGTATAACGGACTATGGCTAAACATCATTGCAAGTTCTGGTACTGCAGGGGTTGAGGTGGCTGATCGTGGGCCTACATCTTCCCTAAAACCAGGACCATGATGTGCAAGGTATCTCTGCATGTAACAATGCTTGACGCTCACAGTGCTTTGTAATCTATTACATTAAATGTGCGTTGTGTTCCAACAGGTAAGACAGTTCTGGTACTGCAGGGGTTGAGGTGGCTGATCGTGGGCCTACATCTTCCCTAACACCAGGGTCACGATGTGCAAGTCGTCTCTACATGTAACACTGCCTTGTTTTCACATTGTCCTGCAATATATTAACCTTAATATTGTTTGTGTTTCAACAGGTAAGACGGTGGTGCTAGTGCTGCAAGGGATCAGGTGGCTGAGAGACGGGCACGATGTGCGCGTCATTTCAACAGGGAACAATACCCGGGCCATCAGCACATCCATCACACAACAGCTAGAGATGTCACTGAGCGCAGGCCCGACGCCTTCCCTGACACCAGGCTGCGTGTCGTTCCACCAATACAATTTCTGGGACAGGAAGGACGGGGAGGAAAATGTCGAGCAGGCAGTCACCGACCTGTTGGTGTGGGTGAAAAACGGCCACCTGCACGCCTTAATAGATGAGGCGTCCTTTGACAGCAGGTTTGTGTTCATACGTGTGTGTGTGTGTGTGTGTGTGTGTGTGTGTGTGTGTGTGTGTGTGTGTGTGTGTGTGTGTGACTGCTTGTTTCTGTTTGTGTGTGTGTGTGTCTGTGTGTGTGCGTGAGTGTATGTGTGTGTGTGTGTGTGTGTGTGTGTGTGTGTGTGTGTGTGTGTGTGTGTGTGTGTTGCCGACAACTATTATCAGCTTTACATAATGTGTCATGTGAGTGTTTGTTTTTTTTGGTTGTTTTTTTTTTTTTGCTTAACGCCTAGCCGACCACAAAGGGCCATATCAGGGCGGTGCTGCTTTGACATTTAATGTGCGCCACACCCAAGACAGAAGTCGCAGCACAGGCTTCATGTCTCACCCAGTCACACTATTCTGACACCGGACCAACCAGTCCTAGCACTAACCCCATAATGCCAGACGCCAGGCGGAGCAGCCACTAGATTGCCAATTTTAAAGTCTTAGGTATGACCCGGCCGAGGTTCGAACCCACGACCTCCCGCTCACTGGGCGGACACCTTACCACTAGGCCACCGTGTTGCGGTTCATGTGAGTGTGACACACATAATAATAATAGTAATACGATAATTTATAACGCCCACATATCTCACCACAAGTCGACTCAAGGCACACATCTCTAACAACATGACTGTCTCATGTGAGTGTGACACACATCTCTAACACCATGTCTCCATTCTGTGTCACAGGGATAGGCATGGTCCCCTTCTCACACGCCTTGTAACACGCCTAGCGCAGCAAGTACCACACCTGTACCTGTGGTGTGCCGGTGTTCTTAACCGCGACTTACCCACAGCACTGCAGACACATGTGTTTACTGTCCCTCTCCGCTCGGCGCCCACCGTCCTTCGTGAAATACAACCCGTGATTCACAGGTTTAAAGTCAACGACTACAGCGACAGCGGCATGCCTGCCCCTGGGGACGGGCTGAGCGTGATACGGCTGAGTCACCATGGCAACGCGCACACCGGTCGGTGGCCTGTGGACTGCTCACAGTGTGGTCAGGATATCGCTGCCGTGCTGCGCCGTCTGGGTGTGGGTAAGTTGTGTAGCTGATGATGATAATGATGATGTTGAAGGTGGTGGTGATGATGATGATGATTGTGGTGGTGGTGATGATGATGATGATGAAGATGATGATGATGATGTTGAAGATGATGATGATGATGATGAAGATGATGATGATGATGTTGAAGATGATGATGATGATGATGATGATGATGATGATGGTAGGTTTGAGTGAAGGGTAAACCTTCCCGTTCCCTAATGGTGTTTTCCTCCCACACCCCCCCCCCCCCCCCCGCCCTCCTCGAGAATATATATGGGAAAGTCTTTGCTCACTTAAAGGCACAGTAACTCTCCCGTAAACCATCACAGATACTGACAGGCTTTTACACACAGTACAAACACCCTTCCATTTGAACGTTCACCAAACGGGAACATCCTACCCAGTCAGCACACAATATCTGGTCGATATCGGACCGATATCAGATTGTAAATCGGGTTGATATAGGATTACGACATTCGGCCAATATTGGACCGATATAGGTCCGATATAGGGAATCGATATCGGTCCAATATAGAGAATCGATATCGGCCTAATATCGGATCCCGATATCGGACCGATATCGGATCCCGATATTGGACCGATATTGGATCCCGATATTGGACCGATATCGGATCCCGATATGGGACCGATATCAGTTCCCGATATCGGACCGATATCAGATTGCAAATCAAGTCGATGTCGGGTCGATATCGAATTCCGACATTAGTTTTCGTTTATTTAAAATGTCATGGCTAACGTTAATTCAATGTTTTATGACTGTCGCGTAGTCCATTTGTATTACGTCCCTTGATATGCTAATGAGCATCCGGGGACTGGAGACCGGGTCGCCATCTTGGTCGCCATCTTGACGTCATGTCTGAATAAACACCTTTCCAAACTATCCGACTGTTGGGCTAGTTGTGTGAGTATGACAGCTACATTATGCCAATAGCATAACGCTACATGGTGGCAGCGTGGTCAGTACCGACGTCTCTAGCAGATCGAACTGAATTTAGTTTCAGAAAACTGACAGAAAGTGGCGAGACCTAGCAAGCAGAACTAGACTAGAGTCATGGGTCCTTTCAAAGCGCCCGACGCATTCGATTTCACGCAACCTACGAAATGGCCTGAATGGAGACAGCGTTTTGAGAGATACAGGTCAGCGTCCAAACTGGATAAAGATGAGGAAAAGGTACAGGTCAGTGCTTTGATTTATGCGATGGGAAATGAAGCTGAGAGAATATTTCTTTCGTTCGGACTCAGTGATGCAGACTCAAAGAAGTTTGATGTTGTCCTTGACAAATTTGATGGGTATTTCGTTCCAAAAAGAAACATTATCCATGAACGAGCTAGATTCCACGTTAGAAATCAGAAGCCAGAAGAAAACATTGAAAACTATGTTCGTGCACTGCATGAGTTAGCTGCAACAGCGGAGTTCCCAAACAAAGAAGAGTCCATTAGGGACAGATTGGTGTTAGGAGTCCTAGACACTGAACTCTCAGAAAAACTGCAGCTAAAACCGGACTTGACCTTAGAAGGTGCTGTGCAGGACGCTAGGCAGTATGAACTGGTAAAGTCACAGCTCTCAGACCAGCGGCAGTCAAGTGTAGACGCACTACAGCGCAGACTAAGCGGAGGTAGTGATCAACGGAACAGGCGTGGAGGTAGCGCTGGCAGCGCTCGTAGAGGCGGCAGTAGTTATACTCCAGGCAGAGGCGGCTCAACCCAAGGCGGGGGGAAGCTGCAAGAGGCCAGCTGTTCACGTTGCGGTCGTCAGCACCACAGACAAGCGTGCCCAGCACAAGGCAAGAAGTGCAACAAGTGCGGACGCAACAACCATTTCGCAGCAGTCTGCAGAAGCAAGGCAGTCAACGCCATAGATGAACCACAAATGGAGGTGGCATCACAGAGGGGGCATTCAGAAGAGGCTCAGGCAAGCCGGGAGGAACATTTTGTAGGAACATTGTGCTCAGAAGGCAAAAAGGAACCGCCGTGGATGACGACACTCAAGTTTGGAGGATGCGACGTTCCATTCAAGATTGATACTGGAGCGGACGTGTCCGTTATCTCATCAGCGCAGTACCGAAAGCTGAAGCCTTGCCCACAACTCAGCAAAACCAACGCAATCCTGCGTAGTCCAGGAGGTATCCTAAAGTGTGAGGGACAATTTGTGGCCATTAGCAAAGTCCACGACCAGCTTCACTCGCTTCGACTCTTCGTCATACAGTCAAAGACAGACAACCTTCTCAGCAGAGAAGCAGCGGCAAGAATGGGCCTAGTCATGAGGATTGAAGCTGTGGAGGTGCCCTTCGGTGAGCTTGACGACAAACCTGTCCAGTGCCCACCAGTGAAGATCGTTCTGGAAGCAGAATCTGAAGCTTGCAGTGTTCACTCAGCAAGAAGGATCCCAATACCCCTTCTAGACAAAGTCAAAGATGAACTCACAAAGATGCAGAAAGCTGGGATTATAGAAGTGACAGAACCAACAGATTGGTGTGCACCGATAGTGCCAGTCATGAAGAAGTCAGGATCAGTGAGAATCTGCACAGACTACAAGCATCTGAATGCAGCAGTCAAGCGTGAGCGCTACACACTCCCCACGCTCGAAGACATCCTGCACAAGCTGTCTGGGTCGGCAGTTTTCAGCAAGTTAGACGCCACCTCGGGATTCTACCAGATTCCCCTCGACCCAGAGTCGGCAAAGCTTACTACATTCATCACCCCATGCGGTAGATTTTACTACAAGAGGTTGCCATTCGGCATAACTTCAGCTCCAGAGATTTTCCAAAGAACCATGGAGAACATACTGAAGGATGAGTCCAACGTCATTTGTTTCTTCGATGACATGATGGTCCACAGTGAGGATGAACCAGCACATGAGCGACATCTTGAAAGTGTGACAAAGAAACTGGCCAGCGTCAACCTGAAGCTGAATCGGGAGAAGTGCAAACTCAGGAAGCATGAGATCGAGTTCTTGGGTCATCGAATCAGCAAGAACGGCATCTCACCAGATCCAGCCAAACTGGAAGCCATCATGACCATGACAGATCCAACCAACGTGCCCGAGTTGAGGAGGATGCTTGGTATGATCAACTTCCTAGGTCGCTACCTGCCCAACCTGTCCAGTGTACTCCAGCCAGTGACACAACTTCTGGAGAAGAACCAAGCATGGACGTGGGGCCCAGCACAGATCCAGGCCATGGTGACTGTGAAGAAGATGCTTACCTCAGGGCCAAGGCTAGCACACTACGACCTGAGGAAGCCGACAGTCATCAGCGCAGATGCGAGCAGTTATGGGATCGGAGGATTGTTGCTGCAAGAACACCCCGAAGGCATGAAACCTGTCGCATACTGTTCAAGAACATTGACAACCACTGAACGCAGATATGCCCAGATCGAGAAAGAGACACTGGCAGCAGTCTGGTCATGTGAGAAATTCAGCAGATACCTGATAGGTCTGGAAAACGTGACGCTTCAGACAGATCACAAGCCCCTCGTGCCCATCATCAACCACAAAGACCTTCAAGATACGCCCGTGCGATGTCAGAGGATGCTGATGCGTCTCATGAGGTTCAGCGTCAAAGCTGAGTACGTGCCGGGGAAGAAGCTTGTCGTCGCAGATGCTCTCTCCCGCAGTCCTCAGTTCACCACTGAACATCAAGACGAGGTCACAACACTCATTGAAGATGTGGAAGCCTACCTACACAGTGTGGACATTTCCTGGTCTTGTGCAGCGTCAGACAAACGGATGCAAGAAATCGCAGAAGAGACAAAGAAAGACAGACTGATCCAAGAAGCACTTCGCTATACGCGTGAAGGATGGCCGCAGTACGTCACCGACGTTGAGGATGGATTGCGTGACTACTACGCAGTGCGCAGTGAACTCAGCGAGAATCAGGGTCTTCTTACCAGAGGAAAGCGCATCGTTGTCCCAGCTTCGCTACAGGATGACATTCTACGCAGAATCCACGAGGGTCATCAAGGGATCACCAAATGTAGAGAGAGGATGAAGGAAGCAGTTTGGTGGCCCGGAATCAGCGCCAGAATGAAGAAGTTGGTTGAAGAATGCAAGCACTGTCAGGAGAAGAGGCCATCGCAGACCAAAGAGCCATTGATTCCAACAGAGCTACCTCAGCGAACATTCCAGAAGTGCGGAGCAGATCTGTGTGAACTCAAGGGACAGTCATACCTTGTTCTTGTGGATTACTACTCCCGGTACATTGAACTGGCTCACCTCAAGACGATCACTTCAGCAGAAGTCATCAAGAACATGAAAGACATGTTTGCACGACAGGGTATCCCCGAGATACTTGTTTCTGATAATGGAACGCAGTTCACATCCGGAGAGTTCCAGATCTTTGCAAAGGAGTGGGGATTGAAACACGTCACTACAAGTCCTCACTTTCCACAGGCGTGGGGATTGAAACACGTCACTACAAGTCCTCACTTTCCACAGGCGAACGGTAAGGCGGAACGAGCAGTACAGACAGCAAAGAAGATACTGTCGCAAGATGATCCTGCACTCGCTCTTCTCATCTACAGAGACACACCTATTGAAGCCACAGGCTACAGCCCAGCACAGCTTGCATCAGGAAGACGTCTGAGAACAACGCTCCCAACACTGTCTGAAAACCTCGAGCCCAGAGTCTGCGAGAAATCAACAGTGGCAGCCAATGATGCAAAGGCTAAGAAGAAGAACAAACAGACATTTGATAGGCGTCATGGAGTACGGCCCCTAGATACGCTTCTTCCTGGTGACATCGTGATGCAGAAGCTGGACGGAGAGAAGAGTTGGAGAAGCCCAACAGTGGTGCAGCAGCAAGTCGCACCAAGATCCTACGTGGTGAAATCGCCACGAGGCACGTTTCGACGCAACAGGCGTCACCTCAGGCGCTCACATGGTCTGCAGCCTGAGAAGTCCACTCCCTACCCCATTCCTGTCCAAACTGACCTTTCCCAACACGAAGCCCACATCCCCGTATCCAGTGACCAGAAGAGTGGTGCAAGTCACAAAGCACCCAGTCCAGTCCAGACAGGCTCTTACGTTCACAACGAGCCCGGCCCGTGTCCAGGGCCAGTGTCCAGCAACGTCTCCAGCAGCAGTGGTGCCAGCCCAGGTGCCGGAGGGTCCGCCAGAGGATTTACCCCCAAGAAACACCGGCCAGGACGCCGGAGGGTCCACCTACAGTCCATCTCCACAGGGCATCATCAACAGCAGCCCGACACCGGTGACTACCCGCAGCGGCAGAGCCATCACCATGCCAG
Organism: Littorina saxatilis; assembly: GCF_037325665.1. Taxonomy (NCBI): domain Eukaryota; kingdom Metazoa; phylum Mollusca; class Gastropoda; order Littorinimorpha; family Littorinidae; genus Littorina; species Littorina saxatilis. The sequence continues at coordinate 63,477,499 of NC_090252.1, forward strand.
CCCGCTTCAAGGAGTGAACTGTACAAGTCATCGCCCAAGCAGGGAAGTGAACTTATGTTATTCGTTAATTGTGCCTTATGCAAGCAAGCAGAATCAAAGTTGGATTCATGAACTTTAGTTACAAAAAGCAAAGTTGCTTATCTCCTTCCTCGGTTATTTGTGGACACTAAAGTGTAATTGCAAGCCACTTCGAAAGGCTTTATTTGTCAATCTCAAAGGAAGGGAGATGTCGCGTAGTCCATGTGTATTACGTCCCTTGATATGCTAATGAGCATCCGGGCACTCGAGACCTTGTCGCCATCTTGGTCGCCATCTTGACGTCATGTCTGAATAAACACCTTTCCAAACTATCCGACTGTTGGGCTAGTTGTGTGAGTATGACAGCTACATTATGCCAATAGCATAACGCTACAATGACTAACGCTTATTTAATGTTAAAATAATGTGTTAAGCCAACAAATAACAAGAACACTTGCAAACATAAGCATGCTATCAAACAAAAAGTTTTAAAAACAGAGCTTTTTGGACATGTTAAGAGTGAATAAATAAGCAACATTTTAGCAGTGAACTCGATGCTGGCTTTTGATCTTGTTGTATTACTTCCAGAGAGCATAAAGGCTGTTGATTTTTAATCTCTGTCTAATTGGAAGTGTAAATGGACTGGCGCTGACGGGGTGGTAAGACATCGGCCTCTTAATCGGAAGGTCGAGGGTTCGAATCCCGGCCGCGGCCGCCTGGTGGGTTAAGTGTGGAGATTTTTCCGATCTCCCAGGTCAACTTATGTGCACACCTGCTCGTGCATTATTCCCCTTCGTGTGTACACGCAAGCACAAGACCAAGTGAGCACGGAAAAGATCATGTAACCCACGTCAGAGATCGGTGGGTTATAGATACACGAAAATAACCAGCATGCTTCCTCCGAAAGCGGCGTATGGCTGCCTTAATGGCGGGGTAAAAACGGTCATACACGTACAATTCCACTCGTGCAAAAACACGAGTGTACGTTGGAGTTTCAACCCACTAACCCAGAAGAAGAAGAAGAAGGAAATGTACATGCTAACATGAAACAAAACAAAAGACAAATAAATAAAACCATTAGAAATATGTTGTGAGAATATGTTCTAAACATGTATTCATCATTTCCATGATATATACATTTAAAAAAACACACACCATAAAACCATGATAAAAATGTCGGAAGTTGAATCAGTTCTAACGTTTCTGGAAGTGAGTTTGGATATACATGTATCCCACTTTTAGGTTCTGTACCTAGAAATTTACCAATTCTATTCCATCTTTTGGGTTTTAAAAAATAGTCTTCGCACAGGTATCTTATACATGTATCCGAATGATGCCAGAGACACAAGGAAAGATGAGGTTATTTGCAACACCACCAGCAGAGGAAGAAGTCATTCACTTTGCAGCAGCAGATAAAAAGAATTGTTCAATTTGAAGCAGGAGCAGACACAGAAGTTGTTGAATTTGTAGCGTCATCTGCAGACAAAGAAGTTGCTGAATTTGCAGCAGACGATATTCTTGTTAAATCTGCAGCAGCAAACGAAGAAGTCATTCACTTTGCAGCAGCACCAGACAACAAAAATTGTTGAATTCGAAGCAGGAGCAGACAGAGAAGTTGTTGAGTTTGCAGCAGACGATATACTTGTTAAATCTGCAGCACCAGCCATGGAAAAAGTTGTTGATACAACCAGTGCAGACGATGGCATGTCTGCAATAGGAGACTTTGAAGATCTGCTCCAAATGCTATGACACCTGCAAAGACAGATAATGCAACAATCTTAAAACATAAAGAATTCAGTGTTATTTGAGAACTTTGTAAACACTATAATTATGTCTTCTTTGTTAATGCTCTTTGCTAAATATAGAACTGAAGGTAAATAAAGTTTAAATTGTCTTTGCACTATGCCAATATTTGTTGAATTTACTTGTGTGTATAAATATATATGCTAACTTTGATAGCATTATTCTGTGTTTGAACGAAATGCTCTTAGTCAATGCTGCCTGGCATGGATAACAGCCTCCCCCCTCCCCCCAACACACACAGAACACATTCCAGAAAAAAATTTTCCCAGACTAAGACTGAGTAAGAGTTAGACAATAATATGTCAGTTGGACCTGGACTAAAAATATGTATAGGTCCAGATGTCCCGGCTACAATAAATTGTTCTGTCAGAAGACCTCTTATAGTTCTTTATGTCGAAATTGATGTGATAGTCGACCGGCCAAGATTTAGAACAATGCGTCATAAGCATGTATTAATGACCCCAAACCGAAGCCGGACAACAACACTGCCTTCTCTCATAAATGATTTCCAGTTATAAATATAATATGACTGCTGGAACATTCATCAAGCGTTAACGTGGATTTTACCTGCAAACACACACACACACACATACACACACACACACTTACCCTCAAAAGCCAGAATGTCACTTGTCAGGGTTGTACCTTGTAGTTTACATCCCTGTGAATGCTTTCTGTTCCATCCTCATGGTAATTCCTCCCACCCTGCAATGAAAGCATTGATGTGTGAGTTGCATTACAGTAGAGAACAGTGGTCAATCAAAACTTGTTTTAAGTGTCTTTGAAAAAACGATTTTCGAAAATAACTCTGATATCTCTTATAAATGTAACTGTACAGTATTGGATTAGACCAGAAGCTGTAAGATTGAACAAATGTGTGCAAATGTGTGGCAATTATCAGATTGAGAGAGAGAAATAAAATGTCAGAGAGAGAGAGAGAGAGAGAGAGAGAGAGAGAGAGAGAGAGAGAGAGAGAGAGAGAGAGAGAGAGAGAGAGAGAGAGAGAGAGAGAGCGCGTAATGACAGACAGACAGAGAGAGAGAAACAGACAGAGAGACTGAAACTGAGAAAGACAGACAGAGCAAGAAGCTAGAAAGACAGAAGGCAGGAAAGAAAGAGAAAGAGAGATAAATTCACCTTTCTAATCGTTATGCATGATATTGCTTTGATATTGGTGACTCGTATCAAAAATAAGTCAACAATCACAATGCCAACGGATTCTGAACTATCATACTATGATTATGAATTTACAACAGTCACACAGTGAAGTAACATTACCTGAAAGTTCCATTTGCCATTCGCTCAGCGTCATAAGATCTGTATTGTGTAGTCCTGATATATGCTGAAGTGCAGCATGTTATCTTATATCAGCAGACACACTGGCTTTGAAGTTGCTGGCGTGTTAAAAACGGTAAAAATAGAAACTTTCTTGAGTTCGATTCCACGGAGAAAAGTCCGAGAGTAATGTCCCTTGGCGATCACGGGAGGTCACTCAGAATTACTTGTCCGGCAGTTAGTAAACAAATGCGTTGGGAAGATTGAAAACTGGCAGTTGCTAGAGCACTATGTTATACAACATCAGAAACGATCCTGACTGGACAGTCCAATACTAAGACAGAAGGAGGAAGACAGAACTGGACTGGTTTCAAGAGTGTTCCAAACAGTCGATCATCATGCATCACGTAAAACGTTGAGTAAGCATCGCCTATGGAACTTGGAAGATAGATTTGCTAATTATTGAGACTTGATGTATTTTTTTTCTCTTGGAATATATGAGACTAAAAAGTGTGTTTGTTTCTTAGGTGTGTGTGTGTGTGTCACTGTGTGTGTGTGTGTGTGTGTCACTGTGTGTGTTTAGGTGTTTGCTGTTTTTCTTTATTGTTGTTGTATACCTAAAAATAAAATGGTGATTTATAAAAATACCTGTCTGCACACACACACACACACACACACACACACACACACACAAACACACACACACACACACACACACACACACACACACACACACACACACACACATTGAATGTAGACAAATAAATCTACCAGTGATGGAAGAAATGGTGAAGAACAAATGAAAAGTGAGGGAGGTTTTGCAGACAGCATGTCTCCTTATGAAAACACAAAAATGTTCATGCAATGTCAACATTTTATATGATCATCTTGTTGCGTCATAACGGTTAATATTTTTACTGCAGCTGGTGTGAGGAAGCGCCATATTCAAACTGACAACAAGCAATTCGACAAGGTGCTTGCGAAGTGGTTGACCGGATTGTCGGATCGTCTACATGGTGGGAGGATGTCGAAGATCAACACAGAAAACGAGGACGAGGACTAAGATGAAGATGGTACATAAAATTAGTGCTGATGTGCTGACAGCCAGCAAGGAACACGCCTCTCGGATTCACTCTCTCTTGACTTTGTGGTATTTTGCCTCTACATGATATAATGCCTCTACATATATATGATATAATGCCTCTGCAAGGATTCCCTAGCCCTACTGTTTTGGAACAAATGCTATGTGCAATTATGAGGGCCCCAAAGGGGGGGTATCATCACGATCACGGGAAGGGACATTTTAGCTTTCACGATCACAGTTACCTTGATTTTTTCACGGATCACGGGCAAAATGTACGTTGAAAATAAAATGCTTTGCAATAATGCCAATCACGATCACGAAAACAAATGACGATCACGATCACGAGACTTGATTTTTTTGTCATCACGGATCACGGGCAAAGTCCCATCACAATCACAGAAATGGAAATTTCGGCAATCACGGTCACAGAAAGGTCAAAAAACGCCAATCACGATCACGATTTTAAACCCTTTGGGGCCCTCAATTATGTCGGAGAATGGGCTGACATCGTTCAATACCGACTGTTGTGGCGACTGAACAATGGCGATACAGCGTTTTTGAAGTTCGACAAAGGCGGCCATGAAAAAGTGCGTCCGTGGTGCTACGTTGTGTGTCTCCGACTTTCAATCACAGCTGACAGTGTCAGATTCAGGCTGTATGGTGCGGAGTGATATTGTTGCGAGAGACACTGATTGGCGGAAGGTGACAGACGATGCCAGATATGACGGAGACAAAGAACATCAATGGTCTAGCCTAGCTGATATGTTTCAGAGGATGAGCGAGGAAAGCCCTGTAAGGATAAAAGAGATGGTCGGAACATTATACGTTATTTGCGTGTTTGACCAAAATATGACATTTTACACAGATCGAGACAGTCATTGTTCTCCGAGACCGCGCTAGCGGTCGAGGTGAACAATGACTGTCGAGATCTGTGTAAAATGTCATATTTTGGTCAAACACGCAAATAACATTTATGTATCGATCGAATTCCTTTCAGGTACTTATGACTTTGTTGTTGTTTTGACGATTGAACGAGCACACACACACATGCATGCAATCCACATGTATGCAATCAAACACATAAGCTTCATATTTGGGCGTTTCAGGTTGACCGAAACTTCAAAGGAACTACAAAACACACGTCATGTACTCACTTTGTTGTTGTTTTGACATTGAACAGCACACACACATGTATGCAATCAAACACATGACGGTTTTTTTTTGAGTTTCTTTGAAGTTTCGGTCAACCTGAAAAGCCAAATTATAAAGTTTTGTCGGCCTCTGACGTCACATGACTCAAAGAAGGGAAATCCAATCTCCAATTGATACATTTCCCGTTCCCCACCCTTGTGAAGAATTGGAGCGTAACGATCATTTGTTTTCATTATCATGACTGGACAGAACCGTTGCGTGACCAGTCCGTTGTTTGTTGCAAATCGAAAGACTTATTTAGTTATAATCGATTTCATAACTGGTGATCCGTTTGCGACGATTTTCCCGTCTCCTTTGTGTTTATTTAATTCATGCGTTTTGTGAAGTTATTGTTATTTCCCTATTCCAAGGGGGCTATCGCCTTATGGAATTAAATACTTTGATTTTGATGGGTCACATGAATCGTGACACTCCATAATTATTCGGTGGGGACCCATTGGTTAGTGGTCTGCTCTGCAGTGCTGTGAGTCATGGGCTCAAGCCCGTCTTTTGGCAGCAGAGTGGATGACATTTCAGTGGATGAGTTATCTTATCACAAGGTCAGTTATTAATTGTATTAACTGTTGAATTTTAATTGATAGTTGTAATTTGTTTCTGTTGCATTGGTAACATATGTGTTTTCCTTGATACAGTTGGTTATTAAATTATTCTCATTCTGCCTTTGACTCACTTTCATTTGTACTTGTGTGACAATGTTTATCAACTACTTCATCTTATCATTTCTGTCTCCTTTTAAATTTCCTTGTGTTCTTGGGCCAGAAATCCAATATTTACTGATTACAGCAAGTTTTAGTGCAGGTCAAAGACGAACAAGTGCGAAAGCAATTGCCAAGCATGAAGCATGTTTTCATTAGTCCAGAAGTAAAGTCAGAGGTTCGAAGATGATCAGATACGGTCATAATGCCAACTATTCGCTGGTGTTGCTTCATCGACTCTGCGGGCAGCTTCCAGGAAACCAAAGTTTTTAGGTTCCGGGGGAAGTATGGTTGCAAAGCTGAAACTTAAAGGAATTGACGGAAGGGCACCACCAGGAAACCATGGAAGGGCACCACATTTATCGGTTCCCGATATCGGTCCAATATCGGTTCCCGATGTTAGGCCGATATCGATTCTCTATATCGGACCGATATCGGTACAATATTGGCCCAATGTCAGAATCCGATATCGACCCGATATCGTCCCGATTTGCAATCCAATATCGGTCCGATATCGGGATCCGATATCGGTCAGATATCGGGATCCGATATCAAACTGATATCGACCCGATTTGCAATCTGATATCGGGATCTGATATCGGGATCCGATATTAAGCCGATATCGATTCTCTATATCGTACCGATATCGGACCGATATCGGACCAATAATGGTCCAATGTCGGAATCCGATATCGACCCGATATCGTCCCGATTTGCAATCTGATATCGGGATCTGATATCGGGATCCGATATTAAGCCGATATCGATTCTCTATATCGGACCAATATTGGTCCAATGTCGTAATCCGATATCGACCCGATATCAACCCGATTTGCAATTTGACATCGGGATTTGATATCGCTCCGATATCGGGATCCGATATGAGGCCGATACCGATTTTCTGATATCGGGCCGATATCGGACCGATATCGGTCCAATATTGGCCCAATGTCGTAATTCGATATCGGACCGATATCGACCCAATTTGCAATCCGATATCGGTCCGATATCGGGATCCGATATCGACCCGATATCGTATCCGATATCGGACCAATATCGACCCGATTTGCAATCCGATATCGGTCCGATATCGGGATCCGATATCGACCCGATATCGTATCCAATATCGGTCCGATATCGGGGTGCTGGCTGGGTAGGTGCCCTACGTAAAGAGCGAGCAATTTTTAAAGAAATAATTTTGCGGATTGTCTGAGGGACAATCGGACCGTGATGCGTTTTGGCGCTAGACCTAACTTTGAAAATCTAAATAATAAATTGACAGCTTGTTACACAAACATTCTTAAATCATAAACAACATTTTTTTTCATCAAGACAAGATCAGTACAATTCGAAGTTTTGAAAGATTGAAAAAAGAAAAGCCCGGAAGCAGGGTCACGCAAGGTAGCAGATGACAGTTTATGCCTATCACCAGTTCCTCTGAGCAGTCAAAAGCCATCGCTAGAGTTCTTGTGAACCACAGCTGTTTGTTTCGTGCATAGTAAGAGGTACATAATTACGTGCTATTGCAGATAAGCTCACATCAAGTCGCGTTCAAATTACTAACTGACGACTACATTGTGAAAAAGGAAAACTGGATCACACGTGTTCACGATGGCATCAGGGGTAAAATAAACCACGCAAAAATAAATTCTTTGAAAATTGCTCGCTCTTTACGGAGGGCACCTAGGATGTTCTCAAGCAGTGAGTGTTTAAATGAAAGGGTGTTTGTACTGTGTGTAAAAGCCTGACAGTATCTGTGATGGTTTACGGGAGGCTTACTGTGCCTTTAAATTTTCAATCAAATCTAAAGTCAGGTCAGTCTGCCAGGGAGGAAAAAATGACGTCATTTTTATTGACGTAAAATGCAAAGTTACGTCATGACGTCGAAGGTTTGCTGTCTGTGTTTGTCCAAAATGTACAAACTTTGAGATGACTTTATAAGGCAAGTGTGTATGCAGGCTTGCGTGTGTGTGTGGGAGGGGGTTGGGAGTGGTGGTGTGTGTGTTTGAGAAAACAAATCAGCGGTGGGACTCTCTTGTGATGAAAAAAGAGGAAATCCCTTTTATCTAGGGGGGTTCGGGGACATGCCCCCCCCGATATTTTTTTTAAAATGGTACATTAAAATCTGTGCAATCTGGTGCATTCTGAGACTAAAATTCAACTCGTTTGGATTAGGTAAAAAAGGCATTCTCCTCACCCCCCCCCAAAAAAAAACACTAAAAAAAAAAAAAAATACAAAAAAACAACACAAAACACACTTTCACACACCATTGGTAACATTGTAATGGTGCATACTTATGTAATGAACCATGTATCCATAATCCAATAGTATGATTCAATGCATTGAAGCTCAAAATGACTATTAGTTATCAGGAGTTTTCAGTCAGCATAATTTAACTCTCAAGCCTCCAGTGTTCTGTTCCATCTTCACTTCTCTCCATATCATTCAGTCAACAAGTTATAGATACTGTGATGAAATGGAACGCGGAAAAATAGATTACTCCAGCGGAATTCGTAAGTTGTGTCCGCGGAAATCCGCGGATTCGCGGAAAAGTCCCACCCCTGACAAATACACGGATAGGAATTGTGTCTTAAAATGTAACGAATGTTTGCTTATGTAGTGAAAGTTACATTCCGGGGTCTGTAGTCTGGGTCTTGTCTTGATCGTTAGTTCTTCTTCGCATAATCCCCCAGGGTGCGCTGCTGCGGACGTGAGGGGTTTCCCCTGGCCACAGCAGACGACAAACACCACATTCTTCCCTGTTATGAAAAGAGCCCTCCCCACATTGCCGTAGTAGAGGACAAATACCACATTTTTCCCTGTTATGAAAAGACCCTTTCCCACATTGCTGGGATTTTGTAATCATTAAATTCCTATCTTCCACAAAGTCTTGCATCCCGGCAAACCAGTTGTCTCGGTTGTGCCGCAGGGTAATTAAACTCGCTGTCTACTACTGAGCTCTGCATTCATGCAAGCTAGTTTTCTGGATGTGCTCAGGCCCTATATTGTTGAGGTCTTGAATTCGACTCAATTGTGTAAATCCCAGCGAAGGGGAGGCTCGTCCCTAGTAGAACTTGCCCTAACGACCTGTTCTGATCCTGAGAATGCGGCTTGGCTTAAAAGAGCCGAAGCGCTGGCTATGCATCCAAAGCAACTCAGTAATTAAGTTAATGACATCCATTGGGCCTACTAGCTACAGAAGGGGGTCAAGAACCCGCTGTGATGACCAAGGAAGGAATGATATAAGAATCTTGACTCAAGGCAGACAAACACTATAGCCGTGTCCCCAGGCTGGTCCTATCGAAGTGACAACCGAAGGAGCCTTGGCCTATGATCTCTAGGTTTGATGTCGGGGGAACAGCCGTATGCTTGAGGTAGGCACCAAAACCGAGCCTTACCCTCCAGACTCTGATTCTGAATCAACCATATATCCAGTCTGGTTTGGGTGAACCAGGGAGCTGTTCCCACCCTAATAACCTTTCATACCCGCGGCGCTACTCACGCAGCTGATGCAGGAGAGAGGCTGTAGGGCCGTTTGTTGCTCAGCCCAAAATGATTAATGTGCATTGGTCATGCACAAGCCTGATCCCCGAATCAATGCGCATTTGTCGGGTTATTCCGTACAATCTTGTAGGTAACTGGAACATTCATCATCCCGTACAATCTTGTAGGTAATTGGAACATCCATCATCCCGTACAATCTTGTAGGTAATTGGAACATCCATCATCCCGTACAATCTTGTAGGTAATTGGAACATCCATCATCCCGTACAATCTTGTAGGTAATTGGAACATCCATCATCCCGTACAATCTTGTAGGTAATTGGAACATCCATCATCCCGTACAATCTTGTAGGTAATTGGAACATCCATCATCCCGTACAATCTTGTAGGTAATTGGAACATCCATCATCCCGTACAATCTTGTAGGTAATTGGAACATCCATCATCCCGTACAATCTTGTAGGTAATTGGAACATCCATCATCCCGTACAATTGTAAAGCCGAGCGTGGTAGCTTCACGGGAATATTACCTGTCTGTGTCTGTGCCTAAGATGTTACCGTGCATGTGTTTTTAAAAGACATTTGTCAGGATATGTGAATGAATGCAAATGTGTCAATATGCTGTCATACAGGAATCAAACACAACTCCAACTGTAGGTTCCCTCCACTGTATTATACGGCTATGACATCATACACACAAATACACACAATCATGAACATAAATGTTAGGTATTCAAAAATCCGGTACTCACAGTTTTGTAGGCAAAAAAACAACTCGAGATTACAATCTCGTACACAATTGCACTATCAAAACTCTCTACCCTTCACTTAGGTAAAGAAATACAAACAGTCCGTGTATTCATAGACACACGATATCTATTTCACATGTATCGACTCACGGCTGGTGTGTGGTCAAACAAAACAGTCATATTTCCTAATCCGGCAGACTTACATCACAGTCTGCTCTGTCTACTAAATATACTACTTATCTCTTAAGTAATTAAGCTCTTGTAGACATATTTTAATTCTGTTCATACACAGAATTACACAGCGTCTATGGCCGTTCACTAGGAAATGTATTTAACTACTAATTCTTTCTACTGGCGACCTCGGTCTACTCAGTATCTATCGCCCTGTGACCTCTATGGTCCAACTCTACGGACAAACATAACCTTGCACTAGCTTCTCTTAATTCCGTCGAATCTCAGCTATGCGGGTCTATAGGCGTGATATTCCGGCGTCTTCTCAGATCCTTAGCACTGCCATCTGGCCACTACCTTCCTGTCCGACCGGTTATACGACGCACTGTTAAGTGCTTTACTCGGGCTTCCTTTCTCCCGGTCGATTCCTGTGACAACCCCTCCCTGTCTCTGGACAGTGGTTAAGTGTAACGATATCTTCGTTGCGATTTACAACATCAACTCTCTCGGTCAGTGAGCTAAATTCACAGTACATGCACCACACTTCGCTACGTCACGCTATTATCCCTGGTTAGCGCTCTAAAAGCGTGGAGGATATCACTGTCAAACTTTGCCTGTTACAGTGTTATTCGTGATTTCCTTCACACGTCCCCCCCTGAAAAAAAAGAATGGAACATTCTTTTCTCAGGCATCCTCCGACCTGCTAAGGTGCGTACGGAATCTGTTGATCCGATCCTGATCGTGACAAAATGTCAGCGAAGATGTTGTCGTCCCCTGGTAGACTCTTGATGGTGAAGCGGAATTCCTGGAGTGACAGTGACCAGCGCATGATCCTCGCGTTCTTGTACGACGACGACGTGATGTACTGAAGTGGTCTGTGATCTGTCTCCAGGTGAAATTCCTGCCCCCAAAGGTATCTCTGGAACTTGATCAGTGTCCAGACGATCAATCAATCAATCAATATGAGGCTTATATCGCGCGTATTCCGTGGGTACAGTTCTAAGCGCGGGGATTTATTTTAAATTTTGTTTAAACATGTTTTTATGCAATTTATATCGCGCACATATTCAAGGCGCAGGGAATTATTTATGCCGTGTGAGATGGAATTTTTTTACACAATACATCACGCATTCACATCGGCCAGCAGATCGCAGCCATTTCGGCGCATATCCTACTTTTCACAGCCTGTTATTCCAAGTCACACGGTAGACGATGGCTAAGCACTCTCTCTCGATTGTACTGTAGCGTGTCTCTCGTGGGAGTAGTGTCCTGCTGGCAAACGCTGTTCGATGCTGCATTCCGTCATTGTACCTGCAACAAGACTCCTCCGATGCCTGTGCCACTGGCATCCGTCCTCACTGCAAACGGTTTGCTGAGATCCGGCAGCTTCAGGACAGGTCCTCTGGAAAGAAATTTCCTGATCTGCTCGAAAGCCAGTGCACATTCATCTGTCCATGTGACGGGCCCTTTCTGGCGGCCTGCCAAGAGGTTGGTCATCGGTGCTGTCAGTGTTGAGAAGGATGGAACGAACTTCTTGTAATATCCGATCATTCCCAGCAACGATCTCACTTGTTTCTTTGTCGCTGGTGCGGTGATCTTCAAGATTGACTCAACGTTTTCTCTGATGCGTCTCAGTTCTCCCTTTCCGATCGCGTGTCCCAAAAACTCCAGTTTCCTGAATCCAGCATACACTTTACTTGGCTTGGCTGTAAACCCGCCTGCGCATAGGGTCTGGAGAGTCTCACGTATAGCTGTCACGTGTTGGCGCCAGGTAACGCTGGCGATGAGAATGTCATCAAAGAAATTTTCATTTTCATTTCATTTTCATTACTTTATTGTCCCATCGCTGGGATATTCGGGTCGCTTCCTCCCAGTGGAAAGCTAGCAGCAACGGAGTCGCGCTACCCAGGTGTCTGCGTGTTTAGGTGTATTCAGCCACCTGCACTTATGGCAGAATGACCAAGGTCTTTTACGTGCCATTGTGATGACACGGGGGTGGGACATGGCTTCCGTCTCTGGGTTTGCACATAAAGTTGACCCGTGTCCGTCCCGGCCCGAATTCGAACCTGCGACCTTCCGATCACAAGCCCAGTGCTCTACCAACTGAGCTACCGGGCCCCCTCGTGCCGAGCAGCTCTCTCATGGCTCTCGCAAATGTCGCTGGGGCTGATACTAGTCCAAAGGGTACCCGGCAAAACTGCATAAGTCCTTGTGGTGTCTGAAATGCCGTCTTTGGTCTGTCTTTCTTCTCAATGAAGATCTGGTAGTAGCCTTTGGCCAAGTCGAGTTTGGGGAAATACTCTGCACCTGCAAATGATGCAACAATCTCTTCAGGATCAGGAATGGGTTCTGCGTTGAAAACTGTTATCTTGTTAAGGACCCTCAGGTCCAAACACATACGTTTCCGCGTCGAATTCTTCTTGGGAACGAGAACAATCGGGGAGCAGTATGGGGATATGGAGGGTTCGATGATCCCTAACTCTCGTAGTTCCTTCACCTCCTGGATACTATCTTCCCGTGCTGCGAATGGCAGTGGGTACTGTTTCGTCCGTGTAGATACGTCTGTCGTCACCCGGATGGAATGGACTACTGTGCCTCTTGATGCTCCTGGTGATACTCTTTTTTTTCTTTTTTTCTTTTTTAAACAATTTTATTCAAATAAATAACTACAAATTAATAACAATATCTCATACAATGAATTAAATACAACTTATCGAGTACAAGCTAATTTTTTTTAACGTTTTGTTCTTCGAACACTCACACAAAAATGCTTCTTATCTGTAACTGCCTATCAAAAATAATGTCCAACGGTAAAAACGATTTTTTTTATATATATACTAACGCACATCTTTCCGATTAAGATAATGTGGTTCAATTTATACATAGTTGCCTTTTTCACCATTACAAAATGCATACTAAATAAAACATCACTAACTTTCAAAACAATCTTAATTTCTAAAGTACGAAAAATAAATTCTTCAATAAACTTCCAGAATTTGTATACAACCGGGCATTCAAAAAAGAAGTGTTCAATGAAATCAGTTACATCACAACAGTAATTACATTTATTAGTTTCCGTTACTTTCATTTTACACAGGAGAATGTTGGTCGGATAAATGTTGTGCATAATTTTCCAGTGTAAAACTCTTAATCTAGTCTCTTGTGTTGACTGATAGGCAACTATCCAAGATCGTTCATCAATTTCTACATTAAACTTTCTCTTCCAAAATCCTCCGGAACATGGTACATCTGTTTTCATATTAATAATCTCTTTCCTATATTCTCTGGCACTTAACACATTTTTGCCGTTAAACAGTGGTAAGGTAATACAAACATCATCAGTCATATTTACAACATTTTTCCTCATAAATAATGACACAGCAGCTTTTACAACATTATATTCAAGAATTCGGTTTGGCGAATATCCAATCAAATCACATATGTCTTGATATGATAATATGTCTCCCCAACGTACAATGTCAGTTAATACCAATACACCTCGTTGTATCCAACTTTCAAAAAATATAACTTTGCCACTATACGTTATGCATGCATTATTCCATAATAAAGTCGGCCCGACTGCCCCACGATCGTAGTGGTTATTATCCAGCCAATATTTTAATACTGCTTTCCAAAAGTGTGATTTCACTAGGTTTAACCCTTTAAATCTTGCACTGTTTACATTCGTAAAGAAACATTCAAAATGCTTTCCAAAACGCAAATACATCTTTGGAGTGAAACTCCAATTATCATTTTCATTTGATGTAGTCAGTTGTGAAACCCATTGTAATACAAAAGAAATTTGCATTTGCCAAATATCGATCATTTTTAAACCAACTTTTTCAATTTCAAAACATAAAACGCTTCTTTTCACCTTTTCAAAGGCCTTCCGATTACAATCTCTTTTTCGCCACAAAAATCTAAACAATAAGGTATTGACTTCATTCAAAACACAGTCAGGTAATACAAACGCTTGCATAATATACACAAATTGTGAAATTAAAAACGTTTTCACAATACATATTTTCCCTGCAATGCTCAAATTTCGCTTCTCCCATGCACAAATCAATCGCTTAATATTCCTTATTCTTCCAGTCCAGTTATCTTCTACCAAAGAAGCACTCTTATCCGGTGTCACTAAAAGTCGAAAAGACGCAAAAAGACGCGAAAAGACAGCAAATAGATAAGAAAAGACGCACAAATACACGTGTGCTTGCCTTTGAGTTGCTGTAAGATTTTAAGATGACTTATGTTAATTCTGGAGGATGTCTTTTGATTGCTACAAAGAACCGACACGCTCAAAACAATACAAACACTTGAATAGAAAAATTAAACAAAGTTTATTGTGGATTGGTATACTTGTCATAGGAATCAGTTCATAATATTAATAATATAAAAAGCTAAGCATAAACCTATGGAGAACTAAACTTCTATTGGAGCGTGGCGGAAAAAAGCTAATCTAGGTTTAGAATACTAAATGATACTAAGACGTGGAGTAGATATGACTAGCTTGAGTGGGAGCGCAGAACAGTAGAGCGTGAAGCGTGGAGCGTGGAGCGCGGAGCGTGGAGCGAGAAGCGCGGAGCGTGGAGCGAGAAGCGCTGAGCGAGGAGCGAGAAGCGCGGAGCGGTGGAAACTGATAGAAAGAAAAAGCTAAACTTAGAATTCTAAACATCAAACTAAACATAAAAGGTGTCCTAAAAACATAAACATCAAAAATGGACGTCAAAATGGCGGCCAAAAACAAGATGGCGGCAAATCAAGAAAAAATCACCAAAGCTATCCTAAACACCAAGACAAAATATGTTAGAAAAACCCTAACATAAAATAAACGTATGACACACTAGGCTAACTTAACAAGAAACGACACGCAGTGAAAGGAAAGCTGACCAACATTACAGGACGGAGAAAAACAAATACAACTCGCAAACATGAACCAAAATCTTACAGAAGGTTAGCAAACAAAAACTGGCTTAAAGTCAAATCATAATAAACCAGAACAGTCTCAGCTCGTTCCTTACATAGATAAAAACGTAAGACAAAGAGAAGGAAAGAAGTCAAAACAAACAAAGATTCGAAACGAAAATTACACGAATTCGGGTAAATAAGAGCAACATGGAGTCAGAAATGGATACTCGCCTTTGACAGCATCTATATAATCTAAACAGGCTCAAGGCGAGCAACTAAACAGAACATTTACAAATTAACTTGATAAAAACTGGTCCCAGGAACAGAGCAAAAAACCTATCTATACTAAAAACATGTTGTTCCCTGAACGGCTTCCCAGCAAGTGACAACGAATACAGGCTATCCACCACAAAGGTGAACTAAAAGTTACTGCGCGTTACTACGGTTTTTACTGTTACAAAGCATGCGTCCCGTGCTCTCCGGGGAAAAATCTCCATAGGCTAGCATGGTGTCCAGCGTGAGCCATACAGGCACATGAAATTAATATCAGAAAAACGCCGGCCACACTCTCGTTTATAAATTTGTTCGTTACAATATTTAACGTCAGTAAAACAAAAACAAAGGTCGTACCAGGACGCTCATACTTAATAAAGAAAAATAAAAGATAAAGATCAAGCTAGACCAAACACACAACAAAACAAAAGAATCTAAATACACGGAAGGCTCCTTAGCAGGGGCATTCACATTCCCCCCTCGAATTCATCTTAGTCTTTACAAAAGTCGACATAAAAAATCAACAAAAATCATCGAAACTCATGAAAACACATACGTGGTTCAAAATACAAAAATCCGAAACCTTACAGAATCCTTTTGACATTAATCAGAACGTAGCTGTTCGAAACCCACTCTCTCTGAGTCCCAATCTAAAAAATCACACGTGTTCTTTCAACAAGCGTAACATCATATTTCGTCGGTCCGTCACTTAACATATCGTGTCAACATTAATCTTACACCTTTACATAAACTGCAACTCAGTATGGATGACTGTAGTCGCAACTTACAAAAGAATACAAAAAAAAAAAAACCCACATCTTCAGTCTTCTTAATCAAAAGCACAGGCATCCGCACGCGGGAAGGGCTAAACAAAACCGATTCATTAAGCGCTTGCCTCTGTCAACAAGCTTTCGTTCCGAAATGCGGAACCAAAAACATATATACAAATGCAGAAAAACCACAAAGTCACAAAACATATTTGCATTAAGACGAAATTTTCTCCCAAAATCAAAACAGCGCTACCTGTCAAAAAAAAAAGCGAACGGATTACGTCAGACCAAAACATGCACAAACGGTCTGTCGAAACAGTAAAGTTACCTGGAAAAGTCATTGGGTGTCCGGGTCTGACTTCACTAGCACGGTCAGCTTGGAGATGGGGCGCCAGTAGTAGAAAGTGGAATGGCTCGTCTTCGAGGTGACCTTGACAGTCTTCAGCTTGCAGGTTCGCACGAGTCCATCGTCGCTGGGGCGGACCTCCGTCACGAGTCCAAGAGGCTAATCTGATCTGCATACGGCTTCGACAGCAACGTTTCGTTGGGGAAGAAGCCACTTTCTTGTTCGTCGTGGTCTTCTTCGTTGTGGTCTTCTTCGTACTTGTCTTCTTCGTACTGGTCTTCTTCGTCGTGGTCTTCTTTGTCGTTGTCTTCTTCGTTGTGGTCTTCTTCGTACTGGTCTTCTTCGTAGTGGTCTTCTCAAAATCCTTTCCATGACATGGAGGGGGTCGGAGATGCTGGGTTCGGCGAGTGTCGTGCGATATACGGAAGTGACTGATTCACCTTCGTACTCGCTGAGACAATAATGTTCTGTTAGAGACACGTGCATCACGTCATGGACAGACTGTTTTGGCGACACTTGTCCCAGTATGGTCCAACCCAACGGTGTGAGAACGGCGTATGGGTCTCCCTTGACGACTCTCTCTGGCATGAATAGCTCTGCATGATCGTAGCCAATCAACAACCCGGGAGTGCAGCCTTCGAGCAATGGGGGAATCTCGCTGGCAATATGGCTCAAATGCTGAATGTTGCGAGCGGTTTCTGATGTGGGAATGTTCTCAGTGTCATTGGTGAGATGGTCCGCCGTGTAGAGTGTTTTCAAGTTGTGGGAAACATTGGAGTTGAGGGCCTTGACACACAATCCGGTCACTCTCTGACATTCGATATGAGTGTTCTGAGAAGTCATTGTGTTCAGTCTCAACGACGCTGGTTCAGAATGAGTGTTCAGCTTGTCACTCAAAGATTCAGTGATGAAGGAAATGCAAGACATGGTGTCAATCAGTGCGTATGTCGTATGCTCTACCGTGGGATTCTCTTTCGTCGAAACTCTGACCGGAACAATCATTCTAGTTCTGACGGGTCTGTCTGACTTGTTGGTCGTTGCGAATGCTGATCCAGAGGCAGAAACACGGGCATCCTGACTGAGACAGACAAACTTGGTAGAATTTGGCGGTCTCTGGGCATTCTGTTGCTGATTGGGAGTTTTCTTCCTGTAGCTGGGCGCTCCATGCAGCATAGTGAGATGTGGACCTTGGCACATGTCGCATATCGCCCTGGTAGTGCAGTCTGCACTTCTATGGTCAGCCTTTCTGGCACAGGAGAAGCACAAGGACGTTTCGTACATGAAGTGTTTTCTGTCCTCTACGGGAATCTCATTGAACTTCTGGCATCTGAGTAGAGGATGAGAAAAAGAGCTGGTCGGAAAACGAACGGTACAAAAAGGACAGACGTCGTCGCAGTTCGTATTCAGGACAGTTTCCGCGTGATGCTGACAAAGACATCTGTCACACTCTTGACATGCAGATGCAGTAGAGCAATCAGTACTGTACGATGTTCTCTTGGGAACTGCTGAACTGGCGGTCTGTGAGGTGGAAGAGGCGGCAGATTTGCTTGCGGAGAAAAGGGGCTCGCAAAGGATGTCTGCCTCTGTCTTGATGAAAGCTGACAGCTCCTCAAAAGTAGGGTAGCGTTTTGTCTCGTTCTTGGTCTTGTTTACTTTCCGCACCCAGTTTTTCACCAACCAATCTGGAAGTTTGGTCATGAGTGTCTTGTGATAGGCTTGGTCTTTAAGATTCTGTAGCTGGCCTATCACCCGGCTCGCCACGAGGCATTGTCCAAGAAAGTCCGAGAAGGCGCGGAGGGCTTGTCCATCTTTGGGTTTGATAACCGGCCACGCATCTAGTTTTTCGCGGAAGGCTCTGGTAACGACGAAAGAACTGCCGAACCTTTCCTCCAGCGTCTGAAGGGCCTTCTAATAGGCCTGGGCATCCCTGATCAGAAAGAGTTCCTTGACGGCATCCTTCGCCGGACCGTCCAAGCACTTTTCCAAGTAGAGGAGCTTTTCCTCTGCAGAAACGCCCTGCCGCTCAATCAAAAGAGTGAATGAGGACCTCCAGAGAGGGTACGTCAATGGATCTCCTGAAAACGTAGTAGGCTCCTGCGTCGGTAACCTGTTGATAAGGAGAGCCTCAGCTAGAGTTCGAGCTAGGGCAGAACCCTCGGAGAGCGCCGGCTGGCCTTGCATCTGAGGAAGGTATACATCTTGCCCGTAGACGTCTGAAGGGCTCGCAACCGAAGCCTCTTGAAAACCATGCTGTGTGTAGTCAGTGTCAGGAGCAAAGCTTGCAGCGTGGTCATATTGCTGTGTTTGCATGGGAGGATGCGTGACAGAAGGCCCATATGCAAAGTTTGGCACATAGGTCGGAGACTCTCGGGAGGTCATGGCAGGAAAAGGACCAGGGAAAGGCCCGGGAAAAGGTCTCGCTGATGGATTGAGGGGCTTGTGAGGGAAGCGGGAAGGCGCGTAGATCTGGCGAGGACGATCTTCGTGGCTTGAAATATCAGCTTTGACAAACTGAGGCCGAAAGGAGGTCGTGAATTCGCCTCCGACTCTTGTCGTCATCGTGGTGGCTGTAGTCATCGTCGTAGTGGTAGGAGCCGTCGCCGCGACTGCGGCTGGAAGTGGATGAAAAGCGGAGAAAGGTTGGGCACGGGTCCTGGAGATGCCTCGAAGAGTGTCGCGGATATCCTCGGCGGCCGACTGGAGATGTGAAGGGGCATAAGCCCTGACCTCCGTGGGCTTCTGAAGTCGCGGGAGTCCAGGCTTGGCTGTCGCAGGCTGATGCTGCGCAGAGACGAAGGTGTTGGCTGCCGGCTGGTGACGCGGGCGGGCGTAGGTGTCGGCTGTCGCAGGCTGATGTGTATGTTTTAGCTGTGTGTGCCTATCATACCCTACCGCCATATCTCCTATGTTCTCTATGAGTGTATCTACATGCAGGGTGTTCATGTGAGTACCTAGGTACCTATCAATGGGCCTGTCACAAGGTAGTTGGGGCATGAGTCTTTCTCTAGCCCTTTGCTGGTCTTCTATGTCAGTTTTAATGATCTTAAAAACTTCATGCTCTTCTTGCATCTTGCCTACTCTCTCCACCCTCTCTAGTGCAGTCTGCACTTCTTTTCCTTTTTTCTTCAAAGCTGACTTTTCATCTTGAGCTTCTCTCTCTAAACGAGCACACTCTCTTTCCATCTCTGCCTTCTTCTCAGCAGCCAAAGCTATGGTCCTAGAAGCCTTCTTCTCTAAACGAGCACACTCTCTTTCCAACTCTCTTTCCATCTCTGCTTTCTTCTCAGCAGCCAAAGCTATGGTCCTAGAAGCCTTCTCCTCTAAAAGCAAAAGAGTCTCTTCTTGTCTGGCCCTTTCATCTGCGACCATTTGCTGGGACCTAAATCTCGCTGCGCTAACCGCCAAAGAAGCATCTAGAGAAACCTCTCTAGCACCTCCAGAAGCGACTGTGGAAGTCAAGTCCGAGCTGGAGGCGTACGGGTCTACCTTGGGAAAGAGTCTGCGATATTGTTCTTTGAGCGTCTCCGTTTGCATGTGCATATCGTCCAGATCCTCTTTTATAGCTACATCACTTTCAGCCACTCGGCGAAGCCTCGTGTTCGCTACATTCAGCTCGTTTAGGCGCTCACAGAGAGTTATTTTATGAGCTTTAAAGGCGAAGTTCGTGAGGAATGTTTCTGCGAGTACGAAGATTTGATTTATGACGCGCAACTGACACTTCGGCCGGAATTTTTCTCGTGGAGACGAGAAAAGCATGCGATACGAGAAAAGCGTGCGTATCGCATGCGAGACGATTTGCAAGCCTAGCGGGTGGGGATTTAGTCTCGGCAAAGAAAAGTAATGCAGTGTTTGGTCTCGGTGAGACTTAAAGAGAGACAGAGAGCACGAGAGAGAGAGCGACAGGGACACACAGTGTCAGTGATTCAAGTTGGTGGCTTGGTGGCCAAAGGGATCCGGGTTCGATTCCCGGCATGGGCGGTCTTTTTTTTTTTTTTTAATTCTTGTTTACTATTGTTTATTATGAACGTTTTAATGTTTTATTTTACTCTAATAATTGTTTTAATTGTGTAAAATAAATAAATATATATATTTTTTTTAATCCACGTGCACAAGACAAAAACTTTCATACTGTGCCAAAGTGATCCGGGTTCGATTCCCGGCATGGGCGGTCTATTAAAAAAAAAAAAAAAAATTCTTGTTTACTTTTGTTTATTATGAACGTTTTAATGTTTTATTTTACTCTAATAATTTTTTTAATTGTGTAAAATAAATATATATATATTTTTTTTAATCCACGTGCACAAGACAAAAACTTTCATACTGGGGGAGCGAGCCAGTCTGAAGAGTACTCGGATCCAGCGACAGCGTTTTTTTATTGAATATTTGTACCAGTTTCAAGTTGTCTGATTCAAACTAGATGTTGAATGACACAGAAATAAAACGATTTCTTCGTGAACTTCAATTTTGTTTTAGTAATATATCAGGTGTACGATACATGTGTGTGTATGTGTGTGTGTGTGTGTGTGTGTGTGTGTGTGTGTGTGTGTGTGTGTGTGTGTGTGTGTGTGTGTGTGAGTGTGTGTGTGTGTGTGTGTGTGTGTGTGTGTGTGTGTGTGTGTGTGTGTTTGGCAACTTGGACATGGAAGTTCAATGGTACTTTCAAACTTTTTCTTCTCTTCGTCGTATTTGATTTTTTTCTATTTCATAAGTCGAGTGCATATGATTTTGACTCGTGTTCATCGTAAGATGGACTTAGTTTATTGTATTCTGTGGGTTCGACAGATTGACTAAATGTTGTAATTTCGCCTTACGCGACTTGTTCTCTCTCTGTTGGCAGCGTGTAATGCAGCTGGTTAGAAATTAGAGTATTATTTTGCAAAGTGTGTACCAAAAGTTTGTCATGAGCTGCTTTAGGGGCTGTTTAGGGTGTGGGTTGGTTTGATATTTCCTCCTTGCAGATCAAATCTGTATTCATTTTTGATGTTGTGTCTTATTTTGTGAAAGGAAACATGCAGACTGACTGAACGCATATATATAATTATGTAACTCATAAACACATGGGTGTAGTTATGTTCAAGAACACACAGACACACACACACACACACATACACACACACACACACATACACACACACACACACACACACACACACACACACACACACACACACACATACACACACACACACACACACACACACACACACACACACACACACACACACACAACTGTGTAGATGTATCGTAGGCCTACACCTGATATCTTACTCAAACAAAATTGAAGTTCACGAAGAAATCGTTTTATTTCTGTGTCATTCAACATCTAGTTTGAATCAGACAACTTGAAACTGGTACAAATATTCAATAAAAAAAACGCTGGCGCTGGACCCGAGTACTCTTCAGACTGGCTCGCTCCCACAGTATGAAAGTTTTTGTCTTGTGCACGTGGATTTAAAAAAAAAATTTTTTTTATTTATTTTACACAATTAAAAAAATTATTAGAGTAAAATAAAACATTAAAACGTTCATAATAAACAATAGTAAACAAGAATTTAAAAAAAAAAAACCGCCCATGCCGGGAGTCGAACCCGGATCCCTTTGGCCACCAAGCCACCAACTTGAATCACTGACACTGTGTGTCCCTGTCGCTCTCTCTCGTGCTCTCTGTCTCTCTTTCAGTCTCACCGAGACCAAGCACTGTATTGTAGTTTCTTTGCCGAGACTAAATCCCCACCCGCTTGGCTTGCAAATCGACGGTCTCGCATGCGATAGGCATGCTTTTCTCGTATCGCATGCTTTTCTCGTCTCCACGAGAAAAATTCCGACCGAAGTGTCAGTTTGCGCGTCATAAATCAAATCTTCGTACTCGCAGAAAAATTCCTCACGAACTTCGCCTTTAAGGACTCTCCTTTTGTCTGGTGTTTCCCTAAAGGATGTGCACAACTCGCTGATCATATTCTTATGAGCTCGGCTTATGGCCCAGTACCTGTCTGACAGTTCCCTCACCTCAGCATTAAGTCTAGCCCTAACAATGGCGGGGCCTCTTTCTTCTCTACTTCGTTGAGCGAGATGCTCTGCACTTGCAGCCTGTTGGGAGGGCTCAGTTCCTAAACCCTCATGTGTAGGAGAATGTTCAGCTTGAGGGGGAATGTTATCTGAATTCAAAGTGTCTTGGGTCTGAGAGGGTTCAACTAGAGGCTCGCCCTGAGCGCCATCATGGTCGCCTTCATTCTTACGACTATCAGTGTCCGAAGCAAAATGTTCATCCCTTTCTAACTTCAAAGTGTAAGGGGATAGCTCGGCACTCTCATGAGAAGGTTGTCTCTCATCCATACTTAAAGTCAAGCGAAAACGTAGAAGTTGACAAAGACTAGCGAAATATACTGAAGCAAAATCCAGAAACGGCACACCTCGGGTCACTCACTATAGGGGAAGGATATACGAAGTGTGCAAAGCTATGGTCAACAAACCTAAAATAATGCCTAAGTTGCTCTGCTCTGGGCCCGACAAATAAATTAAAATATCGTTCGCTAGATGCGAACACAGTTCCTTTAAGACAAAAGGTTCATGATCTCTTCACAAGATTCGTAAGGATAAGAAGTTCAAAAGTCAGCGGCCCTAATCACAGGCCTACAAAAGTTCATAAAGTTCTTTGTCGAAAACAATCCAAAATGTTCCAAAAAATATCAAAGTTTCCACTGTGCTTGCCCTTGAGTTGCTGTAAGATTTTAAGATGACTTATGTAAATTCTGGAGGATGTCTTTTGATTGCTACAAAGAACCGACGCGCTCAAAATAAAACAAACACTTGAATAGAAAAATTAAACAACGTTTATTGTGGATTGGTATACTTGTCATAGGAATCAGTTCATAATATTAATAATATAAAAAGCTAAGCATAAACCTATGGAGAACTAAACTTCTATTGGAGCGTGGCGGAAAAAAGCTAATCTAGGTTTAGAATACTAAATGATACTAAGACGTGGAGTAGATATGACTAGCTTGAGTGGGAGCGCAGAACAGTAGAGCGTGGAGCATGGAGCGAGAAGCGTGGAGCGAGAAGCGCGGAGCGTGGAGCGAGAAGCGCGGAGCGGTGGAAACAGATAAAAAGAAAAAACTAAACTTAGAATTCTAAACATCAAACTAAACATAAAAGGTGTTCTAAAAACATAAACATCAAAGGTGGACGCCAAAATGGCGGCCGAAAACAAGATGGCGGCAAATCAAGAAAAAACTCACCAAAGCTATCCAAAAAACCAAGACAAAATATGTTAGAAAAACCCTAACATAGAATAAACGTAGGACACACCAGGCTAACTAAACAAGAAACGACACGCAGTGAAAGGAAAGCTGACCAACATTACAGGACGGAGAAAAACAAATACAACTCGCAAACATGAACCAAAATCTTACAAAAGGTTAGCAAACAAAACTGGCTTAAGGTCAAATCATAATAAACCAGAACAGTCTCAGCTCGTTCCTTACATAGATAAAAACGTAAGACAAAGAAAAGGAAAGAAGTCAAAACAAACAAAGATTCGAAACGAAAATTACACGAATTCGGTAAATAAGAGCAACATGGAGTCAGAAATGGATACTCGCCTTTGACAGCATCTATATAATCTAAACAGGCTCAAGGCGAGCAACTAAACAGAACATTACAAATTAACTTGATAAAAACTGGTCCCAGGAACAGAGCAAAAAAATCTATCTAAACTAAAACATCTTGTTCCGTAAACGGCTTCCCAGTAAGTGACGACGAATACAGGCTATCGACCACACAGGTGAACTAAAAGTTACTGCGGGTTACTACGGTTTTTACTGTTACAAAGCATGCGTCACGTTTCAATATATCACTAAAGGTGATTATGAACCGGTTAATTACTACTAATTAACTAACCACACCACGATCCACTCTCGCAGTCATACAATTAAATAGAGACAACAAAAGTATAAGTTTCAGACGCCTGTTTATGTAAAAAAAACTCGCCACCTCCCTCGAGACTTCACTCAAAATATGTACTTTTACGTTCACAAAACGTAAAAACCAATGGTCACTGACAAAATGCCAGTTAGAATATAGAAAATTATAGTAACACGCTGATCCCGTGTAAAGATAAGAAAATACGACTGTTCTGCTCCAAAAGTGCTAGTTCATGCAGGTGTCACACACCCCACGTCGTCCCTACTCGAGTATAATCACAGATAACATAAAAGACAACGGTGGTCAACGGGGTGCATAAGACATGGTGCACTTAGCTTTCTTTCGCCACTGGGTGGACGTCCTGTAATTAGTCTTTTAGCCTCCACAACTGCTCCGTCGAATGAAGTGCTGGTTAGCGTGGTGACGAAGCAGGGAACTGTGGAGGCATCAGGCGCCGCACCCAGTCGCTGGTTAGCTGGTTAGCCGGTTCGCTGGTTAGCCGGTTTGCTGGTTAAGTCCGGTCCACCACGTCTGCAGCTAGCAGTGTCCCGTAAAAGGCAGCCGTACAGAAGATAGGAAAACGAAGGCTGCAAACAGAAAGCATCGGTGCACTAAAACATGTCAGCTACCCCTCACCCTCCACCTTTAAACATGTCATCTTTACATATCTCATCGAGCACGTGGGCCTGCACAAACGGACTTCCCACAACAACAAAACAGCCATTTTTCGTCCTTCTCTCCCTACCTGCAAAAACCATATACAGGTTAGTATTTTAGCGTCACAGAGAGCAAATTATGCGCTAACCTGGAAAGAACAACAGAGAGTATTTCATTCCACAAACACAGACTCGTCAACAGCGTTAAATAATGATTTATTACCTCAAACAGCCTATGAATGTAGCACTCTCATGGAAGCAAAACCCGCTTCCTCCCTGGAATGGCCTCTGTTCGTCAACAGCGACAACAACATCCAGAAACCCCTTGTCGAATACTTATGCGAAGACCCTCGCACGACGAAGGAAAGATTTGACGACTCGTCCTCAGCAAAACATGTGGCAGTGAGAAGGTGATAACTCGTGGAAGTTCCCCTAGAGTGCCGAATATCCTATTCGGTGAAATCCATCATACTCTAGAAACTGTGTATTCGATCCTTCTTCTTCTGCCGCTGGGTGTCAAGTGCGCCGTCCTTGTGTCTCTCACAGACCACCTAGACAATAACACGTGACTGACCTTGTCACATAACAAGTTCAGCTATCGACAATTCTGCCTCGCCAAGCAAAATTATCCCCGAAAAAACCGTGCGGCACAAACCATCCGTGGTCGCGCTGTCAGCAAAACTCTGCTGCATAGCCCCGACTCACGCACAGGCGCTTTCAGTCGCAATTGACCAAGAGAAGGCACCCCACTGAGTGACACTTTCTTGGTCTGTGTCACTAGATCGTGACACAAAGCATGCGTCCCGTGCTCTCCGGGGAAAATCTCCATAGGCTAGCATGATGTCCAGCGTAAGCCATACAGGCACATGTAATTAATATCAGAAAAACGCCGGCCACACTCTCGTTTATAAATTTGTTCCTTACGATATTTAACGTCAGTAAAACAAAAACAAAGGTCGTACCAGGACGCTCATACTTAATAAAGAAAAATAAAAGATAAAGAGCAAGCTAGACCCGAAAACACAAA
This sequence comes from Littorina saxatilis, assembly GCF_037325665.1. NCBI lineage: Eukaryota > Metazoa > Mollusca > Gastropoda > Littorinimorpha > Littorinidae > Littorina > Littorina saxatilis. Next base: position 63,503,914 of record NC_090252.1, read on the forward strand.
CAAAACAAAAGAATATAAATACACAGAAGGCTCCTTAGCAGGGGCATTCACAACACGAAAACACACCTTTGACCCTTTCACCATTGACACTCACACAGTGCATTCACACCTTCTTGTAACAGTCACCTCCTTACTTTTCTTTTCTTTATTTGGTGTTTAACGTCGTTTTCAACCATTCAAGGTTATATCGCGACGGGGAAAGGGGGAGATGGGATAGAGCCACTTGTCAATTGTTTCTTGTTCACAAAAGCACCAATCAAAAATTTGTTCCAGGGGCTTGCAACGGAATTCGCTATCTCTTAAATGAGGCTTTGATCTGAGCGCATCAAACATTCCCACACGAACGTGTTATCAGCGGCTACCCCGGGTAACTCATAAAAGTTACGCAACTGACCACACGCCAGCTGAGCTGGTATTCTATCCATCCGATCCGACAAAGGAATTAACATCTACTTGACAAAACGCCGATTCCCCCAACATACCCAGTCAAGCTGGCGGCACATTACATAACGACCACCTGGGGCCCAAGCGAACCGTTTTTGGCGAGCTTTTCACAAATGACCGCCCACTTCAAACAGATAACACTTCAAGACTGCGCACATACACACACACACACACATCCACACACACACCCTCGTATACACACACACGCACATACAAGCTCATACACACTTACACACACGCACACACACACACACACACACACACACACACACACACACACACACATGCGAGAGAGAGAGAGAGGAAGAGAGAGAGAGAGAGAGAGAGAGAGATAGAGAGAGAGAGAGAGAGAGAGAGAGAGAGAGAGAGAGAGAGAGAGAGAGAGAGAGAGAGAGAGAGAGAGAGAGAGAGAGAGAGAGAGAGAGAGAGTGCATGTGTTGATGATTGTTTATATTAAATCACCAATCTCGACTAAAAATAGTTACATGTACCAGGACTTTTCGTGTCTTTTCGCGTCTTTTCGCGTCTTTTCGCGTCTTTTCGACTTTTAGTGACACCCCTCTTATCATTACAAAAATTAATATACACCCAAAATCTTCAACTTCTTCTTCCAAACAAAATTATAAAATGTTTCATCACAATGTTTCCTACTACCCAACCACATCGCCTCAGACTTTCTCTTATGTATACTTAAGCCTGAAAAGCTAGAAAAGTCATTCATTATTTCAAGTGCATAATACATATCAATCTCATCCTTTAAAAAAAAGGGTGATATCGTCTGCATACAGAGCAATTTTAATAACGGTTACAATATCAACATTATTCCATAACAAAATTCCTTTAATTCGTCTACACTGTCTTATTTTTGATGCCAACAATTCAATGGCCAGTACACAGGCCAAACATGAAAACGGGCACCCTTGACGAATCCCGGCTTTCACATAAATAAAAAAATAAAAAAATACACAATACTGCACTGAGCTAACCGTGTCGGTTCATTAACACAGTCACCCATTGAACAAATTCTGGCCCAAACCCGAATTTTTGAAAGGCTTTAATAATAAACTCTTTTGAAATACTATCGTACGCTTGAACACAGTCAATTGCGACCAACAGACCAGGTTGATTTAACTCGTGTGACTGTTCGATTACATCATCAATTAACCTTAATATTGTAGATACTTTTCTGCCTTTAATATAACCGACTTGATCTTTCTGAACAATATCACCAATAACGCTTCCTAACCTTTTTGCCAAACACTTGGCTATCAGTTTATAATCGCTGTTTGTAAGGGAGATGGGTCTCCAGTTCTTTAATTCATTTTTAGGCAAATCCTTTCCCTTGTGTATAAGGGTAATGACAGCTTTGCGCTGCGTGGAAGACAATTTTCCATCGTCAAAACTTGCATTAAAAGACGCAATTAACAATGTTCTGATGCGGGTCCAAAACACTTTCAAAAATTCTACAGTAATACCATCAACCCCAGGGGCCGACCCAGATTTCATTTGTTTAAGTGCAGCGAGAGCTTCGTTTTCAGTTATTAACCCTTCACACTCATTTCTCTGAAAATCTGAAATCTGTAATGTTGTCACATCAGATAAAAACTGATCCACCTTCTCGTCCATGTTTTCAACGTTTACTTTTTTTCTGTACAAATCAGCATAGTAATTCTTTTGCGCGTTCAAGATTTCACGCTGGTCAGTTATCACTTCCCCAGATTCACACTGTATACTGTCCATTATCTTCGCATTTGCTCTGGCTTTTTCAAGGTTGAGAAAATACTTTGTGTTCTTTTCTCCCTGTTCTACCCACTTCGCACGGGCGCGTACTTGGGCTGCGCGAGCTTTACACTGCTCAACTAATTCTATTTTTAACTTAAGGTTCTCACGCTCGCATTGCATTCCACAGTTATCTGGGTCATTCGCTAACCTTGCATCCAAATCATTTAATTCAGCATACAACAAAACAATACCGTTTCTTCTTTCAACGCTTTTCTTCTGCGCGTACTGCATTGCATAATCTCTTATTTCACATTTTAACAGCTCCCATACGGTTTGATAATCAGTATCGTTTATAAAATCATATGCGTGATTTTCAATCATTCTATTCATACCATCAACGAAATCTTTATCTTGGAGGAGTGAATTATTGAATTTCCAGTAACTCGGACCTCTGTCAATCTCAGATAATAAGAATAAGAATAAGAATAAGAATACTTTATTATCTCATAGAGAAATTCAGGCGTGGCACATAACAATAATACAAACAAGACATTGATTTTACATAAAACATATAGCACTATATAACAGGGCAGGTTATAAAAACACCTCCCACATACCTCTCTGGACATTCCTTGCATTGTGCTTACGCATTCAGACATGAACACATCCATGTCTCACTTACACATCGCACACATGGACATTCTTATACGCTCAACTTAACCATTCACACATGGACATTCGACCACGCTCCACTTACACATTCTTATACGCTCCACTTACACATTCACACATGGGCATTCTTATATATGCTCCACTCCCACATGGACATTCGACTACGCCCACTTACACATTCACACATGGACATCTTTAAAGCACTGCGCTTACATATTCTCGCACACCTACGCGTATAACGAACTATGGCTAAACATCATTGCAAAATATCATAGCATACAATATATCACAGAAAATATACGGTTGTACATAAACCAATACATACATGTACATTACTACTGATTGCACTGGCAGAAGAGGGGCTGAGTCGGGTATGTGACGTGGATGTGTTTACATGTTGCTAAGGGTGATGGATTTGGAGATGAAGCTGTTCAGTTTGCAGCCTGAGTGTCCTAGCTTTGTGCGTGCGAAGTCTACGGCCAGAGGGAAGGGGTTCATAGAGGTGGGCAAGGACATGGGACCTATCTGAAGCTATCCGCCTACTCTTTCTCACCACACGCTTTTCATACAGGGACTCCACACTTGCTTGCTGCCTGCCAATCACCTTGCTACTGACATTCACCATTCGCACTAAGACATTCCTGTTCTTCACACTCAGACCTCCATACCAGGACACAAAACCAAAAGTGATGACAGACTCGATGAAAGAGCGGTAGAAAGTTTGAAGGATAGAAGGGTTCACATTCAACTTCCTAAGTTTCTGAAGGCAGTAGATGCGTGACTAACATTTTTTGTGTATGAGGGTGGTGTTTGCATTGAAGGACAGCTTATCATCGATAACTGTGCCAAGATACTTATATTCAGTCACACGCTCAACAGTCACACCATCAATCATCAGGTCAGGGACAGGGGCAGGGTTTCTTCTAAAGTCTATCAGAAGTTCTTTGGTCTTTGTCACATTTAGGTCTAAAAAGTTGTCTTTACACCAGGCGTTGAAACGTTCTACTTCTGCAAAGTAAGTTGCGTCACTATTGGAGAGATCTTCTAGCGCTGTATCATCTGAATATTTTATCAGAAGGGTGGAGTCAGTGCCACTGCAGTCGTTAGTGTAGAGTGTGAACAACACAGGGGAGATAACTGTACCCTGTGGAGAGCCTATGGAGGTGGACCTAAGGGAAGAGAGAGCTGTCTGAAAGCGGACTGACAGGGTTCTGTTAACGAGAAAGTTGATAATCCACAGGATAAGCCTTGGAGTCACGCTGTAGCGGAGAAGTTTTCGGGCCATGAGGCAGGGTTGGATAGTGTTGAAGGCAGAAGAGAAGTCTATGAAAAGAATGCGTACAAAAGAGCCAGGTTTTTCTCAGTGTGTGTATGCGTTGTGTAAGAGTGTGAGTGTGGCGTCATCTGTGCATCTGTTCTGCTTGTATGCAAACTGGAAGGGATCCTGATGGGGCTTGACCTGATGGAGCAGTCTAAAGAGGACAATGCGCTCAAAGCACTTCATAACAATAGAGGTGAGAGCTACAGAGCGATAGTCATTCAGGGTTTTGGGCTTGTTGTTCTTGGGGACAGGGCAGATCGTAGAGTTTTTCCAGAGTCTAGGCACAGTGCAATCTTTTAGAGACCAACTAAACAAACGGCTAAAAACAACGGACAACTGACAGGCACATGATCTCAAAACTCGTCCACCGATGTTATCAAGACCAACTGCTTTCTTTACATTCAACTTGCTAAAAACCTTCTCAACAGTCTTGCCTTGAACTTCAAAGTCCTCCTCATCACCTGCCATATCTACCTTAAGCTGGGAAGTCACGCTGTCTAAATCATCCTTCAAATCATCTTTCTCGAATCTACAATAGAACAATTTGAGTTTCACAGAACAACCTCTGTGGTCGGAAAAGGGAACAGACAATAAACAACATTCCGTAGTTCTATCAAAAAGTGTTGCACATGTAAATACATAGTCAATTCTCCTAGCAATAAACGGATTCTTTTTTGACCAAGAACATTCTTTAATACCAGGGTTAAATAATCTCCATACATCAAACAAATCACATGCGATAAACATTTCATTCAGTTGTGACACTGCTCTTTCAGCGTGCCTTTCTCCGCTCACTATGTCTAACTCATTGTCAAGAACACAATTAAAATCACCACACAAAATGACGTTACTCAAACGGGAATCTTTAATAATTGACACACCCTTCTGATAAAAAACACATTTGGAGTTTACATCGTTTGGCGCATAAGCATTCAAAATCCACAAATCCTTTCCTTCACAAATTATATTTACCCCTTGGATTCTATCACAATGGGTCTCCATTACTTTATAATCAAAATTACATCCTTTTTTAAACAAAATCATTTGACCACCACTGTGTGATGTTCGTTCGGTATAAATCATCTCCCCTCCCCATTCCTTTTTCCACACATCAGCTACCTGTTTCGTAATATATACGTTTCTTGCAAACATACTACATCAAACTTTTGTCTTCTTAAAAACTGGAACAGTTGTTTCCGTTTGTTTGGGGATCGAATCCCTCTCACGTTAAGTGAGAACACACTTAAATCGTCAGGCATGATCATCGTCCTAGAGACAGTATCAGTCCGTCACCGTGTTGTCATCAACCACAGTTAAACATACCCCATGCCAGGTGTGGTGCAGTCACGTGCATCACGGACACCCGTGTCAGCCAGTGTCAACTTGGGGAGCTTTCCTGTCGCATTGTCACTGTCAGGGGAATCCCCTGTTTGTGACCTTAGCCTTTTCACACTCAGCGACCGCGAGCGTGGCTCTAAAATGAGCCTTGTTTGGTTTTTGTCTGGTTTGTTTGTGTTGACTTGTCTGCCGCGGGAAAGGAATCCTTGTTTTTGTGCGTGTTTTTGTTTGGGATTGTTACACTGTTTTTTCTGTGATGAATCATGAATGCTATCAGCCAGTGAAGCACTCTCTTTCTCTTCCTGGGACTGGGACTGGGACTCCTCCCATTCGTCTTCGTCGCTGGCAGTTTCCTCTGTGCCGCGACCGGTCACCACACCCACATCATCTGACGTGAGAGGGGGATCCCCAGCGGGGACGGCATCACAATCGGGGTCGCCTCTCCTGTGGCCAGACTGACCACATTCTCTGCATGCGATGTCGTTACCGCAATCAGACGTCCAGTGCCCCTCCTGGAGGCAGCGTGTGCAGGCCATGGTTCTCCTCACCTTGGGTTGCTCTTTGTGGTACAGACGGGCACTGGCCACACCGATCCGCACCTGTTTGTCGAGGGGTTTGGCGGGGACGTTCATCCAGACGAACCGCCGGCCTGTTAGGAACCGTGTTAACTTGCCGTCTTTGTTCCGGACACGTTCACATGTGATTGCAGATCTGAGAGTTGCCCCCATTCTCACAAGGGCTGTCTCTATATCTTGTACAGCAATAGATATTGGAATGTCAGATATCCATAGCTTGGTAGCCGGTGTTTCTTCGCCCTCCTGCCCACGGAGGATAAATGGGTTTTGGTTAAACACCCTGATGGCATGACCACGTAGTGAGATTCCATCGATTACAAGCTTTGCTCTTGCTTCCCGGCTGAGCGGGTACACGCGCCACAGACCACGTATTTCCTGGGCGCCCAGTATTGTTCCACTACCACTAACTCGCTCGGCCGCCAGACACAACTCGAGAGTGTCATATCTGTCACCACCAGCCTGGGGCAGCTCGCGCCTTTTCACAAAAACGGGTTCGACTGACGCGGTCAGGGCGGCGGCCATTTTGAATACAACTACACCACATAGACACACACACTTATCTATAAATTCACTCCAAGGAGCAAAAAAAGCAGATGCAGATTAGTACCTACACTTGCACACGAGTCTCAGCTAGGCGTAATCCAAAGGTCAGGAATCTGTAATCCCCTAGAACTCCAGAAAAACCGAAAAAGGCGGAGACTCCGCGATAGTGATGCTCTTAAACATTGCTTGAACTCACGGAACGCTGCTTCAACCTCCTGGACTTGATCAGGGTCCAACTCTTCATCGATGTGGGCCTCCTTCCAGCTGGAAGTTGCTTCATCCTGTGGCAGTTCCACAGTCTCAAGGTTGAATGGTGTTCCGTCCTCTTCTTCTAGCAATATTGCTACCGCTGTTGGCTTGGTGCCCTGGGGACACACGTTGTTTTCTACGATCTGGTCGTAGGGTATCGTCTTCGGTACTAGCATCTGGTTTGACATCGTTGTCTGGCACTTTTTCTTCTTCTCTGTTGTCATTCTTGCGGTGCTGTTGCCTCTGTCTACGTAGAGCTTGAGCATGTTGGCACGGTATACCTTCTGCGTGGTCAACATGTCAATTCTGCAGTCATTGTTGAAAACTTCCACAACTCTGTAAGGGCCTTTCCACTGCATATGGAGCTTGTTTGCTGTAGTCGGTAGAAGTAGCAGAACTTGGTCTCCGACTGCGAACTTCCTCCTTGTGGATCTCTTGTCGTGGTGATGCTTCTGAATCGCTCTGGCATTGTCCACTGCGTCGTGTGCCACCTTACAGGCGTCGTAGATCATGGTCTTCAAGTCAATGACGTATTGGTAGGTCGTCTTGGCCTCCTGGGCACTTTCTCTGCCAGTCCAGGCGTTGGCGAGTAAGTCGATGGGTCCTTTCGGCTGCCTTCCGAAGAGCAGTAGGAATGGGGAAAATCCTGTACTCGCGTTGGGCAGTTCTCTGATGGCGAAGAGTAGTGCCGGCAAGATACTTGTGCCACAGCCTTGGTTGAGTCGAGATGACCTTGTTCAGCATGGGCTTCAGGGTGCCGTGCAGACGCTCGACGATACCATTGGACTGCGCATGGTAAGGCGACGATACCATTGGACTGCGCATGGTAAGGCGACGATACCATTGGACTGCGCATGGTAAGGCGACGATACCATTGGACTGCGCATGGTAAGGCGACGATACCATTGGACTGCGCATGGTAAGGCGACGATACCATTGGACTGCGCATGGTAAGGCGACGAAAATACACCTTTTATGGAGAGTAACTTCCGGAACTCTCGCATCATGTCTGAGGTGAACTGGGATCCATTGTCTGACTGGATGTCATCGGGAATCCCCATCCTGGCGAAGACAGAAAAGAGTGATTCGGCCACTGTAACAGAGTCTATCTTCTTCAGTGGTATTGCTTCTGGAAATCTAGTCGCCACATCGATGACTGTCAGGATGTGCGTGTGCTTCTCCTCCGTGGGCGGAGACAAGGGGCCAACGAGGTCGATAGCTACTCGCTTGAATGGTGTCTCTATCCTTGGCATGTTATCTAAGGGAATATCTGTTGTCTTTCCCTTTGCTTGAGTTCTCTGGCAAATATCACAGGATCTACAATATTCTGCGACAGCTGTAGACATCCCTGGCCAGAAAAATCGCGCTCGGATTCTATCCGTTGTCTTGTGCTTGCTACAATGTCCCGAGATTAAAGTGTCATGGGCGGAAAATAGCACTGATTCGACGAGTGGTTCCGGGACTACAATCTGGTGATATGTCTCGGTCGGGGTAACAAAGTCTCTGTGGAGAACGCCGTTCTCTACCACGAAGTGGAAAATATTTTTCCCTTCTCTCTTTAATTCCCCGCTGGAAGCAAACTTGAAGTAGGCATCTAGTTTTGGATCTGCCCCTTGAAGTTTCTTCAACTCATCTTCGTCCACTGAAAGTTTTGATGCTGGAGCTCTGAGTGGTTTCGTTTCTTTCTTGTCCAGTATCGGTTGCGCTCGAGTAGTTGCAGCAGCTGTGGAAAGCTGTTCTACTCCTGGTGTCACTAGCGTTGGTGTTTCTTGTTCGTCGGCCACCACCTTGCCAAATAATCCTGGTGCAGGATGAATCTTCTCGAGGTTTCCTAGTAGTAAGTCTATCACTGGTGAGTCAATCACACAACAGCACACACAACAGCAGATGTTTCCGGTGTATGTACTTGTTTTCACCGGGACGACTGCTAGTGGGAAGGTTTCCCTGTTTCCTCCGAAGGAGATTGTCGTCTTGCTCTGTCCGGTGTACTGCTCTGGGCGAACCAGCGATCTTCTCACTCCTGCTGTCACTGCACCTGAATCAATCACCACTGTGACTGGGATGCCGTTGACAGTTCCTTTGGAATATTCTAGGTCACCGTCCTGGAAGTCTACGGTCTTGGCTGCCGGTGTACTCCTGTTCCATCCGGCGCAAAGCATTGTTGGTTTGCCCCTCTGTAAGCCTGACCTACATCCTCTTGCGACGTGGCCTACTATTCCACACCTGTAACATGTGATGTGAGCGTCTTTCTTGGACTTGTCTAGCTCCGCTTGTTGTGAAAAAGCTTGATAGTCCTCTCGATTTGTCTGTCTGGAATGAGAACCGCCTTTGCCACCCCTCTGACCGCCTCTGTTCGTATGACCTCCTCTGTTCTGAGGTGCGCTGAATGCAGCTTCGTTGTCACCTTTGCCTGCTAGTATCTTGGACGGATGTGCCACGCGATAGTTCTCTGCTATCTCAATAAGTTCCGTCAGCTTCTTTGGGTTCCTCTCGCGTAGGAATACGGCTAGTTCTTTCGCTACACTAGACAGCATCTGTTCCTGGATCACTAGTTCTGCTAGGCTCTCACAGTTGTTTTCCGTTGCGCTCAGCTGTACCCAACGATCAAACAAGTGTCTCAGTCGAGTACCAAATGACAAAAATGATTCTTCAACTTCCGGTTTTGCAGATCTGAACTTCTGTCTAAAACCTTCTGCATTACAGTGAAACTTTGTCAATAAACATTCATTCAAGGTCTCGTACTGTAGTCCTCCCTTTGCATTCAGAGTATGAAACAAATTCAAAGCTTGACCGTCTACAACTGCGCTAAGAAGGATTCCCCAATCTTTCTTTGGCCAGCTCAACGCTTCTGCATGTGCTTCAAATCTGAATGAGTCCATAGAATCTATAGCTTCCTTGAACATGGGTAGCCTAGGATAGTTCCTCGGGTGGGTCTTTTGCTCCCTGTCCCGATGTTCAGGTCGCTCTTGATTCCCGTTTGCTTCAGCACGTGCCCTCGCTTCAATGTCTAACTTCTTTAATTCAAAGTTTCTAAAGTCTTCTCTCTCTCCTCTCAGCTTCAGCAGCTCTTTCCCTTCTATTAGCTTCAGCTTCAGCTGCCTTAACTCTAAATTCAGCTTCATCTGCCTTAGCTTCAGCTGTCTTAACTCTAGCTTCAGCTTTAGCTGCCTTCGCTTTAGCTTCAGCTTTAATCCTTTCCATTTCCCTACTCACGACCCTTTCATCTCTCTCCATGCACTGCAGAATATATTTCTGTTGCGCTTCTCCAGTCATACTTAGTTTGTTAGACTGGGCCAACTATTCCTCAAAGTTGGTATCCTTATATGAGCCCACCATGTTCAAAAGTATTGTAAAAATACTCAAACAAACAAAAATTGAACTCACAACCGACGTAATCTGAACACGCCTTCAATAACTATCCGCTATTTAACTGCGGTCTTTCAGTTAAACTTTCCACAAAATATATTTGTTCCACTTGGTGATTCTATCACATCAACTCACTGTATCTCAGTGACATCATGTCGACTGTTGTTTCTTGAACAACTCAATCAATATATCAAGTTATTTTATTTGTGGTGTTGTTGTTCTATGTTCTGGTGGATGTTGGTTGGTGAATGCTTCTCAGTCAAACTGGTCAAACGCAATAAAAGTGAGTCGAGCAAGCGAAGTCATTTCTTGTTGTTTACTTCGCAAAGGTTCCCGCTCGACTGCCGAGATCTTTCACAAGTCTCGCGGTCTCACGTGATCATACAGGCACACATCTTATTAGTGCAATGCGCAAAACAAACCAACAAGCGCGCAACAATGTCATGGACAGTCATCGTCTCACATACACCCCCCGGGACATGCAACGGCGTCCCGCCGTTGACCAAGTGTCATCAACGACAAAATATTACAAGCCAATTTGCACAAACAATTCTTTACCATCAAAAGAATTCTTAAAGACAAAAACGTATGGCAAAACCACAAAGACAATCGTACGGTACATCAATGGGAAGCCACACTATATCCAAAAGAATATAAACTGTGCACAACGCTTGCCAAAATATAGTGTGCAAAATGACAACATATCTACACACTGAAAACCATCACACTGAAACCACAAGTTGCAAAAAAGATCCCCAGTCAATTTCATTTAAGCCTTTGTCAAAACGTTTAGGCTAAAAAGTTACTATCTAAAATATTCGTCGTGGCCAAATACATTCACCCTTTTCGTTACAACCACCAAAAGCAACGAACATACACCACAAAAAAATGTATATAAAAGATCAGGAAATGTCCGGAATTTGTACCATGTCAGCAATCTTCTTCTCCATCTTTTACATGCATACAAAAAACACACAAGCACACCTAGTACCTAAGAGTGTCTTGAACATCCCATCAAAATTAAACTGCAATCACAAAACAATGTAGCCTTGACTACGCATTGATTTCATTGCAGCATCAAATCTTGGAAAAACAAAAACAAGTTCAGTCCAAAAAAACACAATGCACAAAAAAACACCAACAGGTTATCTCCCTTTGATCGTGCAATCCTAAGTCTATTGCAATAACACAATGTAGCCGTGACTACAACTTGCATTAACTGCAACCTAGAATATTGGAGAGAAAAACAAAACAGATTCTCTCCCTTTGATCACACCATGTTGCTTCACCCTTGACAAATCAGACAAGCACAACCAATTTCCAGAAAAAAAAAATCCGGTATAAAAATGATCTTAAAAATGTATCCATTCTTCCTTTGTGCTTTCCTACAATTGACTATCTGCAGCAACCACTGACAATTCCAGCCTTGACTGAACACTGTCCTTTACTACAAGTCTAATTGGAAATGTTATCTCCCTTTACACAAAGCACAAATCCGTAAAAAATTTACAAACGTTAAATTTTCGGTTTCTGCAACCAAATCATGCAATAATATTATACACTGTCTGCAAAAAACAAACAAAAACAACCACTTGACTCTATAATTTATCGACGCCATCCTCCAAAAAGTCAAAAATGAACTTGCACTGAAAAAAAAAAATAACAGAACCTCAACAAAAAAAAACCACCACACACACAAAGAAGAAAACATTTCAACTGTCAAAATTGAAACGACTATGGTCACTCTGTTCTGTACAATTCCAAAATCAACTTGTCATGCAAATCAATTCTTTCATGCAAAACGTTTGAATCAACTTGTATCAATGCTCTCAAAAAAATCATTATCAGCGGACAATTCCAGATTATGTCAAAATTTAATTACCACTGCTTCCATAAAAATTCATTCTAAACATTTCAAATAAAGGAACAAATAATCTCTGCAACTATTTACCATAAACATTTTGAACAAACACAGTGTTTTCATTAGTCATAATGTTCTTTTCTTCCTCTCAAATATTTTCCATTACAATTACATTATACAAGTACCCAGAAAAGTTACTTCCCTTTCATCATATGAAAACACCACACACAAATAAAACGTTTCTATCCTAAAAACTAGTTTAGTCCATCAAACGCAAACTCACCAATAACTAACATTTGCAATTTTCAGTCTGTCAGCGTACACTAAACATTACTAATCACAAATTTACATGCTATATCTTTCTTTTCTCTGAGATGCAAAACAGAAAAACAGCAATTCAATCAACATGGCAAGTTATACATGTATGCAATTTCCAATAAAGCAGACTTGACTACACATTTTGGATTGCACAATCTGTCTACATTCATAACAGAATTCCAAATCCTCAACCTGAATGCAAAAAAGATGACACTTTTTCCACCACGGCACAATGACCTTCCATTTGCAATACATAGGGAACCGGAACATCCATCATCCCATACAATCATGTATGTAACTGGAACATCCATCATCCCGTACAATAGGGAACCGGAACATCCATCATCCCATACAATCTTGTAGGTAATTGGAACATCCATCATCCCGTACAATCTTGTATGTAATTGGAACATCCATCAACCCGTACAATCTTGTAAGTAACTGGAACATCCATCATCCCATACAATCATGCATGTAACTGGAACATCCGTCATCCCGTACAATAGGGAACCGGAACATCCATCATCCCGTACAATCATGTATGTAACTGGAACATCCATCATCCCGTACAATAGGGAACCGGAACATCCATCATCCCGTACAATCATGTATGTAACTGGAACATCCATCATCCCGTACAATCTTGTATGTAACTGGAACATCCATCATCCCGTACAATAGGGAACCGGAACATCCATCATCCCATACAATCATGTATGTAACTGGAACATCTATCATCCCGTACAATAGGGAACCGGAACATCCATCATCCCATACAATCATGTATGTAACTGGAACATCCATCATCCCGTACAATAGGGAACCGGAACATCCATCATCCCATACAATCATGTATGTAACTGGAACATCTATCATCCCGTACAATAGGGAACCGGAACATCCATCATCCCATACAATCATGTATGTAACTGGAACATCCATCATCCCGTACAATAGGGAACCGGAACATTCATCATCCCATACAATCATGTATGTAACTGGAACATCCATCATCCCGTACAATAGGGAACCGGAACATCCATCATCCCATACAATCATGTATGCAACTGGAACATCCATCATCCCGTACAATAGGGAACCGGAACATCCATCATCCCATACAATCATGTATGTAACTGGAACATCCATCATCCCGTACACTAGGGAACCGGAACATCCATCATCCCATACAATCATGTATGTAACTGAAACATCCATCATCCCGTACAATAGGGAACCGGAACATCCATCATCCCATACAATCATGTATGTAACTGGAACATCCATCATCCCGTACAATAGGGAACCGGAACATCCATCATCCCATTCAATCATGTATGTAACTGGAACATCCATCATCCCGTACAATAGGGAACCGGAACATCCATCATCCCATACAATCATGTATGTAACTGGAACATCCATCATCCCGTACAATAGGGAACCGGAACATCCATCATCCCATACAATCATGTATGTAACTGGAACATCCATCATCCCGTACAATAGGAAACCGGAACATCCATCATCCCATACAATCATGTATGTAACTGGAACATCCATCATCCCGTACAATAGGGAACCGGAACATCTATCATCCCATACAATCATGTATGTAACTGGAACATCCATCATCTCGTACAAACTTGCAGGTAACCGGACCATCCATCAACCTGCACAATTGCGTTGGTAACTGGAACATTCATTATCCCGTACCATTTTGTAGGGACACTCTCTTAACTCCATATCCTCCTTCCCAGTTGGCACTTTCCTCATATATTGCTCCTCTCCCTGTTTAAATCAGAAAGGTTTGGGTGAGGGGTGGGAGGTGGCATCACCCCGTCTGCTTCTAGTTTCGCTTCCCCATTTAAATTTAAACAAGACAGCTATGTCTTTGGGTTAGGGAGTATATTGTCATGCAAAAGATTAACAATAAACAACAGAAATACAGAAAAACATGAATAGGTTCAATGTGTCGGCCTCATCGTTGTGGTATGACCAATCTATGGTTATGAAAGCAGGGTAACTTCTGAATAAAATTAAGGGAATGTTGTATTTACATGGGGCTTTTCCCAAGTACGGCCTTCAGGGAAGCTATTGGCACGCTAGTGGTGGTGCGAAGGCTTTAGCTAATGCACCCTTTTTTTAATTTCAATCCGTTATTTTTAAATTTAGGCAGTAACTAATATGAACACTTTCTGTAATCGACAACACCGCTACCATGGGGCTACGCGCATGGACGGCCAACAGCGGTTAAGCTGTTGACTCGTCATTGGCGAAAGATATGTTTACAGTGCTGATGGCAGCTATTGTACGTAATATTAGCCCGTTGTTATAGTTTACCTTTAGTTTATTGGTCGAATAAAATAAACAAAATACTGTTTCTATCACCCGCAACACTTCTGGTAAGTCTTGTGGCAAAACATATTATACACCAATTGCAAGTAGCTAACACCAAGTTCAGCCGGCTTTGCTAACAATTTCAGGCACGGAAACACGTACTCAAAAGCAGGAAAACTGAACGGACACTTCAAGACATACCAAAAACATCACCGACTGACATGAAGACTGCTTTCGCAGGGTCCAAGCTGGGTTAGGTACTCCCCTCGCTGGTCTCTGCGAGGGGGCTAGCCCAAGTTATCCTTTATTTTACCAAGTTCCGGGCTAGCTGACTCATGATCGCGGCCGTGGAACTCGCCTGTTCTCAATCCTCTATTTGTTGGCAAGTGCGATGAGCCTCTACATTCCTTTCCCTCAGCTAGTGTACGCCACCTCTATCTTCCCCCTCTTCTCCTTGTGAGCCTGTGAGAATGTCAGTCCCCGTGTCAAGCGCAGGTCTTGAAGAATACGAGGTGGTTCGTGATAAAATGAGGCGTCATTTCCACTCCTTGACTATCCCCGTAATTAAAGCAGTGCCCATCAGCCCTGAAGGGATAACACCTGACCCTTGTTCATTGTATAAGTATGCAGTCTTATCTCGTCTGAGGTGACATCTGTCCAGATTCTGGGCTCACATCTTCCCATGGGGATGTTTGATAGGAGCCTGCCTGTTGTTCAAACCCCCTGCTTGGGACATAATCCCGAAGTGGTGGACACTCAGAGAAAAAGAACGCACAAATAGGTGCCAATAACACTGTCCGCACATAAAGTGAACGTCGCTGAGATTGTAAATCAGGCGCATCTTCAGGTAAAAGGATGTTACACTGCCCTTGCTACATGGTCGAAAAACAATCACGGACATGGCTTTTGAACTTGATGGGTGATCTTGGCAATCTGCTATAGGGCTAGGCTCTCAACAAAAACCGTAGCTTTAGCGCATAATTAATGACAAATGAAAGAGAAAGAGCAGGGGAAAGATAAAACCAACGAAATCGGATGTTGTCTCCTACCCCCCTCTAACAATTCCATGATCAACATACAAAGAATCACAAACAAAAGACAAAAACTGCAAAGAAAAGGTAGGGAAAAGAAAACAACTACCACATTGGAAGTTGTCTCCTACCCCCCTCTACAATTCCATGATAAAAATCACAACATTTCACAGTAGAAAGGACAGTCCAGAGACAAAAACTGCAAAGAAAAGGTAGGGACAAGAAAAAAACACCACACTGGAAGTTGTCTCCTACCCCCCTCTACAATTTCACGGTAAAAACACAAAGATACAAAAACACAAAGATACAAAAACTAAAAGTAAAAGAATTGAGAAGGAAAAGGCAGGGAAAAGAAAAAAACACCGCAGTTGGAAGTTGTCTTCTACCTCCCTTCCAAAAATTATATGATAAAAGACAGGAGCAAAACAAAATTAATAGAAGGGCGCTGGTTCTGAGCGGGTGCGTATCGCTAGCGCTACGTGTCATTTGTGCTACGTGTCATTTGTCCTACTTGTCATTTGTGCTACGTGCCGCTATGACTACGTTGATTAGTGCTACACATATTTTTTCTACGAGTCGCTATCATTCGTTCATTATCAATACGTGTCAATAGCACTGCATCTTTTAGCACTACGTGTCAATATCGCTACGTGTCAATACCACTACTTACTTAAAGGCACAGTAAGGCTCCCGTAAACCATCACAGATACTGTCAGGCTTTTACACACAGAACAAACACCCTTCCATTTGAACGCTCACCAAACGGGAACATCCTATGTATATACCGCGTGCGCTGTAAAATCTCCCTACCTTCAAAGCAGACGAAAAGCAGACATCTTCATTTACTTCCAAGGGAGAAATCGTTGGTCATAAAGTCTTGCAGGACCCAAACATACTTCTGCACGCTTTCTTTTCTTTTTATATTCAGTTGCTTCGCAAAAATGAAGTGTCATTGGTTTTCTCAACTTGTCAAGTCAGTCAAAACGACTGCAGAACACAGAACTGGGAAATGACACTGATTGAAATACAAACGATTTCCGATGACGAAAGTATAAATGACGTCATCTGGTAACACCTATCTCGAGAACTAAGCGTCGCTCAGAACCAGCGCCCTTCCATTATTAATCAAAACACGGTGTTTCAACTGATTCCGTTCATCCACTGGATGTTTCCGTTCATCCACTGGATGTTTCCGTTCATCCGCAGGATGTGTCCGTTCATACACCCTCATTTTCGTCACTTGCTTGGGGAAAACGTTGTGATAAGTCGTGTGGGCAGCGCGCTTGTGTGATATTGCAAGAATTAGGTAGCTCATTTGTTGGGCTATGTGTACAATAAGTACCAAGGTGCTGGTAATCCTCACGATAACACACGCGGGCCAAACGTGGCAGAATTGCCTGATGTTTTTTAAATGTTCATGTTTTTCTCGCTCTGTTATCAAATCTGACCCCTGATTTTCACATGATCACCAAAACCATTGCCTGTTACGACATTTCGCTTGAATAGAAGCTTATAGAAACCCATGGCTTTTGTACAATCAATGAAAACATGCAGATTCCGTTCATACACCATGTTTCCGTTCGTACAAAAGTGCATGTTTCCGTTCGTACGAAAAGCGTTTCCGTTCATACATACACGAGACTCTACAACACCAAGACAGTATTTTCCTGACGTCTACTAATGACGTACATTAATGTGGTAAATACTACAGCAGTCCCTGCAATGTACGGCCCCCGGCGTGAGCGGACACCTGACATGTACGGACACATTTGCTCGGCACGGAGTGTTTTCCTTCTATATTTCCCCCCTTAAACGGACACCTGCAAAACGTGGTCACGGACACTCATTTTCGGTCCCAACAGCAGGTCATACCTCCAATGTACGGACAGACCATCGTCAAATTTTCACCACAACAAAATCGATAACAGAGCAGTCCGGCTCTTGGTGCAAAGATCACAGCCGCAATGGCGTGACGACAGTCACTGGTAACTTGAGTGCACCTGTACCCATCAGGAGGGGAGGGTAGTTTTGGTCAGGAGTGGAGTACATGCGAAGATGCCAACATGAAACTGCACTGTGCTCTTTATTCTTGTCTGTTGGACGTAAACAACAGAAACCACAGTCGATGAAGGTCCTGAGCGAAAGAGAGTGAAAACCCGGCCACAGTTCTCAGCATCGTCTGTCTGTGTGTAACCCCATTCATTGAGAAGATATTCTTGTTTCCCCTCAGCCTTGACCAGTGAGTCGGTTGCCTAATCTGTGAACCCTTCAGTTGTCTTGCTGTGTCAAAAGTTACGACACAGTCAACTGGTTTTGCTCTGAGTGAACAGTTGGAGCTGACCTCTCTGGCCAACAGTACATGGCTGGAGGGAGTGAGAGAGAGAGGGAGGCGGGGGGGGGGGGGGGGTGGGGGGGGGGGTGGAGGGGTAGCTGGCTAAACTCTGTGGGGTGTCCGGTGTCACTGCATTGTCAGCAGCAAGAGCATTGGAGAGAAATAGAGAGGTATTAGTGAGGGAGAGTGGGAGCTGTGTTATGTACAGTGTATTTCCGACTGAAGAGTGAAAAGTCACTGCCATGCCACATGATCGGCATGCAGTCAATAAAGCCAGACAAGATGAAAATAAATTACATGATTATGACATGCAGCTCTATCTGCTGCTATTTATTCAAACTGGGTTTCAAGCTTATTCTTGCAAAGCATCTGCACACGCTCCTCTGTGCTGTGTTTGTGTGGCTGCTTTCGTATGTCAGTGCATGGTGAGTGTGTTCACTGCATGCCTTGAGGATTTATTTTATCTCTTCTTTTCAACACTTTTCATACAAATCATTTTTAAAGAACGTTTAAAGAAGTATTAGGAGTTTATTGTTTAGTAGCCACAAGAAGTGATTAGCATAGACTCAATCATGTTGTTTGTGTGTCTCTGTGTGAGTGTATGGGGGAGGGGGTGGTGTGGTCACCCCTTCCGTGACCGGACACCTGCAATGTACGGACAGTTTTGCTATGGCCCAAGGGTGTCCGTTCATGAGAGGGACTGCTGTACGTCATTCAGCTGCAAACTATGCCTTTAGAAGGCAAACCAAAATAGTCAGTCGCCCAGAGACCGCTTGGGTCAACCCGACGGGGTTGGGGTTGCTACCACACTTTTCTGACAGATTTTAACAATAGAATTCTAAATCTAGAGTCTCTGGGCTATTCGTTAGCCTATACCGCTTTTAAGAAAAACGTGGTTTTGTGTTCGTATTTTCCTTCTTTGTGCTTACTATTCCCGTTTAGAGGGTTGGGTTCATTGAGCGGACATAGAAGTTGAACCGCTTGTCTAACATTATTTAAAGGCATATCATTGGAAAGGTAAGGTAATTATACAGATTTTGACGTCAATTAAAATGACGTAACATTGTTCTTGTGTATGTAGTGATGACGTATTTTTGTTTCTTCAAAATATATTTATCAGCAAAGTCGCGGCTTTGGGTGTTTCATTTAAATCATTTGAAACTATGCAAGACATAAAATACAACTATACAGTTTTAATTGGAAGTAAGTAAAACATGTTATAGTGCATCCTAATAGGGGAAGGGCCCCTAATATGGACCACTTTTTGTTTCACGCTGCTAACTAGCTTGTTTTCTTGCAAAGCCATTTCATTTTGTGTTTGGTAGTTGTTCTTTCTTTGGTAAATCTTGAAGACTGATTAGAGAGAATTAGCTTTTACAGTCATTCACTAAAAATCAAATACAGAAAAATTCACAGCTGGTACATAATAGGGGCCTGGGCGCTTAATATGGACCAGTGTTAAGACCATCGAGAACCACTGTAAAAAGCCCCGTTTACTTCAAAATGACATGATGCAACTTGCAAGTCAGACTAATTGAAATATGCTTCAGATTTACAGGTTTGGGTTCGATGAGAACTTTATTTGAAACACAAGAGGAAACTTTAAAAAAGAAAAACAAAAACAGAGAGAAAATAATCGACATTATCAACTTTCACGTAAAGAAGACTGTACACAATTTTGAAATCTCGAGGGTTAGTAATAGGTCATTTTCAACAAGATTCTTAAGAATGACTGAAACCGTTCTTTATTTTTTATTTTCTTCTATTTGTTGAAGGTGGTCCATTTTAGGGGACACAGAGATACTTTGAGTTTTTGCTATAATGTTTTGCTTGTGACAGAAACTCGGGGCCAACACTGCTACAGTGTAGCGAATACAGCCTTAGCTGTCCTATAATGCAATTTATGTGTGTTTATAGCTTTGTCTTTGGAGACAAATTAGTCCATTTTAAGCGTCAAATTTAGAGAGCACGAAGCTAAAAGTGTAAACAAAAACAAAAGGGAGAAAAAAAAACTAACGGTTTTGCGCCTTGTGCGTCCGCAAATTTTTCGACATATCAAGACATGCAGCGAATGAAACTGAGCAAAATGTTCTGAGCGCTCTAGCACCGTTAGTTTGTCAGAAGGAAAGGTGGTCCATATTAGGAGCCAGTCCATGTTAGGAGTCCTTCCCCTATAATTAATTTTGCCCTTGTACGTGTGACGTCACAAACATACACACCTTCTTAATCTTGACTGCACTGGTGCTTTGGAAGGTTTGCTAAAAGTTCATCTCGGGAAATCAGTATTTCAGTAATGGTTGTCAACATTATATAAAAAAAAAAACACACCTCATGTTTGGATTGTGAGTTATTAGGGGAACTTTCTTTGGGACGAATATAATTTTCGCTCATTCTTTTGACTGCTTTCTCCTGTTCAGCAATGTGCTTATTGGAAGCACTGAAGCCAAATGAAAAATGATCAGAGGTGCCTTAATTGTTTATTGAGTGAGATAAAATTAACTTGTCTAACTGCCGACACAAACTTTGCTGCAAATGAGTCAAGTGATGGCGTGTTTCAGCGCTACTATCACACCACAGCCAGTTTATTTTGACTTTTCCGCAGGTTTGTTTCTTCGTAAATAAGTTGACGTGAAGGTTTAAAATGTATACTATACACACAAAGGTGTGAATCAAGTTATTTAATAATCGTCATGCAGTCAGTGTGTGCAGAAGCAGTTCTTTGGAAATCAGTGAATAGCGAGTCTACAAATAATACTGTGAGTGATGACAGTTTTGATGGTTTTTCTGTGGCATATTTACACGAGTATACATAATTAGGAAGGGTGGGAGCTAAAGGGGCGTGTCATCAGACACACGTTCTTAGAACAACAGAGAAGAAACCAACACCAAAGACGCCAATTCCAACAGTCTACCTCTTTTAGCTATATATCACTCATCTCCGAACAGCCCTGAAATACAGTGTCTTCAGTACAATGTACCGTCTTACAGGCACACTAATGATCCCATCAAAACTGGCTTATCGTCTTAGATCTGACCATGCTTTTACTCGGGGTAAGACCATTCCTTCAATTTGTCTCATGCCAAAACACAGCACCCTGGCTGCTTTTCGCGGTGAGTTTAATTGTGTGACTACATTTCAAATGTTACTTGTTGTATTTCAACCCTTCATTCATCAAAACAATTACTTCTGTGCACAGGTAGCATTGTTTCTTTGGTATGTGACAGAGTGGAGGGATGTTCTTATTTCATGTAAAAGCCTGCCCCGATTTTATAAGGTGCGCCTAACTCTTTTCAATAGAAGCATTGAGCCTTTAAGCTGAATCCAAACTGTGTTAGATCTGACATATCAAAGGTAAGTCTGGTTTGTCTCCAACAACAATAAGAAAAAGAGAAAGAGAGAGAGAGAGGGACCCACACACACACACACACACACACACACACACACTCACACTCACACAACCACATCTTATGCATTTATCGTTTCAGATATCCGTCTCAGTTTCTTCATGTACAAAGTGTGATGTACCTGTTGCTTTTGATATCCGCTCTTGTTACAAAATGTTCAACAAAACATCATTGTACAATTACTAAGTCTACGAACATCCATTGGCACGTCCTAATTCTGCCAAATCGTGTGTCTCTTTTGACTGCTTAGAAAAACGAAGGACGGAAATAACATGTCCACAAAGCCAAATTGGATGTTGCAATGATGTACAAAATATGTTTATTTCTTTATTAATGATAACAAATCGCACTTGATGAAAATCATTGGTGTATACAAGCACTTAAAGCTACCAACCCCCGGTCTGTGTTGACGTGTGTTTTTGCAGGGTAGGGTCACAGTAACGTGCGTATCGCGTACACTAGGATTTTCTGCCATCTGAAATGAATATCTTTTGATGCCAAATAAATAGACAAACACGTCAGTATGATACAGTGATTACATTATTTTGCATTTATTTGAAAACACGCCTTTACTAAGCGCAAGTCTTAGAAACAAAATCGAAATAGGATTAGAAGACTCAAGAAACCAGAAGTAGAACTCAATCACTGCTTGCAATCATATATATACAGTAGCTTATTGCTGTTAAAAGCTCAATGTTTGTGTGATCAGTAAAACATTTTCTTTTGAGTGTACACTGATGTCATTTGGATGTAATCTAAGTACACGTTCTACGAACACTATGCAACAAAAGTACATTTCAGATACATGAAACCCTGACAAAAACATTTTCGGCAAATTCAGACCTATATGAATTAACGATTCATTACATAAGATTTAAAAACAAAATGTACTTTTTTTCATAATCCTATGCACTTTTGTGGGAAAACGCTTTTCCTGAGATAACGTGTGAACAGCTGAAAATTGCGCATCAGCTAGTAGATAACCGGAAGTTGAATAAAATGTGACACCGTTCTGAGAGTTCCTGGTTTTTATCTCGAATGGCTTACCTACTCATATGTATATTTTTTATGAGAGAAGTGGCAAAGGAGAGTTAATATGCCTTAATCTTTAACTATACCCCCTAATCATAGGACGTAATTACACAGTTAAGGGTAGGTTGCGATTTAATCGAAAAAAACTTTTATCCAGCGTTTTCGACAATTTTAAATGCATACACTTCAACGTACAATGTAACTAACTTAACAATGGCAGTGCCTACTACGAACAGAAGACTTGCACTTAGTGAAGAAACCGGGATACGTCTAGGATTAATTTAAAAGAAATAATGTTTTTTAACAACCGGTACCCCCAGACTGAGGGCTGCACTTTATAAGAAGTCCATTTCTACAATTTCCAAAAGGCAAATTAAGAACTAAGAAAGATCCTAGCTTACTTTAGTGTAATGTAATTTGCTTACATACCCTTTGGGTGCATGCTGTGGGAAGTTTAGCTTGTTTTTTCATAGTACATGCAGACATTGAGACATGTATGGACGTTTTCTGAGATTTGAAGCTGACACAATGAACAACAGGTATGCCAAATAAAACTAATGCTACAATCATTTATCATTTACTCTAATTACATTTTGAGCATAGAATTTTACATACAATGGTCGTCATAGCAGTGAATGAGTCTCTTTCTAATGATATATAAGTCGTTTTCGGTCATGTTTTTCAGACGGGTAGGGTGCAAATAGACAATTTGTACATAACGAAACTGCATGTCAAAATTCTAAAACGGTTACCTTTAATAAACACATGCATATAGCTTCATAAATGATTACTTTTGTTTTAACACATTCAATATAATATTGAATACGAGTTTTATGAAATGCAAAATACTTATTTTAGACAAAGAATTCGACATTATGAGGCAAAACCGGAAGTAAAAAATTAGAAAAACGACAATGTCCGTTTAAACAAACACGTATTTCCTTATAACAGTTTCATCTTTCGTATGCTGCATCAAATGGCATCTGGCAGGACAAAACTATCTTCTTCCAGGGTTGTGTTTATGTTAGCTCTTTTTCCCCATCGATCTTTTTCTCTTTATTGCAGCGGATGCACATTGACTCATTTTGTCATTCATATGGCTGGTGTCTGCCAAATTTAACTAACCAATATTAATGTCAAGCCAGTCCATCTATAAGAAAAATCGACTTGTACATGTATTTTTGATTGCAATATTAACCTAGGGATGAATTATCTGCATTGATCGTTTGGAAGAATTACATATTTTGATTTTCTCATCACGATTACTCGCAGGTTAACATCTAAAAGTATCAATAGGAAGAATGTTGTTTGTATATTGCCTGATAGAACAAAGCCTTAGCTTTTGTTTAATGTATAATTTACAAATGTTTGTTTACCGAAGCGAAGTATACGACGTTTATTTGTAACATACCCCCTGCGCCAAAACTGCGTTTTTGGCAGAATATGGGTTAGGTTACAAAGACGCTCCTCACTCAAAAGCGGTACAACGGAGCCATTTTTCATCTACCGAACATCGGCTGTAAATTGAATAAGCTTTCTGAAAAACATGATCTCTAACCCAACCCCGTCGGGTTGACCCTCGACTATAGCTGGGCGATGCACTAAAATAATCGCTTTCCTTTCCTTTCATTAAAAGAAGAAAAGAACCAAAGACAAAAGAAAATGACAAGAAAACAAACACACAAAACAAACAAAACAAACAAATACGCAACAACTGACATCGGGGGTCACAGATACACCCGAAATCGAATGGCTCCTCCTCCTGGTCCACACAATTGCCTTCCATAGAAGAATTCCTGAACGATCCCAACACCCAGGTAGGATTCCAGGCACCGGCGGTAATACCACACATTTTCTCAGCGGCACGAGTTCGGTCTCGCACTTCTGACACCAATGTACATTCCGGGGCCTGTAGTCTGGGTCTTGTCTTGATCGTTGTTCTTCTTCGCATAATCCCCCAGGGTGCGCTGCTGCGGACATTAGTGGTTTCCCCTGGCCACAGCAGACGACAAACACCACACTTACCGTAAAATCCCTAGCAAACGCCCAGTATCTAGCAAACGCCCACCCCCCCACTTTTGGCTAAAAGCTGTGCAGAGGGGTCACTACCTAGCAAACGCCCACCCCGGTTGTTGTTGTTTCTTTTACTAGAAAAGGGTACCTGATTCTATTGTTTTAGTGGGTTTTTTTATTTACAAAATATATACAGTCCCAAAAGAAACCAACAGTGTTTTGAAATGTGTCTATATCACTAACCCAAAATCATCACCATAGCTGAGATCAGGCTAATTCACGAAAATAATTGAAATCTGGAGGGAAGAAACATTTAGGTTTTGTTTTTATAATTGTGACACTGGATTTTTTGTTCTTCAATAAAAATAAAGTGAGCTCAGCCTCATCATCTGTCAAATTGTGTGTGTGTGTGTGTGTGTGTGTGTGTGTGTGTGTGTGTGTGTGTGTGTGTGTGTGTGTGTGTGTGTGTGTGTGTGTGTGTGTTCGTGCGTGTGTGTGTGAGTGTGTGTGTGTGTGTGTGTGTTTCTTGTCCCACTGCATTTCTCAAACATGGATGTATCACTTTTTTTTCTCCTGAAAATGTAATGACACTTTATCTTGCAAAGGGGTGTAAACCTAGCAAACGCCCACCCCCTACTTTTACCCGAAATCTGTGCGGAGGGGGGGGGGGGGTGGGCGTTTGCTAGGGATTTTACGGTACATACATGAATATTTATCACACAGGACTGTCTAACTCTTCCAACGGTCTTTTCCCTGCAGGGAGCAGCGCCGCCAACAGTCCCTCCCGGCTGAGCTACCGCGACGTGTTCGTCTTGACCAGAAGCGACGATCTACAGGATGACGTCACGGATGAGGCAGGGCAGGTGACGTCACCAGCTAGCGGCGTGGTGCAGGGACTGAAGGATGCAGGTGTACCGGTGAGTGTGTTGGGGGTACAAGACTGGCTACACAACAGGGCGAGGTGGGAGCGAGCTGTGCAGGACGTGGCGGTGGCGGCAACGGACACAGTGACAGTAGCGTGGTATGGCTGGGTGAAAGGCCTGGAGCGGCGCGTGGTGGCCGTGTTACAGGGCAGAGATCGGGGTGATGATGATGCAGGGAAGACTGATGAGAAGATTGATCGTCTAAACAGGCTGTCTGCAGTATCACGCTGCACCACACAGCTCATCACGGTCCGCACGCCTCCTGTCACCACCACCACCCCGCCATCCCTTACAACAACCACTACCCCCACCGCCACCACCACCCACACAACAACCTAATACAACAACCACTACCACCGCCATCACCACAACGACCACCAATACCACCAGCGACGACGACCACCACCACCATCGCCAAAAGGAGGAGAGATAGGAAATGTGTCTTGTCGGGACATGCCGCCATCATCATAATAATAAAATAACAAGAGGCGAAGCCTTCAAGGCTCCCGTAAGAAATCAACAAACAGTAACATAACACAAACTCACTCACTCCGTAACACACACACACAAACACACACACACACACACACACACACACACACACACACACACACACACACACGCACACACACACACAGTTAAAACTAACGCATCATATCAACTCCATGTATAATTTTCAAAAGAAGGCAAACAGATAAAATGACTAGGGTAATAGGTTAGGTACCTGCCATGTGGGCACTTTTTCCACTGCTGTCCTCAGTCCTATACTTTTCATCAAGACTTGTCACCATGCCGAGTAGATCTAAATTCGGAAGTCTTCATGTGGCTGAGGCATATATCTGACATAGCGTCGATCTTGTTGTAGGTTAACCTCCTTTCTGAAACAAATGGCAAAATGCGATTAGTTATGATGACTACAACCTACACAAATATAAACAGTGTTTTGAAACAGAATACAAGCCACTTTACCTATGCAGCATGGTAACCCTACAATATGCGAAACATGTCGACTGCAGCAGCCTGGTTCTTAAAATAATTCTGACGGTCAACACAGCCAGAAATGCCAACAAAGACAAGAAAGCTGTGGCAAGGTAAGCTTACCAAACGTTACATAGCGAATCATATGATAGTGCGTAAACAGCAAACAGTAGATCTACAATCAAAGAGAGGATCGAGTCTGGAATGAAACGCGATACAGATCTAGCATTCAAAAACTGTCTTTCACGTTCAAGGAAGTTGTTGCAAAGTACTTAAGACTTACTAAATTGTACAGACAAAACCATGACAGTGCATGTTTTGAATCTGAGGAAAAAATCGTGATCATTTTGACTTTGAGAACAGATTCATTCCGTTTCCTTATATCTGCATGTTCAAGTAAATGATGGACAGTTTTTTTCGGGCAGAGTAAACTTAACTTGAGACTCTACTGCAAGTCTTGAAATTCACATAAATCGAACCACGAGCAAAGACATCCAAACATTACAGGCACTTTAGATCAACTCATTTCACTAGAGGTGACTGCCTAGCACTGTGTTTGACATCCGTGTCTGCTGAAATAAAAAGAAATTAAAACAAAACGGATTAACAGTAGGTGACACGTTATCAGAGTGGGAGACACTAGATCTGTCTCTGAACTTACCGGGATACGGCTGCAAGATCGACACTGACTGCCGCGCTTTCGACAGCTCTTCCTCGCGTGGACATTGGAAACACGCTGTGCAGATCAAATTGTAGGAAATCTCCCTTTGGTATCTTCTTTATTTACTTTTCTGGAGCTTAGAAACCGAACAACATGAAATCGTCTTCCCCGGCGAATCGGCGAGGTGAGAACTGGACCACAATCCTTCGCGCGACCCCTGACCTGATCTTGACACCTGACCTGCCGTCTACATGCCAAACACGACACAAATCAGTCAACTGCTTGTACCCCTTCAAAACCCCCCACCACCCGTTTTCTTTGGATACACGCTTTAACTACACACATGCCGACACAATGTTGATCATTGCTTCAATAATTTGAAGATGGTGCTTGAAAATTAACCACGTGAAATGAGTATTTCGGTGTTTAGCCAAAAATGTTAAAGTTTCTACCACAGACATTCACACATACATACATACGCACGCACGCACGCACAGACAGACAAAGTTTACCATCGCATAGGCTACACTTACGTGAGCCAATAATGGACATTTGCTATAGCACATAATCATATATATCCTCAATGCGCTTTACAATAACTTAATGCCGCATGAGATGGAATTTTTTACACAATATAGTCACGCATTCACATCGAACAGCAAACCTCAAGCCTATTAGTGCGAGCATTCACCTTTCACGGCCTATTATTCCAAGTCACACGGGTATTTGGTGGACATTTTTATCTATGCCAATACAATTTTGCCAGGAAAGACCCTTTTGTCAATCGTGGGATCTTTAACGTGCACACCCCAATGTAGTGTACACGGGACCTCGGTTTATCGTCTCATCCGAAAGACTAGCACTTGAACCCACCACCTAGGTTAGGAAAGGGGGGAGAAAATTGCGGCCTGACCCAGGCCTGAACACGCAACCTCTCGATTCCGAGCGCAAGTGCGTTAACCACTCGGCCACCCAGTCCTGACCATCGTCACCACCTCTACCGTGAGCTTCATCACTGTCGTCACCACCACCTCTACCACCACCACCACCACCACCACCACCACCACCACCACCACAACAACAACAACAACAACAACAACAACAACAACCGCCGCCACCACCACCACAACAACAACAACAACAACAACCCACCACAACAACAACAACAACAACAACCGCCGCCACCACCACCAGAACAATCCAAAACACATCAGGTTATTCCTGGTTTTTTGCAGACTGTAATCACTTAGAGATTGCCAGAGCAAGACTTCGTCAGTTCTATGACGCAAAACAAGAATTGACGTCATCGTGCTTGTGTTTTACGTCATTCAGATCTTGACCAGGTGATTGCGCTTCGAACCTGCTTTCCCTGTTAGAACCTTTTTAGTCTAAACATGTCGTTTACAATTTACAAATGTTTATTGCCTGTTTGAAAAGTAGATCATGGCATTTCTCATAAAGCACCAACAAAAACACACAATCATTTTTAAATAAAAATGTTTTTGCTCTTCTATCTTTCTTATGTATTATATATATATGTGTGTGTGTGTGTGTGTGTGTGTGTGTGTGTGTGTGTGTGTGTGTGTGTGTGAGTGTGCGCGCGCGTGCGTGCGTGTATGTGTGTGTGTGTTCACGCGCGCGCATATTTGAGTGTGTGGCCGCATCATACATTCTTAGTGTAAGCTGAAGACAACTCAAACCTGACACACTTATCACTGTTGTCCACAAAGTTTGGTGACCTCCGTCACATTTCGAAGTCTCCGCTACCACAAACATAAAAAACACAACGGTACACTATCTCAGAAACTTTCTACAAAATTAAGTTAACAACACTTTTCAAGAAAAGACAGTATACAGTAAGTCACCATCTTGAATTTCCCTCCATGCAGAAGGGAGATAACTGCAATTTAATCTAACATGTAAAAACGACAACCTCAAAACAAATCAAACCAAAAAATCTTGAACAAAACACACACAAACAAATAAAAAAGAAAGGCGCACAGCTGGTAGGTTGATCTTTGTGGTAACCCTAAAACACATAGACTGCTGACGTTCCAAAATCGAGGATACAAAAAACAAGATATGTTAGTTATTGGAATGTTAAATTGTTGATAAAACAAGTCATTCACTTGTCTTGTTTTGTCAAAAATGTAGGCTAACGTTCCAATAAGTAACCTTTCTTGTTGTTTTGTGTCGATCTTTGGTATGTTTCACTCAGGGATGATGCTTGACGGTGGCAGTTTGTGTCGATCTGTGTGGTATGTTTTACTCAGGGATGATGCTTGATGGTGGCAGTTTGTGTCGATCTGTGTGGTATGTTTCACTCAGGGATGATGCTTGATGGTGGCAGTTTGTGTCGATCTGTGTGGTATGTTTCACTCAGTGATGATGCTTGATGGCGGCAGTTTGTGTCGATCTTTGTGGTATATTTTACTCAGGGATGATGCTTGATGGTGGCTGTTTGTACAAGTCCAACACTGTAAACTGAAGTATTCCACTTTGGAACACACGTTTTGCAACCAGTTGTGAACACGCATGGCAAACATTTAATAGTGTTTAACATGTGTTCGACTTTTTCAGTAGAATTGTATAGTAGTTCACATAAAACAAAAAGACGAAAGCTTGAATTTTTCAGGGCGCGAGCAAGAAAACGGCTGTTAATAATTATTAAAAAACCTACCCAAATCCAAAGCTTCAAATTGTGCACAGCATAAATTATATTCATTCACTTTTTCACACAAAGCCAACAAGAATTAGGACATTTCAGTTGCACATCAGGTTCTTATTGTGAAATACAATTGTCACCCTCTTCAGCTCCACTTTTTTTCGCACGAAGTCAACTACAAAATCAGCTAATGGTTTAAACAAAATGTTATTCATAATACATGACACGAAACAACGAACAGTATTCAACGAGGACACGAACTCAAGCAAAAAAGCCTACATCACGTGACCAAAACAATACAATATCAGCTAATCATTTAATATACAGATGGATTTATAACGTATTTGATTAGCTGTGTGTAATAAATTGCAAGATCAAAAGCTATTCCTGATCACTCACTTTACACGGATGCAGACATGTCGACACAGAGCAGTACATGGCGAAAGGAAGTAAGGGAAGTAACTGCCTGAAAAGTGCCCGACCCGGAAAATAGTCAGTTACTTCCCCTATCCAGCTTCGCGTGCTGACTTGACCAGGTCAAATAGTGACCCACTTCTAGCGTATGTTTGAGCGAACGAGGAAAAGAAGAACAAGAACAAGAAGAACAAGAAGCATACACAATACACACACTCTAAACAAAAGTGTTTCACTTTAAAACACATGTGTGTAACAAGTTTTGAACAATGTGTGATATAGTCCACAGTTGTACAAGCAAAAGAGGCACACCTATCAAACACATCGTATTCACAGGTGTTCATTTCAACACTATGTGTGCCGAGCACTGTACTGAATGTCACAACATGTTTATCACTTGTTACAGAAATGTGTACAGAATGTCACAACATGTTTATCACTTGTTACAGAAATGTATACTGAATGTCACAACATGTTTATCACTTGTTACAGAAATGTGTACTGAATGTCACAACATGTTTATCACTTGTTACAGAAATGTGTACTGAATGTCACAACATGTTTATCACTTGTTACAGAAATGTGTAGTGAATGTCACGAAATGTTTATCACTTGTTACAGAAATGTAAACTGAATGTCACAACATGTTTATCACTTGTTACAGAAATGTGTACTGACTGTCACAACATGTTTATCACTTGTTACAACAAATGTGTACTGAATGTCACAAAATGTGTATCACGTGTTACAGAAATGTGTACTGAATGTCACAACATGTTTATCACTTGTTACATAAATGTGTACTGAATGTCACAACATGTTTATCCCTTGTTACAGAAATGTGTACTGAATGTCACAACATGTTTATCACTTGTTACAGAAATGTGTACTGAATGTCACAACATGTTTATCACTTGTTACAGAAATGTGTACTGAATGTCACAACATGTTTATCACTTGTTCCAGAAATGTGTACTGAATGTCACAACATGTTTATCACTTGTTACAGAAATGTGTACTGAATGTCACAACATGTTTATCACTTGTTACAGAAATGTGTACTGAATGTCACAACATGTTTATCACTTGTTACAGAAATGTGTACTGAATGTCACAACATGTTTATCACGTGTTACAGAAATGTGTACTGAATGTCACAACATGTTTATCACTTGTTACAGAAATGTGTACTGAATGTCACAACATGTTTATCACTTGTTACAGAAATGTGTACTGAATGTCACAACATGTTTATCACTTGTTACAGAAATGTGTACTGAATGTCACACCATGTTTATCACGTGTTACAGAAATGTGTACTGAATGTCACAACATGTTTGTCACTTGTTACTGAAATGTGTACTGACTGTCACAACATGTTTATCACTTGTTACAGAAATGTGTACTGAATGTCACAAAATGTTGATCACGTGTTACAGAAATGTGTTCTGAATGTCACAACATGTTTATCACTTGTTACAGAAATGTGTACTGAATGTCACAAAATGTTTATCACTTGTTACAAAAATGTGTACTGAATGTCACACAATGTTTATCACTTGTTACAGAAATGTGTACTGAATGTCACAACATGTTTATCACTTGTTACAGAAATGTGTACTGAATGTCACAACATGTTTATCACTTGTTACAGAAATGTGTACTGAATGTCACGAAATGTTTATCACGTGTTACAGAAATGTGTTCAAAAGTGGAACACTTCTGTTTAGAGTGGAGGTGAAGAAGAACAAGCAATCTTCTTTCACTTCTGCGTTTTCTTCTTCTGTCTGTCTGTCTGTCTGTCAGTCTGTCTGTCTGTCTGTCTGTCTGTCTGTCTGTCTGTCTCTCCCTCTCTCTCACTCTCCCCTCTCTTTCTCTCTCTCTCTCACTCTCTCTCTCTCCCCTCTCTTTCTCTCTCTCTCACTCCCCTCTCTTTCTCTCCCTCTCTCTCTCTCTCTCCCTCTCTCTCTCTCTCTCTTTCTCTCTCTCTCTCTCTCTTTCTCTCTCTCTCACTCTCTCCCCTCTCTTTCTCTCTCTCTCTCTATCTCTCCCTTTCTCTCTCTCTCTCCCCTCTCTTTCTCTCTCTTTCTCTCTCTCTCTCTCTCCCCCTCTCTCTCTCTCTCTCTCTCGCTCTCTCTCTCTCCCTCTCTCTCTCTCTCTCTCCCTCTCTCTCTCCCTCTCTCTCTCTCCGTCTCTCTCTCTCTCTCCCTCTCTCCCTCTCTCTCTCACATGCGATTTCATAACTATTAACTATGTCGTTCAACACCTCCAGACATTGTGTTAAGTTTGTCCACGACCCCCCAAGTATTCTGCTGCTTTAACAGTGTGAAAACATCTGCATCCAAACACGCGTGTGTTTCTTCTTTGTGTGTGTTAATCTACGATTCAGACCCGTTTGCGGAGAGACTATGAATGCCTCTGCTTAAAGAAAGTGAAATCGTGTTGGCGTTGTGGGGATTTAATGTAGCGCATCGTTCATCCCTGTTCGAACTGTTCAATTGTATTGTATCATATTCTGTATGTGTATGAGTGCAGTGCTAGCAGGAACATTTATAATTGCTGTGCATCGAACGCTTATAACATTTCGCAGAATTTTTTTAAATCCTGATTTACTACTTCTCACTTGACTTTTCCCTTAAGTTAGCCAGTTACTGAAGTCGTAACTTGTTTGCTTCACTTTTTACTCTTTGTGCATTAATTTTTCTCCGTGTTTGTTTATTGATTTCATCTCTCAGATTTTTGGTTGTTGTTAATAATTTTGTTTATTATATTATGAATTTAAACGTGTCAAAACACACTCTCCAGGTTGGACATCTTAATGTCTATCATCTCGTTAACAAAGTGCCTGATATATGCGTGCTGCTAAACCAAAGCTCAAAGCCAGTTCATGCTTTTGGGATGAGCGAAACACGGCTCGACTCCAGAATTGCCGATAACTTGATCTACATTCCCCAATACTCTGTTTTGCGACGCGACAGCGCAAGGAAGAATCAGACAGGCATTGCAGTCTATATTCATGAATCAATTTCTGAATTTGCAACACGAAGAACTGATTTAGAGGACGACAATATTGAGTGCGTTTGGATTGAAGTAAAAAACTGTAAATCCTCGCCTCTGCTCATAGGTTATATATATCGTAACCCTGCCGAAACGTCGATTTGGTCAGAATATTTCATTCAGATGATGGATAAAGTCAAATCACGCAATAAAGATATTGTATTGCTTGGAGATTTTAATATTAATCTGAATAAGCCTCAAACAGTATGGAATTCAACAACAACTTTATTAGGTCTTCATCAACTGGTTCTGAACCCAACAAGAATAACAGACACAACTGCAACTCTTATTGATCACATATATACTGATAATAAGAAGATTGTTTCTAATGTGTATGTGTCCAATTCCAGTATTAGCGATCATATGCCTATTTTTTGTTCGGTCTCTATGCGCTTGCCTAAATCAGGACCAAAAGGCCACACGACCATAGAATACAGAAGTTTTAGACATTTTGATGAGTCTGCATTTTTTCGTGATCTTAGTGAAGCTCCATTTCAGAGCGTTTTTGATTTCAGTCTTGCAGATGATGCTTTTGATCAATTGTATAGCATTTTAAGCACAATTATAGATAAACACGTGCCCCTGCGTCAGCATAGAGTAAAACATGCCAGACTTCCGCCTTGGTTAACATCAGATATTATAGAGGCGATGGCTCTGAGAGATTATTTCAAGGAAAATAAGATGACAGACGAATATAAACAGCAGAGGAATGAGGTGTTAAACCGTGTGAGACAATCCAAAACTGGTTACTTTGATAAATTAATTTCCGATAAGAAAGATACTGCAACAATTTGGCGGGCAGTAAATGAAATCCTTGATAAATCTAGAAAAAGGTCAACTGCTAATCTAACAAAACTATCTGCGGAAGATTTTAATAATCATTTTATATCTTTAGCGGATAAATTGAAGGCTTCTGTGGCAGAAACAAATTCTCGGGATAGAGATGACTGTTTTGAAAAATTGGACGAATTCTGTCAGCGGAACAGAATAAACAATGAAGCGTTTATCATTCCTCCGATTGCAGTTCATGAGATCGGAACATTTATTGAAAACCTGGAGAATAAAAAGTCCATGGGTCCTGATAAAATACCCGTGAAGTTATTGAAGCTTTCTCTACCGTATATTGTGGATTCGCTCACGTTTGTATATAACCTTAGTATTGAGCAGAACTTTTTTCCGTCTAAATTGAAAAGCGCCAAAGTCATACCCCTTCCCAAATGTAAAGATCTCTCAGACCCAAGTAATTTTAGACCCATTTCTTTACTGCCTGTTTTGTCAAAACCATTAGAAAGGCATGTGCACAAGCATCTTCTTGCTTACATGGAAGAACAAAATTTGTTCCATCAGTTTCAATCCGGTTTTCGGTCCAAGCATTCTTGCCACACAGCTCTTACGTCTCTCTGCGAAGCTTGGCTGTCAGCAATGAACAAGTCTGAAGTTACAGGAGCATTGTTTTTGGACTTTAAGAAAGCATTTGACTTAGTCGATCATTCCATATTGCTGAAAAAATTACACTATTATTTGAGAAACGATTCGGTCTGTGACTTCTTTAAATCGTATCTTGCTGACCGGACACAGTATGTCACTCTACAATGCCAGAGTTCGTCTACTGCACTAGTAAGACATGGCGTCCCTCAAGGGTCTATATTAGGACCTATTCTCGATTGTATTTACGTTAATGATTTGCCTTTACATGTATCGGATGATAAAGTCAAATGCGAGTTTTTTGCAGACGATTCGTCTATCCATACCAGTAACACCTCGTTGGAATCAGTAAATTCTTTCCTGAAAAACTTTGGACGAAGTTGCGAAATGGTGCACATCAAATGCCATGATACTGCACCCAGAAAAAACTAAAAGCATTGTTATTACCACAAGACAAAAGCATCAGCTAAGTCCTCTTAAATTACAACTGACCTTAGGTACAACTCAAATACAGCAAGTTAAAGAACACCGCATACTTGGTGTAACTGTTGATGAAGAAATGAAATGGCAAACACACATAAGCAACCTCTGCAAAGTGTTATCAAGGAATTTGTATTTGTTGTCAAAACTCAAACATTATGCGAAGTCTGAAACATTAAAAATGTTCGTTCATGCTCATATAATGCCTCATATTAATTTTGCTTCGACATTGTGGGATGGCTGCAGCGATGTTCACTTATTAAAACTCAATTCTTTGTACCGTCGTGCTGCAAAATTTATCCTGTATGAATCGCACATGTCTACAGAAATGAAGTTAAACATCCTTAATTTCCTTCCCCTAAAAACCCACATTGCATACAATAAGGCTGTCTTTATGTATAAAGTAGTTCATGGTGATGTGCCCAGTTATGTGCAATCCTATTTTACACATGTTACGAAGAGGTATGGGTCTCAAAATTTACTTCCTCCAATTCCTCGTATAGATCTTTATAAATCCAGCTTAGCTTTTTCAGGATCATCTCTGTGGAATTCTTTGCCAATAGAAATCAAACGATCCGCATCATTAAAGGCCTTTAAAAGGCAGTTGCACACATATTTGAGCACACTATAAACTGCCCCTGATGTCTAGTTTCCATTGTGTACTCGGATAATGTATGCAATGCTCTTAAGTGTTTTGTTTTTTATGTTTATACTCGACCATTATTTTGATGTTTTACTAGTTTAATACTTTGATTAGATACTGTTCATTTTAGGTATGAAATGATAGCATGTGCTTGTGTGTAGATATGCGAGCGCACGCTCGCGCGCGCGAGCATGTGTGTGTGTAT
>NC_090252.1:63542426-63594926 GCF_037325665.1 Littorina saxatilis
GAAAGGGACTGTAAAAGTTGGGTGGGTGGGGGTGAGGCCGTGAGGATGACGGGAGAGGGACTGTAAAAGTTGGGTGTGTGGGGGTGAGGCCGGGAGGATGACGGGAGAGGGACTGTAAAAGTTGGGTGGGTGGGGGTGAGGCCGTGAGGATGACAGGAGAGGGATTGTAAAAGTTGGGTGGGTGGGGGTGAGGCCGTGAGGATGACGGGAGAGGGACTGTAAAAGTTGGGTGTGTGGGGGTGAGGCCGTGAGGATGACGGGAGAGGGATTGTAAAAGTTGGGTGGGTGGGGGTGAGGCCGGGAGGATGACGGGAGAGGGACTGTAACAGTTGGGTGGGTGGGGGTGAG
Organism: Littorina saxatilis; assembly: GCF_037325665.1. Lineage (NCBI taxonomy): Eukaryota > Metazoa > Mollusca > Gastropoda > Littorinimorpha > Littorinidae > Littorina > Littorina saxatilis. The sequence goes on from NC_090252.1 coordinate 63,542,775, forward strand.
GCCGGGAGGATGACGGGAGAGGGACTGTAAAAGTTGGGTGTGTGGGGGTGAGGCCGTGAGGATGACGGGAGAGGGATTGTAAAAGTTGGGTGTGTGGGGGTGAGGCCATGAGGATGACGGGAGAGGGACTGTAAAAGTTGGGTGGTTGGGGGTGAGGCCGTGAGGATGACGGGAGAGGGATTGTAAAAGTTGGGTGGGTGGGGGTGAGGCCGTGAGGATGACGGGAGAGGTATGGTAAAAGTTGGGTGGGTGGGGGTGAGGCCGTGAGGATGACGGGAGAGAGACTGTAAAAGTTGGGTGGGTGGGGGTGAGGCCGTGAGGATGACGGGAGAGGGACTGTAAAAGTTGGGTGGGTGGGGGTGAGGCCGTGAGGATGACGGGAGAGGGAATGTAAAAGTTGGGTGGGTGGGGGTGAGGCCGTGAGGATGACGGGAGAGGGACTGTAAAAGTTGGGTGTGTGGGGGTGAGGCCGTGAGGGTGACGGGAGAGGGATTGTAAAAGTTGGGTGTGTGGGGGTGGGGCCGTGAGGATGACGGGAGAGGGACTGTAAAAGTTGGGTGGGTGGGGGTGAGGCCGTGAGGATGACGGGAGAGGGACTGTAAAAGTTGGGTGTGTGGGGGTGGGGCCGTGAGGATGACGGGAGAGGGACTGTAAAAGTTGGGTGGGTGGGGGTGAGGCCGTGAGGATGACGGGAGAGGGACTGTAAAAGTTGGGTGTGTGGGGGTGAGACCGTGAGGATGACGGGAGAGGGACTGTAAAAGTTGGGTGGGTGGGGGTGAGGCCGGGAGGATGACGGGAGAGGGACTGTAAAAGTTGGGTGGGTGGGGGTGAGGCCGGGAGGATGACGGGAGAGGGACTGTAAAAGTTGGGTGTGTGGGGGTGAGGCCGGGAGGATGACGGGAGAGGGACTGTAAACGTTGGGTGGGTGGGGGTGAGGCCGTGAGGATGACGGGAGAGGGACTGTAAAAGTTGGGTGTGTGGGGGTGAGGCCGTGAGGATGACGGGAGAGGGACTGTAAAAGTTGGGTGTGTGGGGGTGAGGCCGGGAGGATGACGGGAGAGGGACTGTAAAAGTTGGGTGGGTGGGGGTGAGGCCGTGAGGATGACGGGAGAGGGACTGTAAAAGTTGGGTGTGTGGGGGTGGGGCCGTGAGGATGACGGGAGAGGGACTGTAAAAGTTGGGTGGGTGGGGGTGAGGCCGTGAGGATGACGGGAGGGGGACTGTAAAAGTTGGGTGTGTGGGGGTGGGGCCGTGAGGATGACGGGAGAGGGATTGTAAAAGTTGGGTGTGTGGGGGTGAGGCCGTGAGGATGACGGGAGAGGGATTGTAAAAGTTGGGTGTGTGGGGGTGAGGCCGTGAGGATGACGGGAGAGGGATTGTAAAAGTTGGGTGTGTGGGGGTGAGGCCGTGAGGATGACGGGAGAGGGACTGTAAAAGTTGGGTGTGTGGGGGTGAGGCCGTGAGGATGACGGGAGAGGGACTGTAAAAGTTGGGTGGGTGGCGGTGAGGCCGTGAGGATGACGGGAGAGGGATTGTAAAAGTTGGGTGGGTGGGGGTGAGGCCGTGAGGATGACGGGAGAGGGACTGTAAAAGTTGGGTGTGTGGGGGTGAGGCCGTGAGGATGACGGGAGAGGGACTGTAAAAGTTGGGTGTGTGGGGGTGAGGCCGTGAGGATGACGGGAGAGGGATTGTACAAGTTGGGTGGGTGGGGGTGAGGCCGGGAGGATGACGGGAAAGGGACTGTAAAAGTTGGGTGGGTGGGGGTGAGGCCGTGAGGATGACGGGAGAGGGACTGTAAAAGTTGGGTGTGTGGGGGTGAGGCCGGGAGGATGACGGGAGAGGGACTGTAAAAATTGGGTGGGTGGGGGTGAGGCCGTGAGGATGACAGGAGAGGGATTGTAAAAGTTGGGTGGGTGGGGGTGAGGCCGTGAGGATGACGGGAGAGGGACTGTAAAAGTTGGGTGTGTGGGGGTGAGGCCGTGAGGATGACGGGAGAGGGATTGTAAAAGTTGGGTGGGTGGGGGTGAGGCCGGGAGGATGACGGGAGAGGGACTGTAACAGTTGGGTGGGTGGGGGTGAGGCCGGGAGGATGACGGGAGAGGGACTGTAAAAGTTGGGTGTGTGGGGGTGAGGCCGTGAGGATGACGGGAGAGGGATTGTAAAAGTTGGGTGTGTGGGGGTGAGGCCATGAGGATGACGGGAGAGGGACTGTAAAAGTTGGGTGGGTGGGGGTGAGGCCGTGAGGATGACGGGAGAGGGATTGTAAAAGTTGGGTGGGTGGGGGTGAGGCCGTGAGGATGACGGGAGAGGGATTGTAAAAGTTGGGTGGGTGGGGGTGAGGCCGTGAGGATGACGGGAGAGAGACTGTAAAAGTTGGGTGGGTGGGGGTGAGGCCGTGAGGATGACGGGAGAGGGACTGTAAAAGTTGGGTGGGTGGGGGTGAGGCCGTGAGGATGACGGGAGAGGGATTGTAAAAGTTGGGTGGGTGGGGGTGAGGCCGTGAGGATGACGGGAGAGGGACTGTAAAAGTTGGGTGTGTGGGGTGAGGCCGTGAGGGTGACGGGAGAGGGATTGTAAAAGTTGGGTGTGTGGGGGTGGGGCCGTGAGGATGACGGGAGAGGGACTGTAAAAGTTGGGTGGGTGGGGGTGAGGCCGTGAGGATGACGGGAGAGGGACTGTAAAAGTTGGGTGTGTGGGGGTGGGGCCGTGAGGATGACGGGAGAGGGACTGTAAAAGTTGGGTGGGTGGGGGTGAGGCCGTGAGGATGACGGGAGAGGGACTGTAAAAGTTGGGTGTGTGGGGGTGAGACCGTGAGGATGACGGGAGAGGGACTGTAAAAGTTGGGTGGGTGGGGGTGAGGCCGGGAGGATGACGGGAGAGGGACTGTAAAAGTTGGGTGGGTGGGGGTGAGGCCGGGAGGATGACGGGAGAGGGACTGTAAAAGTTGGGTGTGTGGGGGTGAGGCCGGGAGGATGACGGGAGAGGGACTGTAAACGTTGGGTGGGTGGGGGTGAGGCCGTGAGGATGACGGGAGAGGGACTGTAAAAGTTGGGTGTGTGGGGGTGAGGCCGTGAGGATGACGGGAGAGGGACTGTAAAAGTTGGGTTTGTGGGGGTGAGGCCGGGAGGATGACGGGAGAGGGACTGTAAAAGTTGGGTGGGTGGGGGTGAGGCCGTGAGGATGACGGGAGAGGGACTGTAAAAGTTGGGTGTGTGGGGGTGGGGCCGTGAGGATGACGGGAGAGGGACTGTAAAAGTTGGGTGGGTGGGGGTGAGGCCGTGAGGATGACGGGAGGGGGACTGTAAAAGTTGGGTGTGTGGAGGTGAGGCCGTGAGGATGACGGCAGAGGGATTGTAAAAGTTGGGTGGGTGGGGGTGAGGCCGTGAGGATGACGGGAGAGGGACTGTAAAAGTTGGGTGTGTGGGGGTGAGGCCGTGAGGATGACGGGAGAGGGACTGTAAAAGTTGGGTGTGTGGGGGTGAGGCCGTGAGGATGACGGGAGAGGGACTGTAAAAGTTGGGTGTGTGGAGGTGAGGCCGTGAGGATGACGGCAGAGGGATTGTAAAAGTTGGGTGGGTGGGGGTGAGGCCGTGAGGATGACGGGAGAGGGACTGTAAAAGTTGGGTGGGTGGGGGTGAGGCCGTGAGGATGACGGGAGAGGGACGGTAAAAGTTGGGTGGGTGGGGGTGAGGCCGTGAGGATGACGGGAGAGGGATTGTAAAAGTTGGGTGGGTGGGGGTGGGGCCGTGAGGATGACGGGAGAGGGACTGTAAAAGTTGGGTGGGTGGGGGTGAGGCCGTGAGGATGACGGGAGAGGGACTGTAAAAGTTGGGTGTGTAGGGGTGGGGCCGTGAGGATGACGGGAGAGGGACTGTAAAAGTTGGGTGGGTGGGGGTGAGGCCGGGAGGATGACGGGAGAGGGACTGTAAAAGTTGGGTGGGTGGGGGTGAGGCCGGGAGGATGACGGGAGAGGGACTGTAAAAGTTGGGTGTGTGGGGGTGAGGCCGGGAGGATGACGGGAGAGGGACTGTAAACGTTGGGTGGGTGGGGATGAGGCCGTGAGGATGACGGGAGAGGGACTGTAAAAGTTGGGTGTGTGGGGGTGAGGCCGTGAGGATGACGGGAGAGGGACTGTAAAAGTTGGGTGTGTGGGGGTGAGGCCGGGAGGATGACGGGAGAGGGACTGTAAAAGTTGGGTGGGTGGGGGTGAGGCCGTGAGGATGACGGGAGAGGGACTGTAAAAGTTGGGTGTGTGGGGGTGGGGCCGTGAGGATGACGGGAGAGGGACTGTAAAAGTTGGGTGGGTGGGGGTGAGGCCGTGAGGATGACGGGAGGGGGACTGTAAAAGTTGGGTGTGTGGAGGTGAGGCCGTGAGGATGACGGCAGAGGGATTGTAAAAGTTGGGTGGGTGGGGGTGAGGCCGTGAGGATGACGGGAGAGGGATTGTAAAAGTTGGGTGTGTGGGGGTGAGGCCGTGAGGATGACGGGAGAGGGATTGTAAAAGTTGGGTGTGTGGGGGTGAGGCCGTGAGGATGACGGGAGAGGGACTGTAAAAGTTGGGTGTGTGGGGGTGAGGCCGTGAGGATGACGGGAGAGGGACTGTAAAAGTTGGGTGGGTGGCGGTGAGGCCGTGAGGATGACGGGAGAGGGACTGTAAAAGTTGGGTGGGTGGGGGTGAGGCCGTGAGGATGACGGGAGAGGGACTGTAAAAGTTGGGTGTGTGGGGGTGAGGCCGGGAGGATGACGGGAGAGGGACTGTAAAAGTTGGGTGGGTGGGGGTGAGGCCGTGAGGATGACAGGAGAGGGATTGTAAAAGTTGGGTGGGTGGGGGTGAGGCCGTGAGGATGACGGGAGAGGGACTGTAAAAGTTGGGTGTGTGGGGGTGAGGCCGTGAGGATGACGGGAGAGGGATTGTAAAAGTTGGGTGGGTGGGGGTGAGGCCGGGAGGATGACGGGAGAGGGACTGTAACAGTTGGGTGGGTGGGGGTGAGGCCGGGAGGATGACGGGAGAGGGACTGTAAAAGTTGGGTGTGTGGGGGTGAGGCCGTGAGGATGACGGGAGAGGGATTGTAAAAGTTGGGTGTGTGGGGGTGAGGCCGTGAGGATGACGGGAGAGGGACTGTAAAAGTTGGGTGGGTGGGGGTGAGGCCGTGAGGATGACGGGAGAGGGACTGTAAAAGTTGGGTGTGTGGGGGTGAGGCCGGGAGGATGACGGGAGAGGGACTGTAAAAGTTGGGTGGGTGGGGGTGAGGCCGTGAGGATGACGGGAGAGGGACTGTAAAAGTTGGGTGTGTGGGGGTGGGGCCGTGAGGATGACGGGAGAGGGACTGTAAAAGTTGGGTGGGTGGGGGTGAGGCCGTGAGGATGACGGGAGGGGGACTGTAAAAGTTGGGTGTGTGGAGGTGAGGCCGTGAGGATGACGGCAGAGGGATTGTAAAAGTTGGGTGGGTGGGGGTGAGGCCGTGAGGATGACGGGAGAGGGACTGTAAAAGTTGGGTGTGTGGGGGTGAGGCCGTGAGGATGACGGGAGAGGGACTGTAAAAGTTGGGTGTGTGGGGGTGAGGCCGTGAGGATGACGGGAGAGGGACTGTAAAAGTTGGGTGTGTGGGGGTGAGGCCGTGAGGATGACGGGAGAGGGATTGTAAAAGTTGGGTGGGTGGGGGTGAGGCCGTGAGGATGACGGGAGAGGGACTGTAAAAGTTGGGTGTGTGGGGGTGAGGCCGTGAGGATGACGGGAGAGGGACTGTAAAAGTTGGGTGGGTGGGGGTGAGGCCGTGAGGATGACGGGAGAGGGATTGTAAAAGTTGGGTGGGTGGGGGTGGGGCCGTGAGGATGACGGGAGAGGGACTGTAAAAGTTGGGTGGGTGGGGGTGAGGCCGTGAGGATGACGGGAGAGGGACTGTAAAAGTTGGGTGTGTGGGGGTGGGGCCGTGAGGATGACGGGAGAGGGACTGTAAAAGTGTGGTGGGTGGGGGTGAGGCCGTGAGGATGACGGGAGGGGGACTGTAAAAGTTGGGTGTGTGGGGGTGAGGCCGTGAGGATGACGGGAGAGGGACTGTAAAAGTTGGGTGGGTGGGGGTGAGGCCGGGAGGATGACGGGAGAGGGACTGTAAAAGTTGGGTGGGTGGGGGTGAGGCCGTGAGGATGACGGGAGAGGGACTGTAAAAGTTGGGTGTGTGGGGGTGAGGCCGTGAGGATGACGGGAGAGGGACTGTAAAAGTTGGGTGTGTGGGGGTGAGGCCGGGAGGATGACGGGAGAGGGACTGTAAAAGTTGGGTGGGTGGGGGTGAGGCCGTGAGGATGACGGGAGAGGGACTGTAAAAGTTGGGTGTGTGGGGGTGAGGCCGTGAGGATGACGGGAGAGGGACTGTAAAAGTTGGGTGTGTGGGGGTGAGGCCGTGAGGATGACGGGAGAGGGACTGTAAAAGTTGGGTGTGTGGGGGTGGGGCCGTGAGGATGACGGGAGAGGGACTGTAAAAGTTGGGTGTGTGGGGGTGAGGCCGTGAGGATGACGGGAGAGGGACTGTAAAAGTTGGGTGGGTGGGGGTGAGGCCGTGAGGATGACGGGAGAGGGACTGTAAAAGTTGGGTGGGTGGGGGTGAGGCCGGGAGGATGACGGGAGAGGGACTGTAAAAGTTGGGTGTGTGGGGGTGAGGCCGTGAGGATGACGGGAGAGGGATTGTAAAAGTTGGGTGGGTGGGGGTGAGGCCGTGAGGATGACGGGAGAGGGACTGTAAAAGTTGGGTGTGTGGGGGTGAGGCCGTGAGGATGACGGGAGAGGGACTGTAAAAGTTGGGTGTGTGGGGGTGGGGCCGTGAGGATGACGGGAGAGGGATTGTAAAAGTTGGGTGTGTGGGGGTGAGGCCGTGAGGATGACGGGAGAGGGACTGTAAAAGTTGGGTGGGTGGGGGTGAGGCCGTGAGGATGACGGGAGAGGGACTGTAAAAGTTGGGTGGGTGGGGGTGAGGCCGTGAGGATGACGGGAGAGGGACTGTAAAAGTTGGGTGTGTGGGGGTGGGGCCGTGAGGATGACGGGAGAGGGACTGTAAAAGTTGGGTGTGTGGGGGTGAGGCCGTGAGGATGACGGGAGAGGGACTGTAAAAGTTGGGTGTGTGGGGTGGGGCCGTGAGGATGACGGGAGAGGGATTGTAAAAGTTGGGTGTGTGGGGGTGAGGCCGTGAGGATGACGGGAGAGGGACTGTAAAAGTTGGGTGGGTGGGGGTGAGGCCGTGAGGATGACGGGAGAGGGACTGTAAAAGTTGGGTGGGTGGGGGTGAGGCCGTGAGGATGACGGGAGAGGGACTGTAAAAGTTGGGTGTGTGGGGGTGGGGCCGTGAGGATGACGGGAGAGGGACTGTAAAAGTTGGGTGGGTGGGGGTGAGGCCGTGAGGATGACGGGAGAGGGACTGTAAAAGTTGGGTGGGTGGGGGTGAGGCCGTGAGGATGACGGGAGAGGGATTGTAAAAGTTGGGTGTGTGGGGGTGGGGCCGTGAGGATGACGGGAGAGGGACTGTAAAAGTTGGGTGGGTGGGGGTGAGGCCGTGAGGATGACGGGAGAGGGATTGTAAAAGTTGGGTGGGTGGGGGTGAGGCCGGGAGGATGACGGGAGAGGGACTGTAAAAGTTGGGTGGGTGGGGTGAGGCCGTGAGGATGACGGGAGAGGGACTGTAAAAGTTGGGTGTGTGGGGGTGAGGCCGTGAGGATGACGGGAGAGGGACTGTAAAAGTTGGGTGGGTGGGGTGAGGCCGTGAGGATGACGGGAGAGGGATTGTAAAAGTTGGGTGGGTGGGGGTGAGGCCGTGAGGATGACGGGAGAGGGACTGTAAAAGTTGGGTGTGTGGGGGTGAGGCCGGGAGGATGACGGGAGAGGGACTGTAAAAGTTGGGTGGGTGGGGGTGAGGCCGTGAGGATGACGGGAGAGGGACTGTAAAAGTTGGGTGGGTGGGGGTGAGGCCGTGAGGATGACGGGAGAGGGACTGTAAAAGTTGGGTGGGTGGGGGTGAGGCCGGGAGGATGACGGGAGAGGGACTGTAAAAGTTGGGTGTGTGGGGGTGAGGCCGTGAGGATGACGGGAGAGGGACTGTAAAAGTTGGGTGGGTGGGGGTGAGGCCGTGAGGATGACGGGAGAGGGACTGTAAAAGTTGGGTGGGTGGGGGTGAGGCCGTGAGGATGACGGGAGAGGGATTGTAAAAGTTGGGTGGGTGGGGGTGAGGCCGTGAGGATGACGGGAGAGGGACTGTAAAAGTTGGGTGGGTGGGGGTGAGGCCGTGAGGATGACAGGAGAGGGACTGTAAAAGTTGGGTGGGTGGGGGTGAGGCCGTGAGGATGACGGGAGAGGGACTGTAAAAGTTGGGTGTGTGGGGGTGAGGCCGTGAGGATGACGGGAGAGGGACTGTAAAAGTTGGGTGGGTGGGGGTGAGGCCGGGAGGATGACGGGAGAGGGACTGTAAAAGTTGGGTGGGTGGGGGTGAGGCCGGGAGGATGACGGGAGAGGGACTGTAAAAGTTGGGTGTGTGGGGGTGAGGCCGTGAGGATGACGGGAGAGGGATTGTAAAAGTTGGGTGTGTGGGGGTGAGGCCGTGAGGATGACGGGAGAGGGACTGTAAAAGTTGGGTGGGTGGGGGTGAGGCCGTGAGGATGACGGGAGAGGGATTGTAAAAGTTGGGTGGGTGGGGGTGAGGCCGTGAGGATGACGGGAGAGGGATTGTAAAAGTTGGGTGGGTGGGGGTGAGGCCGTGAGGATGACGGGAGAGGGACTGTAAAAGTTGGGTGGGTGGGGGTGAGGCCGTGAGGATGACGGGAGAGGGACTGTAAAAGTTGGGTGGGTGGGGGTGAGGCCGTGAGGATGACGGGAGAGGGATTGTAAAAGTTGGGTGGGTGGGGGTGAGGCCGTGAGGATGACGGGAGAGGGACTGTAAAAGTTGGGTGTGTGGGGTGAGGCCGTGAGGATGACGGGAGAGGGATTGTAAAAGTTGGGTGTGTGGGGGTGGGGCCGTGAGGATGACGGGAGAGGGACTGTAAAAGTTGGGTGTGTGGGGGTGAGGCCGTGAGGATGACGGGAGAGGGACTGTAAAAGTTGGGTGTGTGGGGGTGAGGCCGTGAGGATGACGGGAGAGGGACTGTAAAAGTTGGGTGTGTGGGGGTGAGGCCGTGAGGATGACGGGAGAGGGACTGTAAAAGTTGGGTGGGTGGGGGTGAGGCCGTGAGGATGACGGGAGAGGGATTGTAAAAGTTGGGTGGGTGGGGGTGAGGCCGTGAGGATGACGGGAGAGGGACTGTAAAAGTTGGGTGGGTGGGGGTGAGGCCGTGAGGATGACGGGAGAGGGACTGTAAAAGTTGGGTGTGTGGGGGTGGGGCCGTGAGGATGACGGGAGAGGGACTGTAAAAGTTGGGTGGGTGGGGGTGAGGCCGTGAGGATGACGGGAGAGGGACTGTAAAAGTTGGGTGTGTGGGGGTGAGGACCGTGAGGATGACGGGAGAGGGACTGTAAAAGTTGGGTGGGTGGGGGTGAGGCCGGGAGGATGACGGGAGAGGGACTGTAAAAGTTGGGTGGGTGGGGGTGAGGCCGGGAGGATGACGGGAGAGGGACTGTAAAAGTTGGGTGTGTGGGGGTGAGGCCGGGAGGATGACGGGAGAGGGACTGTAAAAGTTGGGTGGGTGGGGGTGAGGCCGTGAGGATGACGGGAGAGGGACTGTAAAAGTTGGGTGTGTGGGGGTGAGGCCGTGAGGATGACGGGAGAGGGACTGTAAAAGTTGGGTGTGTGGGGGTGAGGCCGGGAGGATGACGGGAGAGGGACTGTAAAAGTTGGGTGGGTGGGGGTGAGGCCGTGAGGATGACGGGAGAGGGATTGTAAAAGTTGGGTGTGTGGGGGTGGGGCCGTGAGGATGACGGGAGAGGGACTGTAAAAGTTGGGTGTGTGGGGGTGAGGCCGTGAGGATGACGGGAGGGGGACTGTAAAAGTTGGGTGTGTGGGGGTGAGGCCGTGAGGATGACGGGAGAGGGATTGTAAAAGTTGGGTGGGTGGGGGTGAGGCCGTGAGGATGACGGGAGAGGGACTGTAAAAGTTGGGTGTGTGGGGGTGAGGCCGTGAGGATGACGGGAGAGGGACTGTAAAAGTTGGGTGTGTGGGGGTGAGGCCGTGAGGATGACGGGAGAGGGACTGTAAAAGTTGGGTGTGTGGGGGTGAGGCCGTGAGGATGACGGGAGAGGGATTGTAAAAGTTGGGTGGGTGGGGGTGAGGCCGTGAGGATGACGGGAGAGGGACTGTAAAAGTTGGGTGGGTGGGGGTGAGGCCGTGAGGATGACGGGAGAGGGACTGTAAAAGTTGGGTGGGTGGGGGTGAGGCCGTGAGGATGACGGGAGAGGGATTGTAAAAGTTGGGTGGGTGGGGGTGGGGCCGTGAGGATGACGGGAGAGGGACTGTAAAAGTTGGGTGGGTGGGGGTGAGGCCGTGAGGATGACGGGAGAGGGACTGTAAAAGTTGGGTGTGTAGGGGTGGGGCCGTGAGGATGACGGGAGAGGGACTGTAAAAGTTGGGTGGGTGGGGGTGAGGCCGGGAGGATGACGGGAGAGGGACTGTAAAAGTTGGGTGGGTGGGGGTGAGGCCGGGAGGATGACGGGAGAGGGACTGTAAAAGTTGGGTGTGTGGGGGTGAGGCCGGGAGGATGACGGGAGAGGGACTGTAAAAGTTGGGTGGGTGGGGATGAGGCCGTGAGGATGACGGGAGAGGGACTGTAAAAGTTGGGTGTGTGGGGGTGAGGCCGTGAGGATGACGGGAGAGGGACTGTAAAAGTTGGGTGTGTGGGGGTGAGGCCGGGAGGATGACGGGAGAGGGACTGTAAAAGTTGGGTGGGTGGGGGTGAGGCCGTGAGGATGACGGGAGAGGGACTGTAAAAGTTGGGTGTGTGGGGGTGGGGCCGTGAGGATGACGGGAGAGGGACTGTAAAAGTTGGGTGGGTGGGGGTGAGGCCGTGAGGATGACGGGAGGGGGACTGTAAAAGTTGGGTGTGTGGAGGTGAGGCCGTGAGGATGACGGCAGAGGGATTGTAAAAGTTGGGTGGGTGGGGGTGAGGCCGTGAGGATGACGGGAGAGGGACTGTAAAAGTTGGGTGTGTGGGGGTGGGGCCGTGAGGATGACGGGAGAGGGATTGTAAAAGTTGGGTGTGTGGGGGTGAGGCCGTGAGGATGACGGGAGAGGGATTGTAAAAGTTGGGTGTGTGGGGGTGAGGCCGTGAGGATGACGGGAGAGGGATTGTAAAAGTTGGGTGTGTGGGGGTGAGGCCGTGAGGATGACGGGAGAGGGACTGTAAAAGTTGGGTGTGTGGGGGTGAGGCCGTGAGGATGACGGGAGAGGGACTGTAAAAGTTGGGTGGGTGGGGGTGAGGCCGTGAGGATGACGGGAGAGGGATTGTAAAAGTTGGGTGGGTGGGGGTGAGGCCGTGAGGATGACGGGAGAGGGACTGTAAAAGTTGGGTGTGTGGGGGTGAGGCCGTGAGGATGACGGGAGAGGGACTGTAAAAGTTGGGTGTGTGGGGGTGAGGCCGTGAGGATGACGGGAGAGGGATTGTAAAAGTTGGGTGGGTGGGGGTGAGGCCGGGAGGATGACGGGAAAGGGACTGTAAAAGTTGGGTGGGTGGGGGTGAGGCCGTGAGGATGACGGGAGAGGGACTGTAAAAGTTGGGTGTGTGGGGGTGAGGCCGGGAGGATGACGGGAGAGGGACTGTAAAAGTTGGGTGGGTGGGGGTGAGGCCGTGAGGATGACAGGAGAGGGATTGTAAAAGTTGGGTGGGTGGGGGTGAGGCCGTGAGGATGACGGGAGAGGGACTGTAAAAGTTGGGTGTGTGGGGGTGAGGCCGTGAGGATGACGGGAGAGGGATTGTAAAAGTTGGGTGGGTGGGGGTGAGGCCGGGAGGATGACGGGAGAGGGACTGTAAAAGTTGGGTGGGTGGGGGTGAGGCCGGGAGGATGACGGGAGAGGGACTGTAAAAGTTGGGTGTGTGGGGGTGAGGCCGTGAGGATGACGGGAGAGGGATTGTAAAAGTTGGGTGTGTGGGGGTGAGGCCATGAGGATGACGGGAGAGGGACTGTAAAAGTTGGGTGGGTGGGGGTGAGGCCGTGAGGATGACGGGAGAGGGATTGTAAAAGTTGGGTGGGTGGGGGTGAGGCCGTGAGGATGACGGGAGAGGGATTGTAAAAGTTGGGTGGGTGGGGGTGAGGCCGTGAGGATGACGGGAGAGAGACTGTAAAAGTTGGGTGGGTGGGGGTGAGGCCGTGAGGATGACGGGAGAGGGACTGTAAAAGTTGGGTGGGTGGGGGTGAGGCCGTGAGGATGACGGGAGAGGGATTGTAAAAGTTGGGTGGGTGGGGGTGAGGCCGTGAGGATGACGGGAGAGGGACTGTAAAAGTTGGGTGTGTGGGGTGAGGCCGTGAGGGTGACGGGAGAGGGATTGTAAAAGTTGGGTGTGTGGGGGTGGGGCCGTGAGGATGACGGGAGAGGGACTGTAAAAGTTGGGTGGGTGGGGGTGAGGCCGTGAGGATGACGGGAGAGGGACTGTAAAAGTTGGGTGTGTGGGGGTGGGGCCGTGAGGATGACGGGAGAGGGACTGTAAAAGTTGGGTGGGTGGGGGTGAGGCCGTGAGGATGACGGGAGAGGGACTGTAAAAGTTGGGTGTGTGGGGGTGAGACCGTGAGGATGACGGGAGAGGGACTGTAAAAGTTGGGTGGGTGGGGGTGAGGCCGGGAGGATGACGGGAGAGGGACTGTAAAAGTTGGGTGGGTGGGGGTGAGGCCGGGAGGATGACGGGAGAGGGACTGTAAAAGTTGGGTGTGTGGGGGTGAGGCCGGGAGGATGACGGGAGAGGGACTGTAAACGTTGGGTGGGTGGGGGTGAGGCCGTGAGGATGACGGGAGAGGGACTGTAAAAGTTGGGTGTGTGGGGGTGAGGCCGTGAGGATGACGGGAGAGGGACTGTAAAAGTTGGGTGTGTGGGGGTGAGGCCGGGAGGATGACGGGAGAGGGACTGTAAAAGTTGGGTGGGTGGGGGTGAGGCCGTGAGGATGACGGGAGAGGGACTGTAAAAGTTGGGTGTGTGGGGGTGGGGCCGTGAGGATGACGGGAGAGGGACTGTAAAAGTTGGGTGGGTGGGGGTGAGGCCGTGAGGATGACGGGAGGGGGACTGTAAAAGTTGGGTGTGTGGAGGTGAGGCCGTGAGGATGACGGCAGAGGGATTGTAAAAGTTGGGTGGGTGGGGGTGAGGCCGTGAGGATGACGGGAGAGGGACTGTAAAAGTTGGGTGTGTGGGGGTGAGGCCGTGAGGATGACGGGAGAGGGACTGTAAAAGTTGGGTGTGTGGGGGTGAGGCCGTGAGGATGACGGGAGAGGGACTGTAAAAGTTGGGTGTGTGGAGGTGAGGCCGTGAGGATGACGGCAGAGGGATTGTAAAAGTTGGGTGGGTGGGGGTGAGGCCGTGAGGATGACGGGAGAGGGACTGTAAAAGTTGGGTGTGTGGGGGTGAGGCCGTGAGGATGACGGGAGAGGGACTGTAAAAGTTGGGTGGGTGGGGGTGAGGCCGTGAGGATGACGGGAGAGGGATTGTAAAAGTTGGGTGGGTGGGGGTGGGGCCGTGAGGATGACGGGAGAGGGACTGTAAAAGTTGGGTGGGTGGGGGTGAGGCCGTGAGGATGACGGGAGAGGGACTGTAAAAGTTGGGTGTGTGGGGGTGGGGCCGTGAGGATGACGGGAGAGGGACTGTAAAAGTTGGGTGGGTGGGGGTGAGGCCGTGAGGATGACGGGAGGGGGACTGTAAAAGTTGGGTGTGTGGGGGTGAGGCCGTGAGGATGACGGGAGAGGGACTGTAAAAGTTGGGTGGGTGGGGGTGAGGCCGGGAGGATGACGGGAGAGGGACTGTAAAAGTTGGGTGGGTGGGGGTGAGGCCGTGAGGATGACGGGAGAGGGACTGTAAAAGTTGGGTGTGTGGGGGTGAGGCCGTGAGGATGACGGGAGAGGGACTGTAAAAGTTGGGTGTGTGGGGGTGAGGCTGGGAGGATGACGGGAGAGGGACTGTAAAAGTTGGGTGGGTGGGGGTGAGGCCGTGAGGATGACGGGAGAGGGACTGTAAAAGTTGGGTGTGTGGGGGTGAGGCCGTGAGGATGACGGGAGAGGGACTGTAAAAGTTGGGTGTGTGGGGGTGAGGCCGTGAGGATGACGGGAGAGGGACTGTAAAAGTTGGGTGTGTGGGGGTGGGGCCGTGAGGATGACGGGAGAGGGACTGTAAAAGTTGGGTGTGTGGGGGTGAGGCCGTGAGGATGACGGGAGAGGGATTGTAAAAGTTGGGTGGGTGGGGGTGAGGCCGTGAGGATGACGGGAGAGGGACTGTAAAAGTTGGGTGGGTGGGGGTGAGGCCGGGAGGATGACGGGAGAGGGACTGTAAAAGTTGGGTGTGTGGGGGTGAGGCCGTGAGGATGACGGGAGAGGGATTGTAAAAGTTGGGTGGGTGGGGGTGAGGCCGTGAGGATGACGGGAGAGGGACTGTAAAAGTTGGGTGTGTGGGGGTGAGGCCGTGAGGATGACGGGAGAGGGACTGTAAAAGTTGGGTGTGTGGGGGTGGGGCCGTGAGGATGACGGGAGAGGGATTGTAAAAGTTGGGTGTGTGGGGGTGAGGCCGTGAGGATGACGGGAGAGGGACTGTAAAAGTTGGGTGGGTGGGGGTGAGGCCGTGAGGATGACGGGAGAGGGACTGTAAAAGTTGGGTGGGTGGGGGTGAGGCCGTGAGGATGACGGGAGAGGGACTGTAAAAGTTGGGTGTGTGGGGGTGGGGCCGTGAGGATGACGGGAGAGGGATTGTAAAAGTTGGGTGTGTGGGGGTGGGGCCGTGAGGATAACGGGAGAGGGACTGTAAAAGTTGGGTGGGTGGGGGTGAGGCCGTGAGGATGACGGGAGAGGGATTGTAAAAGTTGGGTGGGTGGGGGTGAGGCCGGGAGGATGACGGGAGAGGGACTGTAAAAGTTGGGTGGGTGGGGGTGAGGCCGGGAGGATGACGGGAGAGGGACTGTAAAAGTTGGGTGTGTGGGGGTGAGGCCGTGAGGATGACGGGAGAGGGATTGTAAAAGTTGGGTGTGTGGGGGTGAGGCAATGAGAATGACGGGAGAGGGACTGTAAAAGTTGGGTGGGTGGGGTGAGGCCGTGAGGATGACGGGAGAGGGATTGTAAAAGTTGGGTGTGTGGGGGTGAGGCCATGAGGATGACGGGAGAGGGACTGTAAAAGTTGGGTGGGTGGGGTGAGGCCGTGAGGATGACGGGAGAGGGATTGTAAAAGTTGGGTGGGTGGGGGTGAGGCCGTGAGGATGACGGGAGAGGGATTGTAAAAGTTGGGTGGGTGGGGGTGAGGCCGTGAGGATGACGGGAGAGGGACTGTAAAAGTTGGGTGGGTGGGGGTGAGGCCGTGAGGATGACGGGAGAGGGACTGTAAAAGTTGGGTGGGTGGGGGTGAGGCCGTGAGGATGACGGGAGAGGGATTGTAAAAGTTGGGTGGGTGGGGGTGAGGCCGTGAGGATGACGGGAGAGGGACTGTAAAAGTTGGGTGTGTGGGGGTGAGGCCGTGAGGATGACGGGAGAGGGATTGTAAAAGTTGGGTGGGTGGGGGTGGGGCCGTGAGGATGACGGGAGAGGGACTGTAAAAGTTGGGTGGGTGGGGGTGAGGCCGTGAGGATGACGGGAGAGGGACTGTAAAAGTTGGGTGTGTGGGGGTGGGGCCGTGAGGATGACGGGAGAGGGACTGTAAAAGTTGGGTGGGTGGGGGTGAGGCCGTGAGGATGACGGGAGAGGGACTGTAAAAGTTGGGTGTGTGGGGGTGAGGCCGTGAGGATGACGGGAGAGGGACTGTAAAAGTTGGGTGTGTGGGGGTGAGGCCGGGAGGATGACGGGAGAGGGACTGTAAAAGTTGGGTGGGTGGGGGTGAGGCCGTGAGGATGACGGGAGAGGGACTGTAAAAGTTGGGTGTGTGGGGGTGAGGCCGTGAGGATGACGGGAGAGGGACTGTAAAAGTTGGGTGTGTGGGGGTGAGGCCGGGAGGATGACGGGAGAGGGACTGTAAAAGTTGGGTGGGTGGGGGTGAGGCCGTGAGGATGACGGGAGAGGGACTGTAAAAGTTGGGTGTGTGGGGGTGGGGCCGTGAGGATGACGGGAGAGGGACTGTAAAAGTTGGGTGGGTGGGGGTGAGGCCGTGAGGATGACGGGAGGGGGACTGTAAAAGTTGGGTGTGTGGAGGTGAGGCCGTGAGGATGACGGCAGAGGGATTGTAAAAGTTGGGTGGGTGGGGGTGAGGCCGTGAGGATGACGGGAGAGGGACTGTAAAAGTTGGGTGTGTGGGGGTGAGGCCGTGAGGATGACGGGAGAGGGACTGTAAAAGTTGGGTGTGTGGGGGAGAGGCCGTGAGGATGACGGGAGAGGGACTGTAAAAGTTGGGTGTGTGGAGGTGAGGCCGTAAGGATGACGGCAGAGGGATTGTAAAAGTTGGGTGGGTGGGGGTGAGGCCGTGAGGATGACGGGAGAGGGACTGTAAAAGTTGGGTGGGTGGGGGTGAGGCCGTGAGGATGACGGGAGAGGGACTGTAAAAGTTGGGTGGGTGGGGGTGAGGCCGTGAGGATGACGGGAGAGGGACTGTAAAAGTTGGGTGGGTGGGGGTGAGGCCGTGAGGATGACGGGAGAGGGACTGTAAAAGTTGGGTGTGTGGGGGTGGGGCCGTGAGGATGACGGGAGAGGGACTGTAAAAGTTGGGTGTGTGGGGGTGAGGCCGTGAGGATGACGGGAGAGGGACTGTAAAAGTTGGGTGTGTGGGGGTGGGGCCGTGAGGATGACGGGAGAGGGATTGTAAAAGTTGGGTGTGTGGGGGTGAGGCCGTGAGGATGACGGGAGAGGGACTGTAAAAGTTGGGTGGGTGGGGGTGAGGCCGTGAGGATGACGGGAGAGGGACTGTAAAAGTTGGGTGGGTGGGGGTGAGGCCGTGAGGATGACGGGAGAGGGACTGTAAAAGTTGGGTGTGTGGGGGTGGGGCCGTGAGGATGACGGGAGAGGGACTGTAAAAGTTGGGTGTGTGGGGGTGGGGCCGTGAGGATGACGGGAGAGGGACTGTAAAAGTTGGGTGTGTGGGGGTGAGGCCGTGAGGATGACGGGAGAGGGACTGTAAAAGTTGGGTGTGTGGGGGTGGGGCCGTGAGGATGACGGGAGAGGGACTGTAAAAGTTGGGTGTGTGGGGGTGAGGCCGTGAGGATGACGGGAGAGGGACTGTAAAAGTTGGGTGTGTGGGGGTGGGGCCGTGAGGATGACGGGAGAGGGATTGTAAAAGTTGGGTGTGTGGGGGTGAGGCCGTGAGGATGACGGGAGAGGGACTGTAAAAGTTGGGTGGGTGGGGGTGAGGCCGTGAGGATGACGGGAGAGGGACTGTAAAAGTTGGGTGGGTGGGGGTGAGGCCGTGAGGATGACGGGAGAGGGACTGTAAAAGTTGGGTGTGTGGGGGTGGGGCCGTGAGGATGACGGGAGAGGGACTGTAAAAGTTGGGTGTGTGGGGGTGAGGCCGTGAGGATGACGGGAGAGGGACTGTACAAGTTGGGTGTGTGGGGTGGGGCCGTGAGGATGACGGGAGAGGGATTGTAAAAGTTGGGTGTGTGGGGGTGAGGCCGTGAGGATGACGGGAGAGGGACTGTAAAAGTTGGGTGGGTGGGGGTGAGGCCGTGAGGATGACGGCAGAGGGATTGTAAAAGTTGGGTGGGTGGGGGTGAGGCCGTGAGGATGACGGGAGAGGGACTGTAAAAGTTGGGTGTGTGGGGGTGGGGCCGTGAGTATGACGGGAGAGGGACTGTAAAAGTTGGGTGGGTGGGGGTGAGGCCGTGAGGATGACGGGAGAGGGACTGTAAAAGTTGGGTGGGTGGGGGTGAGGCCGTGAGGATGACGGGAGAGGGATTGTAAAAGTTGGGTGTGTGGGGGTGGGGCCGTGAGGATAACGGGAGCGGGACTGTAAAAGTTGGGTGGGTGGGGGTGAGGCCGTGAGGATGACGGGAGAGGGATTGTAAAAGTTGGGTGGGTGGGGGTGAGGCCGGGAGGATGACGGGAGAGGGACTGTAAAAGTTGGGTGGGTGGGGGTGAGGCCGGGAGGATGACGGGAGAGGGACTGTAAAAGTTGGGTGTGTGGGGGTGAGGCCGTGAGGATGACGGGAGAGGGATTGTAAAAGTTGGGTGTGTGGGGGTGAGGCCATGAGGATGACGGGAGAGGGACTGTAAAAGTTGGGTGGGTGGGGTGAGGCCGTGAGGATGACGGGAGAGGGATTGTAAAAGTTGGGTGTGTGGGGGTGAGGCCATGAGGATGACGGGAGAGGGACTGTAAAAGTTGGGTGGGTGGGGTGAGGCCGTGAGGATGACGGGAGAGGGATTGTAAAAGTTGGGTGGGTGGGGGTGAGGCCGTGAGGATGACGGGAGAGGGACTGTAAAAGTTGGGTGGGTGGGGGTGAGGCCGTGAGGATGACGGGAGAGGGACTGTAAAAGTTGGGTGGGTGGGGGTGAGGTCGTGAGGATGACGGGAGAGGGACTGTAAAAGTTGGGTGGGTGGGGGTGAGGCCGTGAGGATGACGGGAGAGGGATTGTAAAAGTTGGGTGGGTGGGGGTGAGGCCGTGAGGATGACGGGAGAGGGACTGTAAAAGTTGGGTGTGTGGGGGTGAGGCCGTGAGGGTGACGGGAGAGGGATTGTAAAAGTTGGGTGGGTGGGGGTGGGGCCGTTAGGATGACGGGAGAGGGACTGTAAAAGTTGGGTGGGTGGGGGTGAGGCCGTGAGGATGACGGGAGAGGGACTGTAAAAGTTGGGTGTGTGGGGGTGGGGCCGTGAGGATGACGGGAGAGGGACTGTAAAAGTTGGGTGGGTGGGGGTGAGGCCGTGAGGATGACGGGAGAGGGACTGTAAAAGTTGGGTGTGTGGGGGTGAGGCCGTGAGGATGACGGGAGAGGGACTGTAAAAGTTGGGTGTGTGGGGGTGAGGCCGGGAGGATGACGGGAGAGGGACTGTAAAAGTTGGGTGGGTGGGGGTGAGGCCGTGAGGATGACGGGAGAGGGACTGTAAAAGTTGGGTGTGTGGGGGTGAGGCCGTGAGGATGACGGGAGAGGGACTGTAAAAGTTGGGTGTGTGGGGGTGAGGCCGGGAGGATGACGGGAGAGGGACTGTAAAAGTTGGGTGGGTGGGGGTGAGGCCGTGAGGATGACGGGAGAGGGACTGTAAAAGTTGGGTGTGTGGGGGTGGGGCCGTGAGGATGACGGGAGAGGGACTGTAAAAGTTGGGTGGGTGGGGGTGAGGCCGTGAGGATGACGGGAGGGGGACTGTAAAAGTTGGGTGTGTGGAGGTGAGGCCGTGAGGATGACGGCAGAGGGATTGTAAAAGTTGGGTGGGTGGGGGTGAGGCCGTGAGGATGACGGGAGAGGGACTGTAAAAGTTGGGTGTGTGGGGGTGAGGCCGTGAGGATGACGGGAGAGGGACTGTAAAAGTTGGGTGTGTGGGGGTGAGGCCGTGAGGATGACGGGAGAGGGACTGTAAAAGTTGGGTGTGTGGAGGTGAGGCCGTAAGGATGACGGCAGAGGGATTGTAAAAGTTGGGTGGGTGGGGGTGAGGCCGTGAGGATGACGGGAGAGGGACTGTAAAAGTTGGGTGGGTGGGGGTGAGGCCGTGAGGATGACGGGAGAGGGACTGTAAAAGTTGGGTGGGTGGGGGTGAGGCCGTGAGGATGACGGGAGAGGGACTGTAAAAGTTGGGTGGGTGGGGGTGAGGCCGTGAGGATGACGGGAGAGGGACTGTAAAAGTTGGGTGTGTGGGGGTGGGGCCGTGAGGATGACGGGAGAGGGACTGTAAAAGTTGGGTGGGTGGGGGTGAGGCCGTGAGGATGACGGGAGGGGGACTGTAAAAGTTGGGTGTGTGGGGGTGAGGCCGTGAGGATGACGGGAGAGGGACTGTAAAAGTTGGGTGGGTGGGGGTGAGGCCGGGAGGATGACGGGAGAGGGACTGTAAAAGTTGGGTGGGTGGGGGTGAGGCCGGGAGGATGACGGGAGAGGGACTGTAAAAGTTGGGTGTGTGGGGGTGAGGCCGGGAGGATGACGGGAGAGGGACTGTAAAAGATGGGTGGGTGGGGGTGAGGCCGTGAGGATGACGGGAGAGGGACAATTGTGAACGAGCGCCTCAGGTGGTACCTGGAATCCAGGAACCTCCTCGCCCCTGAACAAGCTGGATTCCGACAGTTCCGCAGCACTGAAGATCAGGTCACTTACCTGGCGCAAGAAGTTTAAGATGCCTTTCAGGAACAGAAGCTGGTCTTCGTCACCTGGATAGATCTTCAGAAGGCCTTTGACAAGGTCTGGAAAGATGGACTCCTTGTAAAACTGCTGAGGAAAGGCGTGTCCAGCAACATGTACCAGTGGATTCGCTCTTACCTCTATAACCGCAGGGCAAGAGTTAACGTCGACCAGACCAAAAGCAAGAAGTTCCTCCTTCGTCATGGCGTCCCTCAGGGCGGAGTCCTCTCCCCCACACTCTTCCTTCTCTTCATCGACGATCTGGTGTCTGAGATGCCCAAGGGGATCAAAGCTGCTCTCTACGCAGACGACCTTGTGATCTGGTGCAAGGAGGAGCACGCAAGTACTGCCACCTACAGAATGCAGCAAGCGGCAGATAGGCTGAACGCATGGGCAGAAGATTGGTGCGTCTCCATCAACAAGGAGAAATCCTCCACCACCCTATTCACACTGTCGCCAAAGCAGAAAGCCGGAACCATTAGGCTTGGTGGAACTCCTCTGAGAGAGGATGAAGAAGCAACGTACCTTGGTGTCACCTTTGATAGACGGCAGACCTGGAAACCACACATTGCACAGGCAGAGACGAAGGCCCGGCGCAAGCTAGCCATACTCAGGAAGCTGGCAGGTACCACCTGGGGAGCGAACGAAAAGATACTGAAGACAGTATACCAGGGAACAATCAGACCCCACCTCGAGTACGGCTCCACAGCGTGGTCAACCTCAGCCAAGACAAACCTGCAGACCCTTGACCGTGTGCAAAACCAGGCCCTCCGACTCATCACCGGTGCAATGAAATCCACGCCCATCAAGGAAATGGAGAAGCTTACCACCATCCAACCCCTCTGTCAGAGAAGAGAAGCCAAGACTATGGTACAGGCCGAGAAGCTCAAGTGCCTACCCGACCACCCCATGAAGCACAGACTGAGCAACCTCACCAAGAACCGGCTTAAACGGAGCAGTTTTGTACACGAGAGCAAGAGACTTTCTCGACAGTACAGGGAAGTCCTTCCACAGAACACTCTACCTCTGACTCAAGAAGAAGAGGAAACCCCCAAGGCAACAGAGAAACCAGGCATCCAGATCTGCACCAGTGTTCCACATGTTACCTCAGGAGAAGATCAGAATGACACAGCTCGACAGGCACTCACCTTAGCCCTGATCGACGAACAGTACCCAAAAGAGGCGTGGATCCATGTATACACCGATGGATCAGCAACTAACGCCGTGCTCAATGGAGGTGCAGGCATTCTCATCCAGTTCCCTGGGGGACATACAGCTACATCCAGCGTTGCCACTGGCAAACACTGCACAAACTACAAAGCAGAAGCAGAAGCTCTCATGCAGGCCGCCTCCTTCGTTCAGGACTCCGCAGACCCTTGCTACCAAGTTGTCTTCCTCTCGGACGCCCTTTCAGTCCTTCAGGCCCTAGAGAACGACAAACTCCCACAGCTGGCCAAAGCATTACAGATGGTCAGACAAACCAGAAGAGTTGTCCTCCAGTGGATACCAGCACACTGTGGGATACCAGGAAATGAAAGGGCAGATGAGCTGGCAAAAGAAGGAGCCGTGGAAGACCAACCTGAAAACAGTGTCAGCTTTAGTGAGCAGAAGACAATCATCAAGGCATTGATGAGGCCAAGGACAAACAGAGATGACTACCACACAATGTCCAGAGAGCAGCAAGTCAACCTCATCAGGCTGCGTACTGGCCACAACAGGCTCAATGCTCACATGAACCGAAAGTTCAAGCTGGCGCCATCACCAACCTGTGCCTGCGGTCAAGAGGACCAAACAGCGGAACACATCTTACAGCGATGTCCCTTACTAGATGAGGAACGAAAAGAAGTGTGGCCGTCACCAACTCCCTTGCAGACCAAACTATACGGCAGTCGACAGGAGTTGGAGAAAACGACAACATTTATCACCAGTGATGGGCTGATTGTGTAACCTCTGCGAACGCCAAGAAGAAGAGAAGAAGACGGGAGAGGGACTGTAAAAGTTGGGTGTGTGGGGGTGAGGCCGTGAGGATGACGGGAGAGGGACTGTAAAAGTTGGGTGTGTGGGGGTGAGGCCGGGAGGATGACGGGAGAGGGACTGTAAAAGTTGGGTGGGTGGGGGTGAGGCCGTGAGGATGACGGGAGAGGGACTGTAAAAGTTGGGTGTGTGGGGGTGAGGCCGTGAGGATGACGGGAGAGGGACTGTAAAAGTTGGGTGTGTGGGGGTGAGGCCGTGAGGATGACGGGAGAGGGACTGTAAAAGTTGGGTGTGTGGGGGTGGGGCCGTGAGGATGACGGGAGAGGGACTGTAAAAGTTGGGTGTGTGGGGGTGAGGCCGTGAGGATGACGGGAGAGGGATTGTAAAAGTTGGGTGGGTGGGGGTGAGGCCGTGAGGATGACGGGAGAGGGACTGTAAAAGTTGGGTGGGTGGGGGTGAGGCCGGGAGGATGACGGGAGAGGGACTGTAAAAGTTGGGTGTGTGGGGGTGAGGCCGTGAGGATGACGGGAGAGGGACCGTAAAAGTTGGGTGTGTGGGGGTGAGGCCGGGAGGATGACGGGAGAGGGACTGTAAAAGTTGGGTGGGTGGGGGTGAGGCCGTGAGGATGACGGGAGAGGGACTGTAAAAGTTGGGTGGGTGGGGGTGAGGCCGTGAGGATGACGGGAGAGGGACTGTAAAAGTTGGGTGTGTGGGGGTGAGGCCGTGAGGATGACGGGAGAGGGACTGTAAAAGTTGGGTGTGTGGGGGTGAGGCCGTGAGGATGACGGGAGAGGGATTGTAAAAGTTGGGTGGGTGGGGGTGAGGCCGTGAGGATGACGGGAGAGGGACTGTAAAAGGTGGGTGTGTGGGGGTGAGGCCGTGAGGATGACGGGAGAGGGACTGTAAAAGTTGGGTGTGTGGGGGTGGGGCCGTGAGGATGACGGGAGAGGGATTGTAAAAGTTGGGTGTGTGGGGGTGAGGCCGTGAGGATGACGGGAGAGGGACTGTAAAAGTTGGGTGGGTGGGGGTGAGGCCGTGAGGATGACGGGAGAGGGACTGTAAAAGTTGGGTGGGTGGGGGTGAGGCCGTGAGGATGACGGGAGAGGGACTGTAAAAGTTGGGTGTGTGGGGGTGGGGCCGTGAGGATGACGGGAGAGGGACTGTAAAAGTTGGGTGTGTGGGGGTGAGGCCGTGAGGATGACGGGAGAGGGACTGTACAAGTTGGGTGTGTGGGGGTGGGGCCGTGAGGATGACGGGAGAGGGATTGTAAAAGTTGGGTGTGTGGGGGTGAGGCCGTGAGGATGACGGGAGAGGGACTGTAAAAGTTGGGTGGGTGGGGGTGAGGCCGTGAGGATGACGGGAGAGGGACTGTAAAAGTTGGGTGGGTGGGGGTGAGGCCGTGAGGATGACGGGAGAGGGACTGTAAAAGTTGGGTGTGTGGGGGTGGGGCCGTGAGGATGACGGGAGAGGGACTGTAAAAGTTGGGTGGGTGGGGGTGAGGCCGTGAGGATGACGGGAGAGGGACTGTAAAAGTTGGGTGGGTGGGGGTGAGGCCGTGAGGATGACGGGAGAGGGATTGTAAAAGTTGGGTGTGTGGGGGTGGGGCCGTGAGGATGACGGGAGCGGGACTGTAAAAGTTGGGTGGGTGGGGGTGAGGCCGTGAGGATGACGGGAGAGGGACTGTAAAAGTTGGGTGTGTGGGGGTGGGGCCGTGAGGATGACGGGAGAGGGACTGTAAAAGTTGGGTGGGTGGGGGTGAGGCCGTGAGGATGACGGGAGAGGGACTGTAAAAGTTGGGTGGGTGGGGGTGAGGCCGTGAGGATGACGGGAGAGGGACTGTAAAAGTTGGGTGGGTGGGGGTGAGGCCGGGAGGATGACGGGAGAGGGACTGTAAAAGTTGGGTGGGTGGGGGTGAGGCCGTGAGGATGACGGGAGAGGGACTGTAAAAGTTGGGTGTGTGGGGGTGAGGCCGTGAGGATGACGGGAGAGGGACTGTAAAAGTTGGGTGTGTGGGGGTGAGGCCGTGAGGATGACGGGAGAGGGATTGTAAAAGTTGGGTGGGTGGGGGTGAGGCCGTGAGGATGACGGGAGAGGGACTGTAAAAGTTGGGTGTGTGGGGGTGAGGCCGTGAGGATGACGGGAGAGGGACTGTAAAAGTTGGGTGTGTGGGGGTGGGGCCGTGAGGATGACGGGAGAGGGATTGTAAAAGTTGGGTGTGTGGAGGTGAGGCCGTGAGGATGACGGGAGAGGGACTGTAAAAGTTGGGTGGGTGGGGGTGAGGCCGTGAGGATGACGGGAGAGGGACTGTAAAAGTTGGGTGGGTGGGGGTGAGGCCGTGAGGATGACGGGAGAGGGACTGTAAAAGTTGGGTGTGTGGGGGTGGGGCCGTGAGGATGACGGGAGAGGGACTGTAAAAGTTGGGTGTGTGGGGGTGAGGCCGTGAGGATGACGGGAGAGGGACTGTACAAGTTGGGTGTGTGGGGGTGGGGCCGTGAGGATGACGGGAGAGGGATTGTAAAAGTTGGGTGTGTGGGGGTGAGGCCGTGAGGATGACGGGAGAGGGACTGTAAAAGTTGGGTGGGTGGGGGTGAGGCCGTGAGGATGACGGGAGAGGGACTGTAAAAGTTGGGTGGGTGGGGGTGAGGCCGTGAGGATGACGGGAGAGGGACTGTAAAAGTTGGGTGTGTGGGGGTGGGGCCGTGAGGATGACGGGAGAGGGACTGTAAAAGTTGGGTGGGTGGGGGTGAGGCCGTGAGGATGACGGGAGAGGGACTGTAAAAGTTGGGTGGGTGGGGGTGAGGCCGTGAGGATGACGGGAGAGGGATTGTAAAAGTTGGGTGTGTGGGGGTGGGGCCGTGAGGATGACGGGAGCGGGACTGTAAAAGTTGGGTGGGTGGGGGTGAGGCCGTGAGGATGACGGGAGAGGGACTGTAAAAGTTGGGTGTGTGGGGGTGGGGCCGTGAGGATGACGGGAGAGGGACTGTAAAAGTTGGGTGGGTGGGGGTGAGGCCGTGAGGATGACGGGAGAGGGACTGTAAAAGTTGGGTGGGTGGGGGTGAGGCCGTGAGGATGACGGGAGAGGGACTGTAAAAGTTGGGTGGGTGGGGGTGAGGCCGGGAGGATGACGGGAGAGGGACTGTAAAAGTTGGGTGGGTGGGGGTGAGGCCGGGAGGATGACTGGAGAGGGACTGTAAAAGTTGGGTGTGTGGGGGTGAGGTCGTGAGGATGACGGGAGAGGGACTGTAAAAGTTGGGTGGGTGGGGGTGAGGCCGTGAGGATGACGGGAGAGGGACTGTAAAAGTTGGGTGTGTGGGGGTGAGGCCGTGAGGATGACGGGAGAGGGACTGTAAAAGTTGGGTGTGTGGGGGTGGGGCCGTGAGGATGACGGGAGAGGGACTGTAAAAGTTGGGTGTGTGGGGGTGGGGCCGTGAGGATGACGGGAGAGGGACTGTAAAAGTTGGGTGTGTGGGGGTGGGGCCGTGAGGATGACGGGAGAGGGACTGTAAAAGTTGGGTGTGTGGGGCTGAGGCCGGGAGGATGACGGGAGAGGGACTGTAAAAGTTGGGTGTGTGGGGGTGAGGCCGTGAGGATGACGGGAGAGGGACTGTAAAAGTTGGGTGTGTGGGGGTGGGGCCGTGAGGATGACGGGAGAGGGACTGTAAAAGTTGGGTGTGTGGGGGTGAGGCCGTGAGGATGACGGGAGAGGGACTGTAAAAGTTGGGTGTGTGGGGGTGAGGCCGGGAGGATGACGGGAGAGGGACTGTAAAAGTTGGGTGTGTGGGGGTGAGGCCGGGAGGATGACGGGAGAGGGACTGTAAAAGTTGGGTGTGTGGGGGTGAGGCCGTGAGGATGACGGGAGAGGGACTGTAAAAGTTGGGTGTGTGGGGGTGAGGCCGGGAGGATGACGGGAGAGGGACTGTAAAAGTTGGGTGTGTGGGGGTGAGGCCGGGAGGATGACGGGAGAGGGACTGTAAAAGTTAAGAGTTGCGTTGATAAAATGAAGAACACGCTACTGGGCTCGTACCAGTCATGCCCGTAGTCAGTATTGTTGCTGTGTTTACTGTGCCAGGGGGTAATGGGATAATATAAAAGAGTTCACATTTTATTCGATCAGAAATTAAAAGATGATAACATCAGAGCCACTGATTTTAAAAACGTTCAGAATGCAGAAGCATCTGTTCTGCCGCAGCAGGTTACAACCAGTATCCTACATAGTATATGCGAGGTAACATATGACTGGCTTGCATAAAATAACATAAAAGTACATGAATCAGTTGGACAGGACGCACAACACAGTACACTCATACCTTTCATCCGTGTGACGGTTCATTGATTAAAAAGCCTTTACGTGTATAAAACGATCGCGCGGGACATGTTACCGAGCGAGCTATGTAATAGCCAATCATAGGCTCTACTTTACCGGCGCTCTGACCAATCTCCGTCGGGGAGACAATGACAATGACAATGACAATTCTTTATTTTACGCGGGTAACATTGGTATACTTTTTTGCAT
Organism: Littorina saxatilis; assembly: GCF_037325665.1. NCBI lineage: Eukaryota > Metazoa > Mollusca > Gastropoda > Littorinimorpha > Littorinidae > Littorina > Littorina saxatilis. Next base: position 63,569,583 of record NC_090252.1, read on the forward strand.
CTGGCCCTCGCCCTAAAGAGGGACTAAATCTACTATAATAACCACTACTACATACTTACATAATTAGTAAAACAGTATAAGTTTATGTACATAAGTGCATTATATGAAACATTGTAGTTTATAAATGTTCATGACAAGGTGCAAAGTAAAAATTTGCAAGTCAATTAGAGTCAGAATACTATATGCAATAGTACATCAACTCTGTAAGACAATGGATATTATGCAGAACATCATAATTTCGTGAACAAAACAATAAATCAAAAGTGAGTGACTGTGTCCCAAAGGACATAACAATCAAGAATATACTATTTTCATTATGTGATAGGGTGGAGTGGAAGGGGGGGATAGGCCAGGAAGCATAAACGAGACGCCAAGACAGAGGTTGCGATAACGTGACTTTTAATTAACGTACACCAGAAAGCAAACACCAGAAAGTAGACACCAGAAAACAGTGTAGTTCACTCCTCAATGTACAGCCGCACACAACTCGTCGGAACTCGAATTACGATCCCGGTCGAAAGTCACCTCGCTGATATAAAACCAGCTCTAAAACGTTTGTTCAACTGAACACACACACAAAGTCGCTCTAAACAATCCTCGAATCACTCCTTCGCCAAAATAAACGTTATAATGGCTCAGCTACACTCCTTACATTAACACGGTAATCGTTCAATCAAAAGTTAAACTGCACAAATCCAAGCCGATACGCACACTGACACACGTCCTCTCACTTCGAAATCACCCCGGGTACTGTTCTAGCCCACGCTATCATTCTGACTCACGCGCGCTCTCGTTCAAACAATCAACCAATAGGAAACCAGCTTCCCTACACACCTATAATTAGCTACAACACACAATACTCCTAGCGGGAGACACAACCTGGGTCAGGGGAAGATAATAGACAGGGAGAAAAAGAGAGGGACAACAGTATAGGAAATTGCCACACGGCTACATCCCCCCCAGCTCTATACCAACTGCGTCCTCGCAGGTACAACGCCTCGGGCCGGTTTAGCTGAAAATGACATCTATAAATCAAACACAAAAGACAAATACAAGTTCACCCAAGTGAAACAACAAATAAAATCAGAAACAGTCACGGATGACACGCACAGTCACCCAACCCATTCATAAAAGACACAATACAACAGGCAATCAATAATCATAGTGTACACAGTCTCTTAGCAGAACACGAAAAGTCTCACAAATGACACATTGCCCACATGACAGCAGTACATTGTTAGGAAGCATAAACGAGACGCCAAGACAGAGGTTGCGATAACGTGACTTTTAATTAACGTACACCAGAAAGCAAACACCAGAAAGTAGACACCAGAAAGCAGTGTAGTTCACTCCTCAATGTACAGCCGCACACAACTCGTCGGAACTCGAATTACGATCCCGGTCGAAAGTCACCTCGCTGATATAAAACCAGCTCTAAAACGTTTGTTCAACTGAACACACACACAAAGTCTCTCTAAACAATCCTCGAATCACTCCTTCGCCAAAATAAACGTTATAATGGCTCAGCTACACTCCTTACATTAACACGGTAATCGTTCAATCAAAAGTTAAACAGCACAAATCCAAGCCGATACGCACACTGACACACGTCCTCTCACTTCGAAATCACCCCGGGTACTGTTCTAGCCCACGCTATCATTCTGACTCACGCGCGCTCTCGTTCAAACAATCAACCAATAGGAAACCAGCTTCCCTACACACCTATAATTAGCTACAACACACAATACTCCTAGCAGGAGACACAACCTGGGTCAGGGGAAGATAATAGACAGGGAGAAAAAGAGAGGGACAACAGTATATGAAATTGCCACACGGCTACAATTATACTGTTCAAAAAAAGAAACGCATAGCTTGTAATATTTGGTTAATTTAGTTATATGGCTACAAGGATATCCACCAAACTGCAGAAAATGTTTATCTGGTCGTCGATAAGTGAGCTCTGCACGTGACGCATGCGTTATCAGTGGCTACAATGTCAAAATTGCTCATTTGGCATGACCACTCGTCATGCTTCAGTGTAATGTCGTGAAACTCGGGGAATATTGAGCTCTCACCATGTCTTCCAAAACCCATAAAAGCGGATTGTTCGCCACAAAGAAATCAGACGACAATTCAGCGACGAAAGATGGCCCGATTGAGCAGAGAAGACCGCCAAATTGCATTGGGTCGTTTACAAGCAGGCCAAAGTCAAAGTGCAATCGCCAGGCACTTCCACGTGTCCCAGAGCACCATCAGTAGACTGTGGGTCAGGTTTCAAGCCACTGGCTCCGTTGCTGACTTGCCACGAGCGGGAAGACCAAGGGCGACAACTGCTGCTCACGACCGCTTCATACGGCTCCGCCACCTCCGGAATCGTTTCCTGTCGGCCTCATCTTCTGTCCAGGCTCTCCCCGGGCCACACCGATTATCGGACCAGACCGTGCGGAACCGCCTGCATGAAGCTGGTTTGAGAGCTCGCAGACCTCACAGAGGAGCTGTCCTCACCCGCCGCCATCGCCAGAACCGAGTGCAGTGGGGCAACCAGCACCTTCGCTGGACCGTCCGGAATCACTGGAGACACGTGTGGTTCAGCGACGAGTCCTACTTCCTGCTCCAGCGACATGATGGTCGGAGGAGGGTCTACCGGAGAGTAAACGAACGTTACGCGCCCAACGGTGTGGATGAGGCACCCGTTCATGGTGGTGGAGGCGTCATGGTGTGGGGGGCGATCAATACCGCTGGAAGGAGCACCCTGGTGCACGTCCAAGGGCGCATAACTGCCCAGCGATACGTGGAGGAAATTCTGCGCCCACACGCCCTTCCTCTTCTGGCTGATCAGGATGCCATATTCCAGCAGGACAACGCTCGCCCGCACACAGCACGACTCACCACCCAGTTCCTCACCGACCACCATGTCCAGGTGCTTCCCTGGCCATCCATGTCGCCAGACATGAACCCGATAGAACACCTCTGGGATGAATTGGACAGACGTGTGCGCAGGCGAGAAGAAGCGCCGGCAAATCACCGCGATCTATTGCAGGCACTTCAGGAGGAGTGGGACACCATCCCACAGCAAGATATCCGGCATCTGATCCAGTCCATGCCCAGAAGGTGCCGGGCAGTTGTTGCTGCTCAAGGCAGTCACACCCCCTACTGACTTGTCAGCCTCGGCACCCAATCGTATTGATTGACTGATTGATTTGAAGATGCAAATGAACTGTGTGTGCATTCAACTGTGTCCATACCAAATTTCAAACAAATAATCTAAATATTGGATTTTCTGTTAATTTTTTCGAAAAATAAAACAAATTTGGCAAGTAGCAACTATGCGTTTCTTTTTTTGAACAGTATAAATGGGATATATATTTGTTTTTGAAAGAATCTGTGCTGGTAGCTTCCCGTAAGGCATTCGGAAGAGCGTTCCAGAGACGGCCACCTGAATAAACTAGACTAGACTTAAATAAGTCTATCCTAGGAAGAGGAGTGTTAAATTTCATAAGGTGGTGTGAATTCTTCAAAGAGAACTTTGAACAAATGGTTTGGGGTAGAGTTTCGGATATGATTTTATGCATAAAGATTCCTTTGTTAAAAAGCAGTCTTGACTTTAGAGGTAAGATCCCTAAATGTATGTAGTCTAACTCGGTGAGGGCAGTGTGCTTTAGTAATACTACTTTTAGCGCTCTTTTATGTAATCTGCTGAGTGGTTTTAAGGAATTTTCACTTGCGGAGTCCCATAGAGTGGATGCGTAATCAATAACAGATTGAATATGAGCAATGAAGAATAACTTTCTGGTTTGGCAGTTCAGGAAGTGTTTAATTCTAGATAAGAGATACACTTTCTTAGACACCACTTTACTAAGTTGCTCTATGTGGGTTGACCAAGACAAGTTGTTATCGATATTAACACCCAGCAGTTTGTGGTGGTCGACTTTTTCCACTATTTCACCATCTATCATTAAAGCAGGACCAGCTGAACAAATATTCTGGCGTTTTTGTCTTGTTGTTATGAACCATATATTTGGTTTTATTCCCCCCTCTGCTTCTTTACCTCTGTAAACTTGTAGGGGTAGTTATTTTTCGATAATGAGATGACCCAGCAACCAAACAAATAACGACCCAGCAACAGCCTGAATCCTCGATAGTGCAATGGGTTGAGAAGCTGTTCTGTTTCGGTACTACTTTTTGCGACTGAAAAGTTCCGAACACTCTAATGTACGAAGTATACATCTCTGGAGCAAACAATACAAACATACCGCATTTAAATTAACAACTACAGGCCTGAACACATGAATCTCCATATAAAATCCATGAGTTCGGTTGTTTTCTGAATCTAGATCAGACGTTCATCACAAGCAATTTCCCAAGGCAAGTAACTTATACTTTGTCTAGCGACAAGAGTAGTTCCCCTTCTTTTCACTCAGTTTCTTCGACAACAGACTGCAATCCGACGGTCAGTTTTCAACAATATTTCATTTAATAAACAGATCACACGCAACCAAATGCACACATCTCATCAATTTAAACAACATAAAGCGGTTTCATACACTATTTTCCCCAGAAAACTTAACTTCATACAGTTTTTAACGTTGGAACACGGGTGCAAAAGTTCGTCTGCTAGTCCCATTTGACGAAAGAACATTATCCTAACCGATACCAAAACATATACAGAACACACAATATCTGCCTTTGCCGCCACAGCAGAATAACAGCATATCTGTGTACTTGATTTTAGTCCAAAATAGGAAAACTGACAAGAAGTGTTATATCGCGTGTCAGGGTCACATGAGATATTTACATCTCACCATGCACTCTCTTAACACATTATTTTTTTCAACAAAAAAAAATGGACACCACTTTACCTTTAATTTTACAATAACTTTAATTACAAATAATACGAACAGACAGACATTACTCTGGACTATTACACATATATATACACACACAAAATAGTGATACTTAGCTTTAAAGTTCCGTTTGGACAACACAGTCTATTTAAGGTTAGGATCGTTCAGCAATGTCCTGGAATCACTTCCGTCGTGTAGTCGGTCCTCAGGTTACCCAGTGATAGTTAACACGGAAACTAGGAACGTGAAATCGTTCTAGGTAGAACACCGGAGAACTATAATGATGGAATGATTCAGTGTGCTGTTTACTTGCTGCAAGTCCTCGATTCACTTCGGTCGTGTAGTCGGTTTTCAGGTTACCCAGTGATAGTTTATAACACGAAAACTAGGGACGTGAAGTCGTTCCAGGTAGAACTAGAACACTGGAGAAATACAGGTATGGAATGATTCCATAGCAGACTCAGAGCGTGGACGATTCACAATGAAGTCCATGGCGTTACCACGAAAAACTTTTCCGTAACTTCCCTGGAACTGTTCCCGAAGCTTTCCCGAACTTTCCTGAAACTGCTACGACGCTGCTATGAAACTTCTCCGAAACTGCTACGAAACTTCTCCGAAACTGCTACGAAGCTTCCTCGAAACTTCCCCGAAACGTCTGAAAAAAAACCATATACAGATTTGCTAATCCTCTGTTCAACAGAGTAATTCTACGGTCAGGTTACGTATGTCCAGTGCCGTCTGTTCGTTCACAATGTTCGTCCAATATTAATCAATTAAACATTTTTAATTTATGATTTGACAAGCAGCTTATTTCCGAACATTTCTTTATGAATAATAGACAGTCAAAATTCTTTCACGCACGTTCGCATGCATGCCAACCGTCTTCCATTCGTTCTCTCAGACCCATTAGCGTTTCCCTGTCGATCAGGCTGCGAATTATATCTTGATACTCACACAACTACGTATGAAGGTCCGAACAAGATGGCATGTGCATACTGGTTCGTAAAAATACAGTCACGATACATAAAACACAGCAGACAGACGACACAACCTCGCTGCTTTCCAAGGTAAAAACGATCTTGTTGTTGTGACGCAGCTTCTGTCTGCTTTACGTCAAAACAATGGCGTCGAAAGCATGTCGTCATAATAAAGACGTCACAGTAAGTTAGTCTAGGTACAGGTGCTTGCATTCGCTCTGTATCGGAGTTCCTAATCTGTGACATAGGCCCCCCCTTTTGAGGATGAAACTTTGTTTTAATCCATATTTACACAGATTGAACGACTCATGTAGTCTGCGCCTACATTGTCTACTCCTTTGATCACCTTCACTGTGAATGAATACTGCTGTAGTTGGATCGCCCAACGCATCAATCTTCCATTTTCTGTCTTGGACTTCCGTAGGTACTGGAGAGGTTGATGGTCAGTTTCCAAAGTGAAGTGTACTGCGTACAAATACGGTTCGTACTTCTTCACTGCCCACACTGCTGCTAGGCATTCTTTTTCGATGGTAGCATAATTCCGCTCAGCTTTGTTCAGCTTCCTGCTGGCGTATGCTACAGGTTGTAGACCTTTCCCGTTGTCTTGCATCAAGACGGCACCTATGGCATAGTCTGATGCGTCTGTTCGTAATACGAACGGTTTGTCGTTGTCAGGCAACAACATCACTGGTTTGCTAGTCAGTACGTCCTTGAGTGATTGAAAAGCTGACTGCATCTCTTGTGTCCAGACGAGCTTATCTGGATGCCCTTTCTTTGTGGCATCTGTCAAAGGTGTGCCGATCCCCGCAAAATTCGGTACGAATTTGCGGTAGTAACCAGCGAGTCCCAGGAATGCACGAAGTTCCTTCTTCGTCTTGGGAGGTTCTGCGTTGGCTAACTTCGTCACCTTGTCTTCTTCTGGCTGGATTGAACCATGCCCCACTCGGTGTCCCAAGTATTCCAGTTGTTCAAACCCTAGGAAACACTTGGACGGTTTGGCTGTCAAACCAGCCTTCTCCAGTTTGGTGAAAACGGCCTCTATCGCTTGTAGGTGCTGTTCCCAATCTTCTGTGGCGATCAAAATATCGTCCATGAAGTTGTCGACGTCGTCCCGGTCAATCTCGGCGACTAACTTCCTCATCATGCGAGTAAAGGTAGCTCCCGCGTTCTTCAGCCCAAAAGGCATGGTGACCCACTGGAATGATCCGAGTGGAGTGTTGAACGTAGTCTTTGGCTTATCTTGCTCACGCATGCGCAATTGCCAATACCCTTTTGAAAGGTCGACCTTAGAAAAGTACCTTGCCTTACTCAGCTTGCTGAAAAGGTAGTCGATGTCAGGTAGCTTCTCTGAGTCGAATTCGGTCACCTGGTTTAGACGACGGAAATCGATGCAGAAACGGATCGAATCGTCCTTCTTCTTTGTCAGGACCACTGGAGCATTGTAGGGTGAAACGCTCGGTTCGATCACTCCCATCTTTAACATCTTCCGTACTTCTTCCTTCACAGTCTCCACTTGAGAGTGTGGCAAAGGATACGGTTTGACGTACACAGGTTTTTGTGTTGTGAGTTTCAACTCACATTCTTGTAATTGCGTCATCCCTGGTAAATCAGTCAGACATTTCTGATGACGCTTAGCCAGCTCAGTCAGTTGAGAGACTTTGGTAGAGTCGAGGTCGGGATTGACCTTGACATCTTTGTATGACTCTGTAGCTTGGAGAGGGAGTAGAGGTATATGGTCCGTGATGTACGGTTCCATATCTGGTCCTGTGTTCTCCATGACGACAGCAACTTCGTCTTTCACTTCTTCTCTCTCCAGGTACGCTTTGAGTAGGTTGGCGTGATATATTTTCACTTTCTTCCCAACATTTACCTTGTAATTGCAGTCACTGGTTTTCTCGTTGATGACGAACGGACCTTTCCACGTCAACTGGAGCTTGTTGTGTTTCTCTGGCAACAACAACAATACTTTGTCTCCTTGATGGAAGGTTCTCAGGCGCGTTTTCTTGTTGTACACGCGCGCGTATCTTTTGGAAGCCTTACTGAGGTTTTCTCTGGCTATTGAGCAAGTTTGCTCGATTCTGTTGGATAGATCCACGATGTACTCAGCCGTGGATCTCACTTCCTCTTCCACGTCGTCGTCTGTCCAGATCTGTCGAAGGATCTGCATGGGTCCTCTGACTTCTCGCCCATACAAAAGCTCGAATGGTGAGAACTGGAGACTCTCTTGCGGCACTTCTCTGTAGGCGAAAAGTAGTGCAGGAATGAACCGATCCCAGAGCTTGGGTTGTTCCTGGCACATTCTCTTCAAAGTATTCTTCAATGTCGAATTGAATTTCTCACAGAGACCGTTGGTTTGAGGGTGATACGGACTAGTGCGCAAGCTTTTCATAGCTAACAGTCTTGTTAGCTGTTGCATGATTTCTCCCGTGAACTGTGTTCCTTGATCGGTGACGATCTCTTTCGGTACTCCGTACCGTGTGAACATCTCTACGAGAGCTTCTGCTACTGTCTCCGCTCTGATGTTTTTCAGAGCGGTTGCCTCAGCATACCTAGTGGCGTAATCCACTAAGGTAAGAATGTACCTGTTACCCTTCTCGGATGCAGGTAAGATGGGTCCGACGATGTCTACCCCTACTTTCTCGAAAGGAGTGCTAGCGAGAGGCATCGCTTGCAACGGCACTTTCCGTGTCGCCCCTTTCGGAGTACTTCGCTGACATGCGTCGCACGACGCGCAGTAGCGGCGAACGTCGCCGCAAATTCCCGGCCAATAGAAATCTCGCCAAATCCTGTCTCGAGTTTTCTTCCCTCCTAAATGGCCGGCCATAGGACTATCATGCCCTAACTTCAGGACTTCGTTCCTGAATCGCTGAGGTACTACTACCTGTTTGAAACTCTTTTGGTCACTCTTGTATGTACGATACAAGATGCCCTTGCTCCATGTGTATAGAGTGTCCTTGTCGCCTTTCTTGTCTGCTATTTCTCTAGCTTTGTCTAACGACGGGTCAGTTTGTTGTTCGCGCTTCAATTCTTCCGGTTTGATATCGATGATCTTCACTCGAGGTTCAGGCTGCGTAGGTGCCTTCTTCTCGGCGGCTTCCTGTGCTCGGGTCTGTACCGGTGAACAGGTCTCGATTACCGGAAATAGCGGTACTTTCTCTTCCTTTCCCTCACCGTTTTTCCGTGTGTTACCTATTAGTACTGAGTGTACAGGATTTACCATCGCGATCACCTCTGTGTCGCCTTGAAAGAATGGTGTCTCCATGTGTACTCTGGCCATAGGCATACTGCTAGTCGCAGTTTCTTGAGCTAGAGTGACGGTTCTGACCTCCCCCGTGTAACTGTCTGACGGTACTAAACGCCGGTCGACAATGATGGTCGACGCTCCTGTGTCGCGTATTGCCTTCGCCTCTTGTCCGTTTACTTTAACCTGACACTGAGGATTGAAATCCAAATGCCGGCAACTCTGGCAAAGAGGGCTAGGTTTCCCTTCGACTGCTACAGATAAGATAACACTTGTAGCTTCTTGACTTGCTCTGTTATTCTTTGTACAGTTCCTCGCGAGATGAGATCCACCGCACAAGAAACAACCGCGGGTCGCTCCTCCATGTGGTGGTGGTGTGGGTCTCCTCGGTGGAAAGTGTTGCTTATCTTTGCTTCTGTTGGCATGGTTACGATCGGAATGGTTACTTTGTACTTGTGGGTGGTCCTCTCTAGGTCCTCGATTGAAACTGGGGCCTCCCTGACTCCTGCGTCCTTCACTCTCTCTGGCTTCTTCAAACAAACTGGCGCTCTTCACAGCATCAGCTGTGTTGACTGGGTCCCTCTCGCGGACAAATCGCGCTTGATCCGCTGGTAACCCCTCCAAGAACTTTTCGAGTAGAACAAGTTCTCGCATATCCGTGGTCCTACCTTCCCGTTTCGATAGTTCCACCCATCGTGTGACGAACAGGTCTAACCGAGTGAGGTATTCCTTGCTTTTCTCGCTCGGTTCCTTCTTTGCTCCTCGGAACTTCCTGCGGTAGGCTTCTGCTGTCAGCTGGAACCTACGCAAAATCGCAGTTTTGACGTAGTCATACTCTTCTGCTTCCTCGTCCGGAAGTTGAGTGTATGCTTCCCGCGCTTTCCCTTTTAGTAGACAGCCAAGCCTAGCTGCCCACTCATCTTCCGACCAGCCAGAAATTTTCGCAGCTCTTTCAAACTGGCGAAAATAGGCTTCGACGTCGTCCTTGTCGTCCAAAAATGGCAATTTCATTTTTGGTTTGTCCCGACTACTGTTGGTGCTTCCATTAAACGCTGAATGGTGAGCATTTTCGTTGTAGTCATGCATACCTAGGTCGGCGCTCAACTGCATCTTCCTGAGGATGAAGTCTTGTTCTTCTCTCCTCTTCTTCTCTTCTGCGGCTTCTTTCCTCCTGCCTTCGATGTAGTCTATCAAGCCCTTACCTGATAAACCCATCAGAAGTCCGTCTTGCTTGAAAACAAGCAATGGTGATTCGAAACCCTCGTCATCCTCGACGTTATGGTTGCTTCGACTGCTATCACCTGACGTCTTCTTCTTTGACTTCGGCATAGTTGCGAATTTTATCAATCTACTAAATACGCAATTACCGAACTCCCGCGCAACTCGCGCTCCGGTTAGTAACTCGTCTTATGCGCTAAGACGTCCGATAAACTTTCGCGCGCGTATCAACGCTGATCGGTCCGCGCGACGTTACTACCGGTATATTTTGTCTGATCACTCAGACGAGGAATACTCTTCTTGTTTGACAATGTATGATTACGGCCTCTCCCAACGGTATGACGTAACCATCATTCAGTCACTGTGCTACTCCTGCACTCATGTATACGATGCCTGTAGTAACTTTCTTCCGTAGTTACTTTGCATACTTTTACACTAATATCTAGCGACAACTTGTAGGTTCATGCACTAGAATTAATTAGCGACTTTGTGTACTTCTACACTAGAATGTTATGCTCTACGTGAACGGTATGTCATGTGTTACTGCATGGACTTATGTTCAAGACTCTTACCTTCGTGTACTGCTACACGAACTTATAATTACTAGGCTGAACGTACATCTACGCTACTGTTAGAAGAAAAATGTATTTCAACCTGGAGTGCCTACTAATTATAAATTAACTCTTGAAAAGTCTGACAGAACATCCGTAGTTATAGAACATATGCGGCTATCCGCTAGATAGATTACCTTGGAAAACTGCGGGGTTTGAGAACGTGATTACAGTGATACGACACAAGTTACAGCAATTACGTATATATGATGATGATGATATGATCGTGAGTTAGGGTGGTCAGTTACAAATCACGACTTCTCGTGACTCTAAATAATTTAGGAACTGGACCAAATCAGGCAAACACTAATTGGTCTAATATCCACCCAACAAAGATGTTCTGAGTTACCCCGCCAACCGCCCACTTTGGTCTCTCAGACCCATTAGCGTTTCCCTGTCGATCAGGCTGCGAATTATATCTTGATACTCACACAACTACGTATGAAGGTCCGAACAAGATGGCATGTGCATACTGGTTCGTAAAAATACAGTCACGATACATAAAACACAGCAGACAGACGACACAACCTCGCTGCTTTCCAAGGTAAAAACGATCTTGTTGTTGTGACGCAGCTTCTGTCTGCTTTACGTCAAAACAATGGCGTCGAAAGCATGTCGTCATAATAAAGACGTCACAGTAAGTTAGTCTAGGTACAGGTGCTTGCATTCGCTCTGTATCGGAATTCCTAATCTGTGTAAGGTTAGGATCGTTCAGCAATGTCCTGGAATCACTTCCGTCGTGTAGTCGGTCCTCAGGTTACCCAGTGATAGTTAACACGGAAACTAGGAACGTGAAATCGTTCTAGGTAGAACACCGGAGAACTACAATGATGGAATGATTCAGTGTGCTGTTTACTTGCTGCAAGTCCTCGATTCACTTCGGTCGTGTAGTCGGTTTTCAGGTTACCCAGTGATAGTTTATAACACGAAAACTAGGGACGTGAAGTCGTTCCAGGTAGAACTAGAACACTGGAGAAATACAGGTATGGAATGATTCCATAGCAGACTCAGAGCGTGGACGATTCACAATGAAGTCCATGGCGTTACCACGAAAAACTTTTCCGTAACTTCCCTGGAACTGTTCCCGAAGCTTTCCCGAACTTTCCTGAAACTGCTACGACGCTGCTATGAAACTTCTCCGAAACTGCTACGAAACTTCTCCGAAACTGCTACGAAGCTTCCTCGAAACTTCCCCGAAACGTCTGAAAAAAAACCATATACAGATTTGCTAATCCTCTGTTCAACAGAGTAATTCTACGGTCAGGTTACGTATGTCCAGTGCCGTCTGTTCGTTCACAATGTTCGTCCAATATTAATCAATTAAACATTTTTAATTTATGATTTGACAAGCAGCTTATTTCCGAACATTTCTTTATGAATAATAGACAGTCAAAATTCTTTCACGCACGTTCGCATGCATGCCAACCGTCTTCCATTCGTTCTCTCAGACCCATTAGCGTTTCCCTGTCGATCAGGCTGCGAATTATATCTTGATACTCACACAACTACGTATGAAGGTCCGAACAAGATGGCATGTGCATACTGGTTCGTAAAAATACAGTCACGATACATAAAACACAGCAGACAGACGACACAACCTCGCTGCTTTCCAAGGTAAAAACGATCTTGTTGTTGTGACGCAGCTTCTGTCTGCTTTACGTCAAAACAATGGCGTCGAAAGCATGTCGTCATAATAAAGACGTCACAGTAAGTTAGTCTAGGTACAGGTGCTTGCATTCGCTCTGTATCGGAATTCCTAATCTGTGACATGTTAACAGAATGGAATGATTTGCACGGAACTATACAACCGCGCATTAATCGATCGCCTGCGCAGGTTGACTGGTTGAGTGAATAGGATTCGATCAAACTTTCGCAAAAAACCTCCTCTTTTCTTTGAATAACTGAAGAAAGGAGGAATAAAGAGGTTACACACCTCGTCTCAGTGATTATCAAAAATAATGGTCTCAGTTCGCGGTCATGAAAAAGCTCGCTAAAGCTCGCATTTTTCATGATCCGCTAACTTCGACCATTATTTTTGATAATCACTGAGACTCGGCATGTAACCTCTACTTCTTTGGGTTAAGAGACATATGGTTTAGTTCAGTCCACTCTGTAACCCCGAGCATTCAGGGAAAACATTTATGAGGTACAGTGGAACCTCCCGTGACGACCTCTCCCGTGACGACCCCCCCTTTTTGCCGACCGAATTTCTCGGCACGGATGCTTTTCACACTGTAACTAACCTCCCAACAACGACCCCCCCTTTTTGCCGACCGAATTTCTCGGCACGGATGCTTTTCACACTGTAACTAACCTCCCAACAACGACCCCCCCTTTTTGCCGACCGAATTTCTCGGCACGGATGTTTTTCACACTGTAACTAACCTCCCAAGAACGACCCCCCCTTTTTGCCGACCGAATTTCTCGGCACGGATGTTTTTCACACTGTAACTAACCTCCCAAGAACGACCCCCCCTTTTGCCGACCGAATTTCTCGGCACGGATGCTTTTTACACTGTAACTAACCTCCCAACAACGACCCCCCCTTTTGCCGACCGAATTTCTCGGCACGGATGCTTTTTACACTGTAACTAACCTCCCAACAACGACCCCCCCTTTTGCCGACCGAATTTCTCGGCACGGATGTTTTTCACACTGTAACTAACCTCCCAAGAACGACCCCCCCTTTTGCCGACCGAATTTCTCGGCACGGATGTTTTTCACACTGTAACTAACCTCCCAAGAACGACCCCCCCTTTTGCCGACCGAATTTCTCGGCACGGATGCTTTTTACACTGTAACTAACCTCCCAAGAACGACCCCCCCTTTTGCCGACCGAATTTCTCGGCACGGATGTTTTTCATGTAGCCAAGTGGCGCCCCTTTCTCTTTGTGTGTGATTATCTCCTGCCCGACCCAGTTGCCTCCCCTGTCTATAGCTATTCCCTGTGTGTGCTAGTCACATTGGGTTTACATTTAAATAATGCCCTTTGTGCTAGGAAATCCCTAACTTGAAATGATGAGAAGCAGCAGCGTAACCTCTAACCATCAGTGCCTAAGGAGTGACTAAATAATACCTGGTTGTCTTTGTGCATTGTACTTTATTGTGTGTTTACTATCGTCAGTAGGGTAGACCCGACCGGATGCATTTCTAATCTCTTATCTCAGATTTAGGTGGTCGTTATGTAATGTGCCGCCAGCCTGTCTGTATCGTTGGAACGGCGTTTTGTCAAGTGGGTGTCATTTCTTTTGACAGGGTACATTATAGAAGACGCCAGGTGGCTTGGAGGTTTTAGTCTCTTACCCCCCCTTCTGTGTATCAGCTTTGACACTGCTTGTAATCTAATGAGCATTATCCGGTGTGCATACTATTTCCGGTGCTTGACACCGACCCGGCTTCATGCCTCGGTAACGATCCCTTTCATTGGGCAGGCATCTTAAGTAGAACGCCCCCCGTTGTCTGACACCTAGGTATTCTTCCTATTGGCAATCGGAAGTGACCAGCCTTTAAAAGGGAGAGCATTAGGCTAGGTCAGCAGACGCGTTTAGTGAGACCGATCATCGAGTGAGCTGGGTGCTGCTCATATGTTGTTGTCGTGAAAGTATCGAACCTCTGCCCAAATTTATCGCGACTTGTGAATTCGTGCTCTTGTGTTTCGCGACTAGCGTCAGCAGCAGTTTTGTGTTTAGGTTCCAAGTGTGCTCACTGAGGAGAATCTGTAAGTAACTAAATGCTTTATTCATTCCTTATGCCGTATTCATTCCTTATGCTTTATTCTTATGTTTCATTAGATGCTATGATGTTTGCATATATATGTACATTTTGCCTCTGATTTGGTCCCGGGCGATGTCCGACCGGTCTCGCGTCAGAGTTGATGACGCCATTTTGATCTAGCGGAGAGATGTGTTTTCTAGATCAGTTTCTAATTACTTTTATGATTTGACGCTGAAATTGAGCGTTAATAACTTCTAATATTTGATGACCAGTTGTTCTAAAGCTGTTTTAGAGTCTTGTAAATTAAAGACTCGTAAGAATCAAGTAAGACAGACTCGTTCTCATACGTTTCGTTTTCGCTGAGAAAAAGCCTGTCTCGCAATATTTTATGTCGAGAAGACCCATGTGTATCGTTGCGATCTTTTTCCCATTTTCATCACATATTATTTCTGGAGATCAGTAAAGTCTGAGTAGTAGTCGGTTAAAAGCCCAAAGTTAAGCCCCCAGTGCCATTGGCCCGTAAAGCTACCTATTTACGATTTAGGCGCAGAAACCCCTACAATTGATGAACGGGAATTATGGTTGACACATATATTTTGGGTAATGAACTCGATGAGAAAGCTTGTCCCACTATATTTTAAGTCGAGTAGACCTATGTTAGATCTCCTTTGTACAAGGACAGTTTTAATAACGATGAAGTCCGGTAAGGTAAGTCGAACCTTTCTCAGATCTCGGTTTTCGATGAGAAGGGATTTGAATACTTTGCTGGACGGAATTCCGCTTCGTAGCCAGTTTGTTGAGGAACAAAGAGGTTCTCAGTTTTCGCTTCGCTGAGGATCGCTCTTTGTTTCCAGCACTGTAACTGTAACTTTGTAGGCGAAGTGTACAACAACATGACATGCTTTATAAAGGTTTGTGATGCATTACTCTTCATGTGTTTTATCATGTTGCTGCATTTCAAGCCGTATGTCGTTGACGGTTAATTGGCTGTAAGATTGTAGTGTCCGCCATTTTTGACCGGCGTCCCCGTGTAATGATGTCAGAGCGCCCCCATTCCCCTAGGTCCGCCCCTGATACACATTACATGGCTTACCTTCCCTGTCTTTTGTCTGGCTTTGTGTGAGCCAGTCATGTTATGTATTCTGTCCTGTGTCACTCTACTGGTTCTACTTTGTTTGTCACATGCATTTTCATACTCTGATATTTTGCTAGTCTTCATTTGTATTACCCTTTTACCTGTACATAATCTTATGAGTTTTGATTATCATTCCTTTGATGAATTCAGGCATGAGAATGATAGAGATCTTCTGAGTTAAGATCTCAGACAATAGGAAGATATTGTCTACAGGATGCACAATTTTGACTGTTAATCCTCATGTTGCACTTTAAAGGCACTTGCCTGCAGAAGAACTTTGCGACTGATAGAACTGAACATTGTGTGCAGTCGCATAGAAGCAAAACAGACTTTTAATCTAAAGCGATATGATTTAGTCGCGTTTCCCTGTAAAGTAATAGACTGTTGTCTAACGCTTCATTTTGAAGCATGGGAGCTTGCGCTTACCCCATGCCTGAGTTATCTTTCTTATTCTTGTCGTTATTATTCAACTCGATGAAGATGAGTCTTCATGGCGATGAACACGCTTAATAATAACAATTATTTTGCAGTTGTGATTCATGCAGTTGTTTAATTTATGAAGAGCATTTTCCTATGCAAGGCTTAGGCCTAAGGGAAGATGTTGGTTACTTCCCTTGACATTAGCTGTTGTGGAGTTGTTTAACTCACTGTGGATTCTCTTTCAGAGAATGCTGTGTCTGCAGGATTTTGGCTGTATTGTTACTTGTCTCACTGCGGACTTCCTGGCAGCCACTGGTCTGAGGATCTAGCACGGCCACCAACATCGAACGCAGAAGAAGAAGAAGAAGAAGTTACTTGTCTATATTTGTCATGATTATTTTGACAAATGATACATTCATTGGGTTATGCTTTGTATTATGACATGTGTGACTTAGAAGGCATGTTGTTTATAATTGTATTTTCTTTTCTTTTTAGTGCCTTCTTCTTTACACTGCTTTCTGGTTTGCACCAGAAATACATATTGTTTCTGGTTTACACCAGAAATTCTGGTTTCATATATATATATTGTTTCTGGTTACTACCAGAATAATCACCTTTTAATTACACTGTTTCTGGTTGCTACCAGAATAACCTTGTCTTTTAATTACACTCATTTCTGGTTTACACCAGATATACATATATATATATTATACTGTTTCTGGTTGATACCAGAATTCATAGTTTATATTTTTGGTTTACACCAGAAATTCTGGTTTCATATTCATAGTTTATATTTCTGGTTTGCACCAGAAATACATATTGTTTCTGGTTTTACACTAAATACATATATTGTTTCTGATTCTGGTACTGGTAGATACCAGAACTCATAGTTCCTATTTTTGGCTACTAGAATAATTCATAATTGCTATTTCTGGTTTTATGTAAGCATTGCTATTTCTTGTATTAGAGTTCTGTTTATTGTTTCTATTTTATAACTTATAGCATTGTTTCTAGTTGCAACCAAATTTAGCTAAACTGTTTTGGAATATTTATGATTTAGATAAGCTAACTGAGTGGTTAATTTTAGTTACATTTTGCTTCAATAAAAGTTAAGTTAAGATAAGTTAAAGCAACCTCTGTCTTCGGTGTCTTATTTTGTATGCTCCTCTGCCTGTGCTATATATCCTTATCCTTCCACCCGACATTCCCACATTCACACTGTAACCTCCCAAAAACGACGCCCTCCTTTTTCCGACGACCGACCTACCAACTTAGGGTCAATAACGACTTTGACCTTTTAACCAGCGAGTGTCAAAGTTCGTAATTGGGATGGGAGAGGTTGGGTAGGGGTAGTTAGAACGACAACTCAATAATGAATTGCTGGTTACATATTCTGTGAGTGTGTGCTCACCAACTGAGACCTCGGGTCAATGACCCATACTTGCCAATTAGCACGGTTTACCAGTGGGGCGGTCTCCTGTGATGTCTGAGGGAAAACCTGCCTGTCCCAGGTTACAGACACTGATCTTCTTACCCGGGGTCAATCAGCGAGTTTTACCTATGAGACCGCGCGAGCGCGCGCGTGTGTGTGTGTGAGTGTGTGTGCGTGTGTGTGTGTGTGTGAGTGTGTGTGTGTGTATGTGTGTGTGTGTGTGAGTGAGTGTGAGTGTGTGTGAGTGAGTGTGAGTGTGTGTGAGTGTGTGTGAGTGTGTGTGAGTGAGTGTGTGTGTGTGTGTGTGTGAGTGTGTGTGTGTGTGTGTGTGTGTGTGTGTTATGTCTGCCCGTCTGTGCGCTGGTGTATGCACGTACATCATGCTTATCCATATGCACATCAAATGGGAACACAAATAGGATAAGGGACACAACTTTCAAGACTGAACTGCCCAACAGTTTCCTCCCCTGTAAAAAAAGTATACCTCCCAAACTCCCAATAAATTCCGCTCCTTATTACGACCGATTTTTCGGGATATTTTCAAGGTCGTTAGTGGGAGGGTTTACTGTAGTAGGCTAAAAACAGCGGTGTTCTAAGGCCCGATCATAAGCTCTACAGTGTAGGCGCTTTTGACCAATCGACGCCGCGGAGACACAGGCCGACGATTCAGTTTAAACATCAACATCGGTGTCGACAGACGCTATGTGTTAGAGGAATATTAAGAGTACACATTTTGCTAAAATATTTTAATTTCTTTATGTATTACGTTTTGATATGGTGGACTGCCATTTTAGAACCCTTGGCTGGGTATGAGAGGGGGGGGGGGTATGGGGCCTCGTCCGTTTCGCGGGGTAGCACCTGGTTGGATTGTTTAGCCATGCATGGGTGAAAGTAGCCCGTCAATTGACTGAAATCCGTCAATCTGAAAATAAGTCTGACGGAAATTCCGTCAATCCGCAATTTTTATTAATTTAAAAAAAAAAAAAAAAAAAAAATTTTTTTTTTTTTTAATTTTTTTTTTTTAAGCGGAACGCGTTTTCGAACTGCTATGCGGTAAACCCCGTAGGTGAGGTTTCTTCGCTTTCGGATTCGCTCTGCATCACGATAAAAAAAAAGTTCTCGCGTTTTGGCAGGCATTTCGAAGTGGTGACATGATTTCTGCGGAAAACGCATGGACAGATCTTATTGATGCTGGTCTAGCCAACAAAGGCGATGGGACTGGTTGGAGTTCATGAAACTAAAACTGTGTGTGATAAGTTTGGTGCTTCAAACTCAAGTGCTTTTCCTTGAGAACTTTGCACTATAAGAGATGCTACTGCTTAGTTGCTATTTTGTGCAGTGCTACATCATGCTGTTTGCATGTGTGACATTCTGTTTCATCATTTATTTCAATGCCTGTCTGGCAATGTTTGCTTCTTATAATTAAATATTTTGAACTTTTATTTCAGTTGTTCAGTTGTTCAGTTTCTATTTCATTTAGTAATTGGCTGTTGTCAATGTTAATTGTTATCAATTGTGTCGTTGTGTTGGAAGATGCAAGTGTGAAAAGATACAAAAGAAAAATGATTACTTCTGTGAATTGTTTTGATTTTGTTTACCCTTTTTACCTCCCGCAGTGGGGCACTGCGGTTATGAAATTAAAAGCCCCTCCTGTTTTTGGAACCGCAGGAGCTTTCTAGTTTGCTGTTAGGTAGATTTTTGGTTCCTCTTTCCTGTCATGCTCTCTTTTTCTTCATGAATTCTTTTCTTTTTTCTGCCTTCTTGCTCATTCACCTGTATTTTTTCCAAAAATCTCTTCTCTTGCCGCTTGTCTTGCGATTCATGTATAGTTTAATCTGTTAGTGTTCTGATGTAAGTCCAGCAGTAGATAGGTTAAGCCTATTTTAACATACTGGAAACTGGTAATCTTCCAGTAGGTATTAATTTAGTTTTACTAAAGCCTGCTGGGACACAAGTAATGGGTTAGTGCATTTGTAAACAGGAATCGCTTGACAAGTGGCCCCCTTCATCCCCCCCTTCCTCGTCCTGATATGGCTCTGCGTAGTCGGCTGGACGTTAAGCAACAAATAAACAAACAAACCCTTTTTACCATATTAGAATCTGAAGGTATTTTTTTGACCTGCATGATAGTGACAAAAAGTGTATTTTTTTGTCAGGAAAGGCCACAAAATCACAATGTATAATGCAAAAATTCGCTTTCGGCCGGGGGGCGTTGCCCCCCTGGACCCCCTAACGGGGCCCTGCCCCGTACCCCGCTAGGGCCTGGGCGGCCCCTGGACCCCTGCCTCAAAAAATTTTCAGTCAATTTGATTTTCATAGCTTTCACCCATGGCCATGCCATACAAATGTAAAAACATGTCAGAGTGGTACTTGATCAAACATACCTTTCCAACATGACTCCACCCTAATTCTGCGTGCTGGTGCAGGCATTGTGTGGGTGACAGATTATGTTGTTTAATGTAGTGGTGAAGTGTTGGGAATAGTCTTTTGATTTCTCCGCAATCACTGAACATGTGTTCGACGGAAATATTCGTTCCACACTCGCAGAGAAGCGGAACAATTTTATATCTGCAACTGTTGGTTTTACTTGTGCGTACAATCTGTAGAAGGTTACGAGGGAGGGGAGGAGACGATCCTGGGCCCCTAGTTAGTTCCGGGTCGGAGGCTACCTGGCTGTTTAGCTTGGCTTGTCTCAGAGGTGGATCATTTTATGTCAATAATACATTGTGTTGGTAGCAGTGCTGCCTCTTCTTTCGCAGCACAGTCGGCCATTTTGTTACCATGATTTCCAGTTTGTGACGGAATATACAGGACTCTAAGGTCTACGCCAGAAATGATAATTTGATGCGATATTATTAAGGTTTCGTAATGAAGTTCAGTTCTGTTATTGGTTTTCCGAGAGAGAGCCTGTAGGGAGAATTTAGAGTCTGTGCAGAGCATAACTACGTTTGGTTTTATTGGTAGGTCGTTTATATTAGACAGTGCCATAATAATGGCACATAACTCGGCAGAGAAGATGGATATTCCAGGGTTCAATTCCTATCGTTTGGTAGTGTTTAGGTCAGGGTCAGTAATGGCACAGCCGACCGATCCGTCCTGAAGTTTAGAGATAGGCACATTTCCTAAGCACTTCTTGAATTTAGAATATTTTCAGCCAGCGGTGATGAGCTAGTTATGTTCCCAAGTACAGTGACGGTCGTTGACATCTCCCACTACTACCCAGTGTGTAGCTTCGTGCTTTATCTCTGTTAACCACTACTACCCAGTGTGTAGCTTCGTACTTTATCTATGTTAACCACTACTACCCAGTGTGTAGCTTCGTACTTTATCTCTGTTAACCACTACTACCCAGTGTGTAGATTCGTACTTTATCTCTGTTAACCACTACTACCCAGTGTGTAGCTTCGTGCTTTATCTCTGTTAACCACTACTACCCAGTGCGTAGCGTCGTGCTTTATATCTGTTAACCACTACTACCCAGTGTGTAGCTTCGTGCTTTATCTCTGTTAACCACTACTACCCAGTGTGTAGCTTCGTGCTTTATCTCTGTTAACCACTACTACCCAGTGTGTAGCGTCGTACTTTATCTCTGTTAACCACTACTACCCAGTGTGTAGCTTCGTGCTTTATCTCTGTTAACCACTACTACCCAGTGTGTAGCGTCGTGCTTTATATCTGTTAACCACTACTACCCAGTGTGTAGCGTCGTACTTTATCTCTGTTAACCACTACTACCCAGTGTGTAGCTTCGTACTTTATCTCTGTTAACCACTACTACCCAGTGTGTAGCTTCGTACTTTATCTCTGTTAACCACTACTACCCAGTGTGTAGCTTCGTACTTTATCTCTGTTAACCACTACTACCCAGTGTGTAGCTTCGTGCTTTATCTCTGTTAACCACTACTACCCAGTTTGTAGCTTCGTGCTTTATCTCTGTTAACCAGTCCGTTTCGTTTGGAAATGTGCATCCTTTAGGATAATAAATATTTACTACGTTTAGGTTTTTTTTACTGTTCTTTAAGTGTTGCTGAATTGCACACGAGTTATAATTGTTGTTCGTTACAGGCACTGGGGATTTGAAAGGGACGTAATTCAGGCTATCGCGTACACACGTTGCTACACGTACTTTCTTCCCTTTAGTCGCTACACTCACCGTGGGCGGGAAATACAATCATTCAAGTTTGGGAAGTTCGTTAAAAGATACATTTAAAGATTGGATGGCTAAAATATCGCATTTCTCGTTGACTAAAAAGTCGTAAAGATAATTAATATATAATTTAATGTTTCGCCAGTTCCACTGAAAAAGGGTTATACCTTTGTTATTTACACTATTTGTATGCCCAATTCGTGTTTCTCCCATTGTAGTGGAGACTGTGACTAACAAGCGAAAACAGTATACAGTGTTTAATCTGGGTTAACAAATCCATTATAATATGGTCATTTGAAAGTTTACAATTTCTTTAATGGTTAGGTCTGTGGCCCCAGCAAGGTATCCTAGAGCGAGGAGGGGACCGTCGAGTGTGACTGGTGTGTGTTTGTGTTCGTGAGTGTTTGGTATATGGAGGTGAGTGTTTGGTATATGGAGGTGAGTGTTTGGTATATAGAGGTGAGTGTTTGGTATATGGAGGTGAGTGTTTGGTATATGGAGGTGAGTGTTTGGTATGTGGAGGTGAGTGTTTGGTATATGGAGGTGAGTGTTTGGTATATGGAGGTGAGTGTTTGGTATGTGGAGGTGAGTGTTTGGTATATGGAGGTGAGTGTTTGGTATATGGAGGTGAGTGTTTGGTATGTGGAGGTGAGTGTTTGGTATATGGAGGTAAGTGTTTGGTATATGGAGGTAAGTGTTTGGTATATGGAGGTGAGTGTTTGGTATGTGGAGGTGAGTGTTTGGTATGTGGAGGTGAGTGTTTGGTATATGGAGGTGAGTGTTTGGTATATGGAGGTGAGTGTTTGGTATATAGAGGTGAGTGTTTGGTATATGGAGGTGAGCGATTATATCAGTGTACCTGGCCTTTGTTTCTGCTTTGCCTGTATCATGAAGATGAGTGTTTGTTCTAGGGATTCTTGAAGGTCTGACTGGTCTTTGGGGAGTGGTTTCTGTGTGGTGTGTATCTTAGACATAGACATAGACATAGACAGAGACAGAGACATAGACATAGAGAGACAGAGACATAGACATAGAGTGGTTTCTGTGTGGTGTGTATCTTAGACATAGACATAGACATAGACATAGACATAGACATAGACATAGACATAGATATAGACAGAGACAGAGACATAGACATAGACATAGAGTGGTTTCTGTGTGGTGTGTATCTTAGACATAGACATAGACATAGACATAGACATAGACATAGACATAGACATAGATATAGACAGAGACAGAGACATAGACAGAGACATAGAGTGGTTTCTGTGTGGTGTGTATCTTAGACATAGACATAGACATAGACAGAGACAGACACATAGACATAGACATAGACATAGAGTGGTTTCTGTGTGGTGTGTATCTTAGACATAGACGTAGAACACTTCATTATCTCAACGAGGAGAAACTCAGGTGTGGTGTATACAGCATTACAATAAACAACATAAAACATAAGAACATAAATAAAATATTGAGGCGCAAATAGTGCACTCATACTTGATTAGGAGGACAATATCAAAACAAATCTCTCTCTCTCTCTCTTCTCTCTTCTCTCTTTCTCTTCTCTCTTTCTCTTTCTCTCTCTCTCTCTCTCTCTCTCTCTCTCTCTCTCTCTCTCTCTCTCTCTCTCTCTCTCTCTCTCTCTCTCTCTCTCAATTCAATTCTCTCTCGCTCCATTTATATCACATTACGTCACATGCAGACGCGCGGGCTCATAGGCGCATGGAATCAATACATATTATCTTGTTCATGAGTGTTTGTGTCAGTTCTTCTTCTGCTTGTCTTCTTTCAATTTTAAGTTTGTCTAGGATCCCCTCCTCGACTTCTTTCATAACTTTGTTACAAATGGCTTGAGCCATGTCTTCTTGGTGTCTGGTCGTTGATCAACCTCGTCCACTTCTTTCATAACTTTGTTACAAATGGCCTGAGCCATGTCTTCTTGGTGTCTGGTTGTTGATCAACCTCGTCCACTTCTTTCATAACTTTGTTACAAATGGCCTGAGCCATGTCTTCTTGGTGTCTGGTTGTTGATCAACCTCGTCCACTTCTTTCATAACTTTGTTACAAATGGCCTGAGCCATGTCTTCTTGGTGTCTGGTTGTTGATCAACCTCGTCCACTTCTTTCATAACTTTGTTACAAATGGCCTGAGCCATGTCTTCTTGGTGTCTGGTTGTTGATCAACCTCGTCCACTTCTTTCATAACTTTGTTACAAATGGCTTGAGCCATGTCTTCTTGGTGTCTGGTTGTTGATCAACCTCGTCCACTTCTTTCATAACTTTGTTACAAATGGCTTGAGCCATGTCTTCTTGGTGTCAGGTCGTTGATCAACCTCGTCCACTTCTTTCATAACTTTGTTACAAATGGCTTGAGCCATGTCTTCTTGGTGTCAGGTCGTTGATCAACCTCGTCCACTTCTTTCATAACTTTGTTACAAATGGCTTGAGCCATGTCTTCTTGGTGTCAGGTCGTTGATCAACCTCGTCCACTTCTTTCATAACTTTGTTACAAATGGCTTGAGCCATGTCTTCTTGGTGTCAGGTCGTTGATCAACCTCGTCCACTTCTTTCATAACTTTGTTACAAATGGCTTGAGCCATGTCTTCTTGGTGTCAGGTCGTTGATCAACCTCGTCCACTTCTTTCATAACTTTGTTACAAATGGCCTGGGCCATGTCTTCTTGGTGTCAGGTCGTTGATCAACCTCGTCCACTTCTTTCATAACTTTGTTACAAATGGCCTGAGCCATGTCTTCTTGGTGTCTGGTTGTTGATCAACCTCGTCCACTTCTTTCATAACTTTGTTACAAATGGCCTGAGCCATGTCTTCTTGGTGTCTGGTTGTTGATCAACCTCGTCCACTTCTTTCATAACTTTGTTACAAATGGCCTGAGCCATGTCTTCTTGGTGTCTGGTTGTTGATCAACCTCGTCCACTTCTTTCATAACTTTGTTACAAATGGCCTGAGCCATGTCTTCTTGGTGTCTGGTTGTTGATCAACCTCGTCCACTTCTTTCATAACTTTGTTACAAATGGCTTGAGCCATGTCTTCTTGGTGTCAGGTCGTTGATCAACCTCGTCCACTTCTTTCATAACTTTGTTACAAATGGCTTGAGCCATGTCTTCTTGGTGTCAGGTCGTTGATCAACCTCGTCCACTTCTTTCATAACTTTGTTACAAATGGCTTGAGCCATGTCTTCTTGGTGTCAGGTCGTTGATCAACCTCGTCCACTTCTTTCATAACTTTGTTACAAATGGCTTGAGCCATGTCTTCTTGGTGTCTGGTTGTTGATCAACCTCGTCCACTTCTTTCATAACTTTGTTACAAATGGCTTGAGCCATGTCTTCTTGGTGTCAGGTTGTTGATCAACCTCCTCCACTTCTTTCATAACTTTGTTACAAATGGCCTGAGCCATGTCTTCTTGGTGTCTGGTTGTTGATCAACCTCGTCCACTTCTTTCATAACTTTGTTACAAATGGCCTGAGCCATGTCTTCTTGGTGTCTGGTTGTTGATCAACCTCGTCCACTTCTTTCATAACTTTGTTACAAATGGCCTGAGCCATGTCTTCTTGGTGTCTGGTTGTTGATCAACCTCGTCCACTTCTTT
>NC_090252.1:63602426-63624926 GCF_037325665.1 Littorina saxatilis
ATCAGCAGCAACTGCAACAGGTCATTCAGCCCAGTTCCAATCAGTCAGTATTGAGTATGCCCCCCTCTCGCCTGGTCAACTGCACGACATCTGGCTGGCATTGAGCGGATGAGGCGATTGACGGAGGCGATGTGGACATTGGGCCACACGTCCCTGATGGCCTGCTCCTGGGCTGCAGCGGTTGCGGGCCTTGGCTGCACGTTGTTCAGCTCCTGTTGCAGGGCATCCCAAAAGTGTTCGATAGGGTTGAGATCAGGGCTATAGGCAGGCCACTGCATCACCCTGATGTTGTGATGCTGCAGAAAGTCGGCTGTAAGTCTGGCAGTGTGAGGCCTGCCGTTGTCCTGCTGCAGAGTGAAGTTCCTGTGCTGGTTGAAAAAGGGAACCACAGCTGGCCTCAGCACATGGTCAATGTAGCGCTCTGCTGTGACGCCATTGCCTCGTCCTGGGCCGATGTTTTGAAAGATGATGGGTCCCAGGACTTCATGCAGGCAGATGCCGACCCATATCATCACACTAGGGCCTCCCCAGCGATCCCATTCCAAGATGTTGTTGGGAGCATATCTCTGGTTGTCTCGCCTCCAGATCCGGATGCGGCCGTCAGCGTTGCTGACACAAAACCGACTCTCATCTGTGAACAGAATGTTCTGCCACTGTCGCCAGGTCCAGTTCAAGTGCACTGTGCGAATTGGTACCTGGCTAGTCTGGCGTGAGCGGTCAGTACAGGTGCTCTCCTGGCGGGACGTCTGCAGTAAAGGCCTCTGTCAACCAGCC
Organism: Littorina saxatilis; assembly: GCF_037325665.1. Taxonomy (NCBI): domain Eukaryota; kingdom Metazoa; phylum Mollusca; class Gastropoda; order Littorinimorpha; family Littorinidae; genus Littorina; species Littorina saxatilis. The sequence continues at coordinate 63,603,201 of NC_090252.1, forward strand.
GACGTCGAACTGTGCGGGAACTTACTGGCCTGTTGCGGTTGCCATCAACGTCTCTGGCTGTTGCTGCTGCAGTGTGGAACGGAACGTGCTGTCGATAAATGGCACGATTTTCTCGTTCAGTGGTGACACGTGGTCTTCCACTCCTTGCCAAGTCATTCGTGGACCCAGTTTGCAAATAACGTTGCCAGAGACGGGTGATGCTAGACGGATGGACGTCAAAAGCATAAGCAACCTCATTCTGTGGCGTTCCCAGCGTCAGCTGGCCTATTGCTCTTTCACGGTCACTGGCGTTCAATCTCGGAATAGATGGTTTTTGGAATAGGGGAATGCCAGATAGCGTACAATACTGCCATTTATACGGCATGAACAGCGAGTCGTGCTGAGACCCAAAAATTCGGCATTCGGCACTTCCATTGTCTCTGCACGTGCAGCACAACCATTTCATCTTTCTCGCTCTGTGCAGATCTAGCATGGCAAGTTTTGCACGTGCCTTTCTCACAGCGGCATCACTAGACACTGCTGAGTCCGACGTGGACCAATTTTAACCATAGGCACATGATAATAAGACATCATCTTGAAAATATCGTTCTGAAAACAAATTGCGTTTATTTTGCCTTTCAGTATAGATACATCGTGTTTTGTTGGCGTAACACAAAAAATACGGTTCGCATTAGCTCGTGAGAAAAAACTTGAGATGGGTGGCTGTATATTTGTTGCACAGAGAGGCGCCAAACATCCTGCTCTTAACTTTTGGTAGATGAAGAATGTTCAGTATATTATTTGTCTTTGTATCCACGATACTACATTTGCTTGAGTGCGATTTTAACCGTTGCTTCAGCATCATCAACTCTCCCAGGTTCTTACTTTTTGTGGAATATTGGTACATTTGACCTTTGCACGCTTCCCACGAATGCAGTGTGCACATAGTGTAATGTCATGAGTTAGCTATGTACAATGTATCAGGGATAGTATAGTTTAGCCGTTTTCTTGTGTCTTAAACCATTCAGGTTTTATGACGTTTTGTAGTATGATACCCACACATAAGTAGGATACATAATGCATAACATTACTGCGGGAAATGATCGATACGACACGCATTACACTCATGTTGCAGACCACATAACCACATAAAACCATGTTGTCGACATAAGACGAGAACTACCCACTTTCACACGCCGAAAAGGTAAGCAGAAAAGTGTAACAAGCTGACACTGAGACCGTCCATGTTGACCGTCAGACCGTTAAGTTTACAGTAACTAAGTTGTACAAAATTACACAAAAGCAATACTTTTTTGGTATTCAAGTTCGAACCAATCGTTTTGCAATCTGTAACCTTTGAAAACCAAAACTGAATGATGTCTGTTACATGCAAGTTATGCATGTCGTATCCTTGTGTTTTTCAACTACATAACTTTGAATTGATCTATTTCTGTCATTTGTACACGCAGCGCAACCAAAATCACAAGATGCACTGAGCATAAGCTAGTCCACGTCTCTATTACACGAAGTGTGTGCTTGAATGCATGTCATATCAACAAAACAGCTTTGAATGCAAGGTTTTGCTTGTTGACAGCAACATCTGTTAAGAAGTCTTTGAAAACGGGCACTGTGAGCAATATTTTCAAGGATCACTTTAATGCAGCAACAAAAGAATATAATGAAGTACATATTGGACACTATAAACTTGAATACATATCGTGCATTTTGAGAAGCTGCTTAAGTGATATTTCTAGACCTACTAGTACTACCCTTCTTCGTGTTATGCAGACCATATCTTGAGTGTCATGCTAACAAAACACGATGTATCTATTTGTTGGGCGTGATCTTGTGAGGACCAGTGTCATCACTCAGTCTGTGTCTGAACCAACCTGTCGTCATCACCACAGTAGAGACGTGTTACAGGCAGTGTGAAGTGTATATATGTAACCTGTCACCATCACCACAGTATTGTGAGCCTAAGGCCTGGCGCTCACGGATCACCTATGTAACTTCAGCAGGACAGACGACGCACTGCTGCTGATTATCCCAGCCCGCTACACGTTGCGTGAAAGAAAAACAGGGTAAGTACTCGTCATAATCCCTATCGCAGCATCAATAACTTATGCAGTGCGTCGTCTGTGCCGCTGAAACTGCGCAGGTATATTCTGCCCTTACTGTTTTGTGGTTTGTGTTAGTTTGCAGAACTGGAGGTGGTTCATTTTGCCGTTGCATATTAGGCAATCTTCCCTTACCACATATAACCCACCCCAGTGTAATTTGATGAGCTATGCACCCCGGGTATTAAGAGTGTGTCACGTGGTCGCTGTCGTTGTGTCGACACCACGCATACATGAGGAGTTGAGAATATTTCAACCAGGAAGTTTTTCCTTGCGTCACACCTTGTGTTAGTTCTTTGTTGCATTCTGTCTTAGCAACGGTTTGTTCTCAGTATCTCTGTCTGTATTACATCTTGCTACATTACAATTTAACATTTTAATCTCTAAATGACGTTCGTTTTGCAATCAAGGCATAAACGGGAGTGCCAGATAGTGAATTACCGAGTTTGGAGTGTGTGACCGACAATACTGTATTAGCTTACTTGTGGACTGGGTGGCCGAGTGGTAGCGCACTTGCGCTCGGAATCGAGAGGTTGCGAGTTCGACCCTGGGTCAGGGCGTTAGCAATTTTCTCCCCCCCCCCCCCTTTCCTAACCTAGGTGGTGGGTTCAAGTGCTAGTCTTTCGGATGAGACGAAAAACCGAGGTCCCTACGTGTACACTACATTGGGGTGTGCACGTTAAAGATCCCACGATTGACAAAAGGGTCTTTCCTGGCAAAATTGTATAGGCATAGATAAAAATGTCCACCAAAATACCCGTGTGACTTGGAATAATAGGCCGTGAAAAGTAGGATATGCGCCGAAATGGCTGCGATCTGCTGGCCGATGTGAATGCGTGATGTATTGTGTAAAAAAAATCCATCTCACACGGCATAAATAAATCCCTGCGCCTTGAATATGTGCGCGATATAAAATTGCATAGACAAAATAAAATAAAATAAAAAAATAAAAATCCCTGCGCTTAGAACTGTACCCACGGAATACGCGCGATATAAGCCTCATATTGATTGATTGATTGATTTACGTGAACAAAAATGATTTAAGGTTCAGTGGGGTCATGCATGATCATATGTTTGTCACGTTTCGTAGTGTAAGATGTGTCGGGTTGAGGGCTGTGAACTGTAGCGTTCCAACGTAAGACAGCACTGTGCTTTAAAAAGATCAGTGTAACACGTGTTGTTGTGTTGGGCTGAGGACTGTGAACTGTAGCGTTACAACTACACATCACAGTGCTGTCAAAATATCAGTGTAACACGTGTTGATGTGTTGGGTTGAGGACTGTGAACTGTAGCGTTACAACTACACAGCACAGTGCTGTAAAAAGATCAGTGTAACACGTGTTGTTGTGTTGGGCTGAGGACTGTGAACTGTAGCGTTACAACTACACAGCACAGTGCTGTAAAAAGATCAGTGTAACACGTGTTGATGTGTTGGGTTGAGGACTGTGAACTGTAGCGTTACAACTACACAACACAGTGCTGTAAAAAGATCAGTGTAACACGTGTTGTTGTGTTGGGTTGAGGACTGTGCATGAACGGTAGCGTTACAACTACACAGCACAGTGCTGTACAAGATTAGTGTAACGCGTGTTGTGTTGGGCTGAGGACTGTGAACTGTAGCGTTACAACTACACATCACAGTGCTGTAACAAGATTAGTGTAACACGTGTTGTGTTGGGCTGAGGACTGTGAACTGTAGCGTTACAACTACACATCACAGTGCTGTAACAAGATCAGTGTAACACGTGTTGTTGTGTTGGGTTGAGGACTGTGATTTGTAGTGTTACAACTACACAGCACAGTGCTGTAAAAAGATCAGTGTAACACGTGTTGTTGTGTTGGGCTGAGGACTGTGAACTGTAGCGTTACAACTACACAGCACAGTGCTGTAAAAAGATCAGTGTAACACGTGTTGATGTGTTGGGCTGAGGACTGTGAACTGTAGCGTTACAACTACACAGCACAGTGCTGTAAAAAGATCAGTGTAACACGTGTTGATGTGTTGGGCTGAGGACTGTGAACTGTAGCGTTACAACTACACAGCAAAGTGCTGTAAACAGATCAGTGTAACACGTGTTAATGTGCTGGGTTGAGGCCTGTGATCTGTAGTGTTACAACAAAACACAGCACTTGTGTCTCAGAATCTTTCTGTTGGACTGAACATCTTGAGAGCTGTGTCTGAGCACCACAGGTAAGTCTGTTCTGTCGTTATACAACACTAACATCAAACGCAATCGCCCACAAGCAAGATGCAAAAGACCACACAAAATATTCCAAAATAAGGCATTTTTCGAGGAGTAAATCCTATTTCTTGACATTAATAACTTATGCTAAGTTATGCCGTACTCATAAGACGTTTAAACTGTTTAGAAATATGACCATATTTTGAGGGAAGAAAAGGCCTTACTTTCAAGGACTTTTTGTGATTTGTAATCCTTGTGTCAGCACATTGCTGTCACAGGTCGGTATAAGCCGTGATGAGTTACCACCCCTGTCAGATATATTTCTGTTCCACTCTCCCCCACCCCCGTCCACACACTCACACTGTACCCCAACACCTTCGTCGTCACGGGTAGGTGCTAGCGGTTGTGTTCGTGAGCGGGGTGGTTACCCGACTTGACTGTTGGTTCTGTTCTACACATCATATACTCTCCCTACACACATCATACCCTCCCTACACAAATCATACCCTCCCTACACACATCATACCCTCCCTACACACATCATACCCTCCCTACACACATCATACCCTCCCTACACACATCATACGACATACCCTCCCTACACACATCATACCCTCCCTACACACATCATACCCTCCCTACACACATCATACCCTCCCTACACACATCATACCCTCCCTACACACATCATACCCTCCCTACACACATCATACCCTCCCTACACACATCATACCCTCCCTACACACATCATACCCGACGTCCCCACAGACACACACACCCGCCTTGTGACTACAAGAAAATCTTAAATTGCTGTTCGGTACAGGTAGATTTCAGGGGACTGAGTGTGGTACCTGGATATGGCTGCAGAGTGGTTCGCCGATATGCTCTGATGTGAACAGCCACTGTAAGTTTTATTCATCATTTCTTAAATTCGGTTGTGGATGTTATAATTCATCCCATCAGTCAACATTTCCATACGCGGCAGAGACTAACTCTGGCCAAACGATAGGTATCTAAAAGTGATCCATCCAGTAGAAACCAAACGTGGTGTTTCTGGTGCGAGACAGAAGGTGCGCACTATGACCACCACCACCACCACCACAACCACCACAACTCCGACAGCAACCTGTTCAGACTGTCGTGAGTTAACTCCGATTCGTATTTCTTGTTACATTATTTCTTATTTGCCGTCGCGATATACCTTGAACGGTTGAAAACGACGTTAAACACCAAATAAAGAAAGAAAGAAATAATTTCTTATTTGTCAATTTAACAGCTTCCTGGACTAGTGGTTTTATCACGCATCATGGCGAGCTCCACCAGTGGGGAGGACACCCGTGGCAACTTGGTGGACATTATGAAACAGCTGTCCCTTGACGCTCTCACCCGTGACAACTTGGTGGACGTTGTGAAACAGCTGTACCCTGACGCTCTCACCCACACCTACGTTGTACCACCTGTGCATCTTGCCCGGGTGCCTTATAACAAAGACACAGTACCCAGTACTGACCAGGAGGTGCTTGTGCTGCCCTCTAGTGAGCAGCTTCAGCAGCAGCAGGCCAACATTCAAGCAGACTTTGCACAGCAGCACGTGCTGCACAACTTGCAGCAACTCGGAGATTCCGGAAATGAGGTCATGTTCGTGGTGTCTGAGCTGAACTTTAAGGACTACCTCAACAAGCCGTTCTACGCCAAACACACAGGCAAGCTCCCAAAGCCAGCAAGCTTACCTAAAGAGCTTCGGCATCACGGAAAGCAGGGAGACTTTGACATCCTGGTGATTCACCGACAGTATGGTATCATGATCGGAGAGATCAAGTCTGTCGGTAAGACCGAGGCAAGCCGAGCGGACACTGAGGTGGTCAAGGTTATTGGCAAGGCGGTCAAGCAGTTGGACAAGTGTGAGGTGCACGCCAGACACATGGTCAGTGACATTGCTCCCGGCCTGACTGTGAGGAAGACTCTCTTCTTGCCCTTCGTCAGCCATACCCAGCTGAGGCGGATACTGAATGACAAAAACAATTCCAAGTTACAACAGGTGAGAGAGAGCGAGAGAGAGAGAGAGAGAGAGAGAGAGAGAGAGAGAGAGAGAGAGAGAGAGAGAGAGAGTGAGAGAGAGAGAGAGAAAGAAATAGACAGACAAACAGACCGACAGACAGGGAGAGACAGAGACACAGAGAGAGAGAGAGAGAGAGAGAGAGAGAGAGAGAGAGAGAGAGAGAGAGAGAGAGAGAGAGATTCAGATTCAGATTCAGATTCAAAACTTTAATACAAAGGGATAAAGGTTTTAGGCAATGCCTAATCTTCCAACCTGTCCCTTTTAGACATACATGACATTATACATTACAATTATATATTTATATAACATGAGAGATTGAGAGAAAGAGACACAGGGAGAGAGAGAGAGAGAGAGAGAGAGAGAGAGAGAGAGAGAGAGAGAGAGAGAGAGACTGAGTATTTTACAATCTAATGAGCTATTCAAAAGTTTATAAATCGACTTTTTTTTTGTTCAACATCACGTGCCGCCTATCTGTGTGTAATACGCTGTGACTCATTCTAGACAGATAAGTATTGTGGTGACGTTGTGACGTGTATGTGTCACGCAATTTTACGACAGGTATAAATTATCTACATTGCAGGCGGTGTGTCAGAGCCTGGGTGCAGCCAACACAGCAGAGGCCATACAGCTGTGCTGTTGCTCTGACCAACTGTCCCAGCCTGCATCGTACTGGCACGTGACACCCGCCGTGTTATCACAGCTGAGCACCTGGTGGCAACACAGGATGGCCTGTACTGTGGACACTCGGCTCACTGATCAACTTTACCTGGACATCGTGGCCAGGTGAGAGAAGTGACAACATCATGTCAGTTACGTCACATGCACAGACGGTGCTGAAACAATGTCGTTATTTTACGTTTGAGTTTAGATTATCATTTATCTTTATCTTAATTGTTTCTGTTACAGGTTCATTGGTCCGGCCACCACGGTGTCTGTACCCTGCTACAACAGTGTCCGCGTGGAGGTGCGGACTGCAGGCCAGGCGGTGGCGGAACTGGGGCGGAGGCTGGCACTTCTGGTTCTGACCCTGCAGCAGCTGGACCTGATGAGCAGAGACCCGCCACTGGTCTGCATTACGGGAGCGCCTGGAACAGGTGACAAGCTCACAGCTTCTCTTACTAGATTGTTTGTTTCTTATTTTGTTTGTTTGTTGTTGTTGGTCTTGCTGCCGATTTGTGACTGTTCTCTTAACGATTTTTTGTCGAAGCAAGATGGAACACTAAGCTCAGCCGTCTGTTTCGCGTTAAAGGCTACATCGGCGCGCGGCAGATGCAGCTCTAGTTTCTTGTGCTGGCAACACTACATTTAGTTCTGTGGCCTTCTGCTATAACAAGATTCAGTCTCCTATGCTCACTCTGCTAACTAATTAAGCCTCCAGGAAAAGCTGTTCACAGCAAACGCCCTGTACTTAGGGTCTTTGTTCAAAGTCGCACAGTTTTCAACGGGAGTTTCTTCTCGACCAGAAGCCTGCCGGCAATTGATCATAATTGAGGTTGTCTTTTTACATGGTTAACTTCGCGATTATTTTGCTGTACCAACTTTTGCCTGCCTTATCATCGACAAAAATCGGCTCAAAATCGGCTGAAAGTCGCACATGTGAACATCACTAGTAGGACATGACGTGAATGAGGTTACACCGTACACCTGCTGACATGTGTGTGAAGGGTGCTGTGCTCATACTGCTGCCACAAAGAAAAACAAACCCACCACCACCCTTTTATTACTACTTCTGCTGCCTCTGCCACTGTTTTATATTTGTTTAAAACACCCGCACACAACATTTTGGTAATTTTCATTAATGTTCCTTTCATCATCATCATCATCATCATCATCATCATCATCATCATCATCATCATCATCATCATCATCATCATCGTGAACAACAAGAATAATTATTATTGTCGTCGCTGTTGTTGCGGCAAACGATACTGACAGAATTTTTTTCTGATTTCCTTTTGGGGCTGTCACACTAGCGTTTTGGAGAAACATATGTCTAGCGTATGAACAGTCAAAAAAATAATATAAATACGTTGGCATACGTCCAAAAAAAAGCATCAACATTCTAAATTGGACTTATGCATAACGTATTCATAGCGTACGTCTAACTTATTACAAACACATCACTAACTTATATCAAACTTATGATAGCGTATCATAGCGTATGACCAGCGTATGTCTAGCGGCCTCGCCTTATGCCCAACGTATGAGTAACTTATGAGAAACCTATGCGCAGCGGGATCGGCGTGTTTCGAACGATCACGTGACAATCACAATAAATATTGCGTCAATCTCAGACAGAACATCATTTCACACTGTGCGAGCAACCAACATGGGTCCGAAGAAGCAGACTGCTACCAAGAGCCGCAGAGGAAGAGCCATTTATATACAGGGACAGCAAAACGCCAATCACACGCTAGTTGTACGGTAGCGACACGTTCAATAAGTTACACGATCGTCAGACATGCTTCGAATACGTTAGATATAGGTAAGACATAGGTTACAAGTAAGTTACTACTGTAATAGGTTATCGATAAGTTAGCTGTATGGTACACCTTTCTGCTAGCGTATCTCGACGCGGGCTTTTAACGTATTACTACTTATAAGAAACCTACACCAGTCCTAACTTATGTCAAACGTACTCTAGCGTTTCGATGAAAATTTTCACAAGTCCGCATAAGTTACTGCTATACGTGATAGTGTGACAGCCCCATAACAGTGCTTGATGCCAGCTTCTTTGCTCAAATGACGTCTTAGTCGAATGAATGACGCGATGTGTATGACGTTGTTTTTTGTCAAGTTTTACTTTATCGTCATCGTACCAGAACGTTCTAGTTTTGTTGGAGGACGGTTTCATTTGTTTTGTGCACGCTGTGTGTGGTGTCTGATTCCATCCAAAATGTGTCAACTGAAGGAAAGGCATCCAGCTGACTCGGAGAAAAGTTTGTTCATTTAGTCTCCATGAAATTTAATTTTCTAAAATAAGAATGTTCTTGGCAGTTATATCCATTTTGTTATGCTTATTGCTATGTTCCTGATGCTGTGTTTCGCGTGTAACTGGTGAAACGGACTCAATGTAACAGAGCCTTCCTTTCACATTGTATTGTAATACATGTATATTGTTTAGGTCATATTTTATGTGTGAACAGGTAAGACAGTTCTGGTACTGCAGGGGTTGGGGTGGCTGATCGTGGGCCTACATCTTCCCTATCACCAGGGTCACGATGTGCAAGTCGTCTCTACATGTAACACTGCCTTGTTTTCACATTGTCCTGCAATATATTAACCTTACTATTGTTTGTGTTCCAACAGGTAAGACAGTGATGCTGGTGCTGCAAGGCTTGCGGTGGCTGCGACAGGGGCACGATGTGCACGTGTTGTCAACAGTGTACAACACCCGGGCCGTCAACACATCCATCACACAACAGCTGGAGATGTCGCTGAGCGCGGGCCCGACGCCTTCCCTGACACCAGGCAGCGTGTCGTTCCACCGATACAATTTCTGGGACAGGGAGGCTGATGTCGAGCAGGCAGTCACCGACCTCTTGGCATGTGTGAAAAACGGCCACCTACACGTCTTGATCGACGAGGCGAGCTTTGACAGCAGGTTTGTGTTCATACGTGTGTGTGTGTGTGTGTGTGTGTGTGTGTGTGTGTGTGTGTGTGTGTGACGACTGTGTGTGTGTGTGTGTGTGTGTGTGTGTGTGTTTGAGAGAGAGAGAGAGAGAGAGAGAGAGAGAGAGAGAGAGGAGAGAGAGAGAGAGAGAGAGAGAGAGAGAAAGAGAGAGAGAGAGAGAGAAAGAGAGAGAGAGAGAGAGAGAGAGAGAGAGAGAGAGAGAGAGAGAGAGAGAGAGAGAGAGAGAGAGAGAGAGAGAGAGAGAGAGAGAGAGAGAGAGATAACTGTCTGATTCATGTAACTCGCACCACAGTGTACGAGTGGAATTGCATGTTGTTTTAACCACAGTGTGCGTAAATTGGTAAAATATCAAGTGACATCTTTTTGACTCACATGCGAAGCAAAAGTGAGTCTATGTACTCACCCGAGTCGTCCGTCCGTCCTTCCGGACGTCCGTCCGGACGTCCGTCCGTCCGTCCGGACGTCCGGAAAACTTTAACGTTGGATATTTCTTGGACACTATTCAGTCTATCAGTACCAAATTTGGCAAGATGGTGTATGATGACAAGGCCCCAAAAAACATACGTAGCATCTTGACCTTGCTTCAAGGTCAAGGTCGCAGGGGCCATAAATGTTGCCTAAAAAACAGCTATTTTTCACATTTTTCCCATTTTCTCTAAAGTTTTTGAGATTCAATACCTCACCTATATATGATATATAGGGCAAAGTAAGCCCCATCTTTTGATACCAGTTTGGTTTACCTTGCTTCAAGGTCAAGGTCACAGGAGCTCTTCAAAGTTGGATTGTATACATATTTTGAAGTGACCTTGACCCTGAACTATGGAAGATAACTGTTTCAAACTTAAAAATTATGTGGGGCACATGTTATGCTTTCATCATGAGACACATTTGGTCACATATGATCAAGGTCAAGGTCACTTTGACCCTTATGAAATGTGACCAAAATAAGGTAGTGAACCACTAAAAGTGACCATATCTCATGGTAGAAAGAGCCAATAAGCACCATTGTACTTCCTATGTCTTGAATTAACAGCTTTGTGTTGCATGACCTTGGATGACCTTGACCTTGGGTCAAGGTCACATGTATTTTGGTAGGGAAAATGTGTAAAGCAGTTTTTGAGTCACTTGAGAAAAAGTGACTCTATGTAATCGGTCAGTGTTAGTCTGTCCGGCCGGCCGTCCGTAGACACCACCTTAAAGGCCAACATCCACAAGAATTTTTCTCCTGGAGCGACCTAAACTTGAACCCGAGGCAGTTCGCCAAAAAGAACCGCCGATCACGAGAAAAGCATGCGTATCGCATGCGAGACGATTTGCAAGCCAGCCAGCGCAGCAGCGGGTGGGGATTTGGTCTCGGCAAAGAAACAAACAATGCAGTGTTTGATCTCGGTGAGACTGAAAGAGAGACAGAGAGCACGAGAGAGAGCGACAGGGACACAGTGATTCAAGGCGCACAACTCTAGTAAAGTTGTCGTAGCACGTCCGCCTATGGCCAAAGTGATCCGGGTTCGATTCCCGGCATGTGTGGTCTATGTTTGTTTTTTGTTTTTTTTAATTCTTGTTTACTATTGTTTATTATTTTACTCTAATAATTTTTTTAATTGTGTAAAATAAATTAAATTTTTTTTTTTAAATCCACGTGCACAAGACAAAAACTTTCATACTGGGGGAGCGAGCCAGTCTGAAGAGTACTCGGGTCCAGTGCCAGCGTTTTTACATTTAGTCAAGTTTTGACTAAATGTTTTAACGTAGAGGGGGGAATCGAGACGAGGGTCGTGGTGTATGTGTGTGTGTGTGTGTGTGTGTGTGTGTGTGTGTGTGTGTGTGTGTGTGTCTGTGCGTGTGTGTGTGTCTGTGCGTGTGTGTGTGTAGAGCGATTCAGACTAAACTACTGGACCGATCTTTATCAAATTTGACATGAGAGTTCCTGGGTATGATATTCCCATACTTTTTTTCATTTTTTATATTTAGTCAAGTTTTGACTAAATATTTTAACATCGAGGGGGAATCGAAACGAGGGTCGTGGTGTATGTGCGTGTGTCTGTGTGTGTGTCTGTGTGTGTGTGTGTGTGTGTGTAGAGCGATTCAGACTAAACTACTGGACCGATCTTTATGAAATTTGACATGAGAGTTCCTGGGTATGAAATCCCCGAACGTTTTTTTCATTTTTTTGATAAATGTCTTTGATGACGTCATATCCGGCTTTTCGTGAAAGTTGAGGCGGCACTGTCACGCCCTCAATTTTCAACCAAATTGGTTGAAATTTTGGTCAAGTAATCTTCGACAAAGCCCGGACTTCGGTATTGCATTTCAGCTTGGTGGCTTAAAAATTAATTAATGACTTTGGTCATTAAAAATCTGAAAATTGTAAAAAAAAATAAAAATTTATAAAACGATCCAAATTTACGTTTATCTTATTCTCCATCATTTGCTGATTCCAAAAACATATAAATATGTTATATTCGGATTAAAAACAAGCTCTGAAAATTAAATATATAAAAATTATTATCAAAATTAAATTGTCCAATTCAATTTAAAAACATTTTCATCTTATTCCTTGTCGGTTCCTGATTCCAAAAACATATAGATATGATATGTTTGGATTAAAAACACGCTCAGAAAGTTAAAACAAAGAGAGGTACAGAAAAGCGTGCTATCCTTCTTAGCGCAACTACTAACCCGCTCTTCTTGTCAATTTCACTGCCTTTGCCATGAGCGGTGGACTGACGATGCTACGAGTATACGGTCTTGCTGAAAAATGGCATTGCGTTCAGTTTCATTCTGTGACTTCGACAGCTACTTGACTAAATATTGTATTTTCGCCTTAGGCGACTTGTTTGATAAATGTCTTTGGTGACCTCATTTTTCAACCAAATTGGTTGAAATTTTGGTCAAGTATTGTTCGACGAAGCCCGGACTTCGGTATTGCATTTACATGCGAAAAATAAAGCAAGACGCTTTAAAAATGCGTTCAATGAACATGAAAAAAAGAGTGCTTTTAATGAATATAAAAAGACAATAAAAAAGGAATGCAAGTTGTATCATAATGAGTTCGTTAAAACTTTGAGAAAGTTAAGAAGTAATGACCCGAAAGCATACTGGAATCTTCTAAATAAAAATAAAAATAAAAAAAATAATTCCAAAACTAACTATCCAACTTGTTCGGAGTTTTTCGAACATTTCAATAAACTACAAGAGTGTGATGAAAATGAAATGGAGGATAGTAATGAACCTTTAAATGAAGCAAGTAATGAATTTCTTAATGCGCCTTTTACAAAGGAGGAAGTTATCAAATGTATAGACAAGCTGAAAAACAATAAGGCATGCGGTCAAGATAAAATAATTAATGAGTATTTAAAAGCGTCACATGATCGAATGATTGATATTTAGTCAAGTAGCTGTCGAACTCACAGAATGAAACTAAACGCAATGCAACGCAGCAAGACCGTATACTCGTAACATCGTCAGTCCACCGCTCAAGGCAAAGGCAGTGAAATTGACAAGAAGAGCGGGGTAGTAGTTGCGCTGAGAACGATAGCACGCTTTTCTGTACCTCTCTTCGTTTTAACTTTCTGAGCGTGTTTTTAATCCAAACATATCATATCTATATGTTTTTGGAATCAGGAACCGACAAGGAATAAGATGAAAGTGTTTTTAAATTGATTTCGACAATTTAATTTTGATAATAATTTTTATATATTTAATTTTCAGAGCTTGTTTTTAATCTAAATATAACATATACCGAAGTCCGGGCTTCGTCGAAGATTACTTGACCAAAATGTCAACCAATTTGGTTGAAAAATGAGAGCGTGACAGTGCCGCCTCAACTTTCACGAAAAGCCGGATATGACGTCATCAAAGACATTTCTCAAAAAAAAAAGAAAAAAACATTCGGGGATATCAATCCCAGGAACTATCATGGAAAAATTCATAAAGATCGGTCCAGTAGTTTGGTCTCAATCGCTCTACACACACGCACACACACACACACACACACACACACACATACACACACACACACACACACACACACACACACACACACACACACACACACACACACACACACACACACACACACTTTGGTCATTAAAAATCTGAAAATTGTAAAAAAATAAAAAAAATTATAAAACGATTTAAATTTACGTTCATCTTATTCTCCATCATTTTCTGATTCCAAAAACATATAAATATGTTATATTTGGATTAAAAACAAGCTCTGAAAATTAAACATATAAAAATTATTATCAAAATTAAATTGTCGCAATCAATTTAAAAACACTTTCATCTTATTCCTTGTCGGTTCCTGATTCGTGAAAGCGAAATTACAACATTTAGTCAATCTGTCGAACCCACAGAATAAAACTGCACGCACTGCAGTGTTTTCAGCCGGGTCACGAGAATAAAACAGCTTCGTCAATCCACGCGGCAAGGAAGTCGCTCAATTTTTGCGTGCAACACGAAGTAAACAGACATGCAAGAATAGCGACGGGTTCAAGTTTAGGTCGCTCCAGGAGAAAAATTCTTGTGGATGTTGGCCTTTAACGTTGGACTTTTCTCGGAAACTATCAAAGCGATCGGGCTCATATTTTGTTTAGTCGTGACCTCCAATGACCTCTACACTTTAACGATGGTTTCGTTGACCTTTGACCTTTTTCAAGGTCACAGGTCAGCGTCAAAGGAAAAATTAGACATTTTATATCTTTGACAAAGTTCATCGGATGTGATTGAAACTTTGTAGGATTATTCTTTACATCAAAGTATTTACATCTGTAGCCTTTTACGAACGTTATCAGAAAAACAAGGGAGATAACTAGCCTTTTCTGTTCGGCAACACACAACTTAACGTTGGGCTTTTCTCGGAAACTATAAAAGTGACCGGGCTCAAATTTTATGTGAACGTGACTCATTGTGTTGTGAATAGCAATTTCTTCCTGTCCATCTGATGCCTCATATAATATTCAGAACTGCGAAAGTGACTCGATCGAGCGTTTGCTCTTCTTGTTAGTGTATGATGTCATTGCTAGGTTTAGTTATTTGACCTTGACCAGGGTCAAGGTCAAGGTCAAGCATGTGAGTCGTATGGGCTTTGCCCTTCTTGTTTAAGTTGCGGATAACGCATTACTATTATCAGCTTACCATGTCTCGTGAGTGTGACACACATCTCTAACACCATGTCTCCATTCTGTGACACACATCTCTAACACCATGTCTCCATTCTGTGTCACAGGAGTAAGCATGGTCCCCGTCTCACACGCCTTGTAACACGCCTAGCGCAGCAAGTACCACACCTGTACCTGTGGTGTGCCGGTACTAATAACCGCGACATACCCCCAGCACTGCAGACACAGGTGTTCACTGTCCCCCTCCGCTCGGCGCCCGCCGTCCTGCGTGAAATACAACCCGTGATTCACAGGTATCCTGTCCACGACTACAGCGACAGCGGCGTGCCTGCCCCTGGGGACGGGCTGAGCGTGATACGGCTGAGTCACCATGGCAACGCTCACACAGGTCGGTGGCCGGTGGACTGCGCACAGTGTGGTCAGGATATCGCTGCCGTGCTGCGCCGTCTGGGTGTGGGTAAGTTGTGCAGCTGATGATGTTGGAGTTGGTGGGGGTGTTGGTGATGATGATGATGATGATGATGATGATGATGATGATGATTGGGGTTGGTTTGAGTGAGGGGTAAACCTTCCCGTTCCCTAATGGTGTTTTACCACCCCCCCCTCAACCCCCCCCCCTCAACCCCCCTCCTCAACCCCCCCCCCCCCCGAGAATATATTGAAAAGTCTTTGCTCAAGAACTAAATTTTCAATCAAATCCAAAGTCAGGTCAGACTGCAGGGAGAAAAAAGGACGTCATTTTTATTGACGTAAACTTCAAAATTACGTCATGACGTCGAAGTTTTGATGTCTGTGTTTGTTGAAAATGTACACACTTTGTGGTGATATTATAAATCAAGTGTGTGTGTGGGAGGGGGGTTGGGAGTGGTGGTGTGTGTGTGGGGGAGGGGGGTTGGGAGTGGTGGTGTGTGTGTTTGAGAAAACAAATACACGGATAGGTTGTGTCTTAAAATGTAACGAATGTTTGCTGACATACATGACTATTTATCAAACAAGATTGTGTAACCGTTACAACCGTCTTTTCCCTGCAGGGAGGAGCGCCACCAACAGTCCCTCCCGGCTGAGCTACCGCGACGTGTTCGTTCTGACCAGAAGCGGAGATCTACATGATGACGTCACGAATGAGGCAGGGCGGGTGACGTCACCAGCTAGCGGCGTGGTGCAGGGACTGAAGGATGCAGGTGTACCGGTGAGTGTGTTGGGGTATCAAGACAACAGGGCGAGGTGGGAGGGAGCTGTGCAGGACGTGGCGGTGGCGGCAACGGACACAGTGACAGTAGCGGTGTATGGCTATGTGACAGGCCTGGAGCGGCGCGTGGTGGCCGTGTTACAGGACAGACATCAGCGTGATGATGATGCAGGGAGGACTGATGAGGTGATTGATCTTCTAGTCAGGCTGATTGCAGTATCACGCTGCACCACACAGCTCATCATGGTCCGCACGCCTCCTGTCACCACCACCACCACGCCATCCCTTACAACAACCACTACCCCCACCACCACAACCACCCACACCACAACCTAATACAACAACCACTACCACCGCCATCACCACAACGACCACCAATACCACCAGCGACGACGACGACCACCACCATCGCCAAAAGGAGGAGAGATAGGAAGTGTGTCTTGTCGGGACATGCCGCCATCATCACCATCGTCACCACCTCTACCGTGAGCTTCATCACTGTCGTCACCACCACCACCACCACCTCCACCCCCTCCGCCACCATCACCACCATCACCACCACGACCACCACAACAACAACTCCACCACCACCACTACTGCCACAACAACAACAACAACAACAACAACAACAACAACAACAACAACAACAACCGCCACCAACACAAGAACATTGCCCAAAACACATCAGGTTATTCCTGGTTTTCACAGAGTGTAATCACTTGGAGATTGCCAGAGCAAGATTTCGTCAGTTCTATGACGCAAAACAAGAATTGACGTCATCGTGCTTCTGTTTTACAAATGTTTACTGCCTGCTTGCAAAGTCGATAGCAAATCAAGGCATTTCTCAAAAAGCACCAACAATAACACAATTATGTTTAAATAAAACTGTTTTTGCTCTTCTATCTGTCGTATTGTATGTGTGTGTGTATGTGTGTGTGTGTGTGTGGTGTGTGTGTGGTGTGTGTGTGTGTGTGTGTGCCTGCGTGCGTGTGTATGTGTGTGTGTGTGTGTTCACGCGCGCGCATATTTGAGTGCGTGGCTGCATCATACATTCTTAGTGTAAGCAAAGAAACTACAATGGGAAGAAGGATAACTTCCTCATTGGGCATGCTTAGAAATGAGAATGGCTAAATATGAGTTATTCCCCTTTGCTGCATGCTGACCAGACTGTCTCCTGCTTTGTTATGACTAGTACAGTCGATCTTTCTCATATTGTGACTTGCTTTATTTTCACATTTTCGGTATTTAAAACAGCAAACACACACACACACACACACACACACACACACACACACACACACACACACACACACATACACTGAAGAAGTTTCCATTCTGATTCGGTTATTTTATTTGGTGCTATATGTTTGCTTCACATTGTTTCTTTTTTTTACATTGCTTGAGGTATCCCCATTCGCTAAACACATCCATAATGCATGCATGGCTCATTCGAAAGAGGGCAACTGAACAACTGATGCCCAATAGCAATAAATACTGAACAACTGAACAATAAATAGCAATAAAATGATGACAGTGCCAAGTTTTTAAGTACAAAGTGAAATCATGTGACTGGACAAAGGCACAATTACAAAATACAAATAAAAAAATCGTGGCCCATTTTAAATTAAGTTCTCAGCTCATGGGGAAGCATAAGATGACCCTAGAAACCGAAATTAGGAGACCTCCCGCCCCCAGGGCAGACTACAAAAAAAAAGGGGGGGGGGGTAATTTGTGAAAAAGTATAAAAGGAATCAAAAACTGTATACATGTATTTAGTTAATACCCCAAAAAGTTGTATAGTATATACAATGTCAGACCCTAAAGAAAGTTTGTTAGTCATTGCTTAGGCAAAACAAAGCAAAATAGTCTGTTTACGGTATCCCGACCAACCCTATTATTTTTTCCCCGCCAACCCTAGACCTTTTTTTTGGCATTTGGAGAAAAAGAAAAAGAAAAAAAATCAATTTTGTTCCTGTTTTTTTGCAAAATAATTTAAAAAGATGGTTATAAAAAAAAAATTAAGAAAAGCCGACCTACCGACCCTCTTTTTGTGTGCCTATGTTACTGTAAACAGACCAAAAGGTACATCAAAAACAACACACCAGGGATGCTACTCTCCCCTTAAAAATAGCCATGGGTCATAGGTGTGACGTTTGAATCTTTTAGCTAAATAAAACCATAGGCAATTGATCGGAAATATCAGGAAAAATCTTACAAGTTTATTATTTGTTTGCTTGGACCAATCCTCTTGCCGAAGTGTTTTACAGTAAAAATTGATTTTACGTCAAAAGTATCACAGGAATATCGAATGTTGAGGTAAGGCTGGGATAGCCAAGTTCAAGAATAACGGAAGGTGACTGTTGAATCTTTTTGAAAATGTATAAAAATATAGATGGTAGGCAATTCAAAATTAAAAAAAGGACTCTCGGAGCATGGACTTTTGAGTCAAAAATTAAAGAAGGCTCTATGAGCCGAAGTACATGTTTTGTCTCTTTTTTTTTATTTTGAATTCCCTACGATCTATATTTTGATACAATTTTGGACCCTCTTTGTACGGAGAGAGTTGGCAATTGTTAATCACATTCTCTCATCTCATCGACTCTCCTTCGGCTCCTTGGTAACATGCGTTCCGTCTCTGCCAGGAATGGACACAGCAGCAGATAACCGGTAAATATGTAACAGGCATAAATGGCAAAATAGCTCGCCTCGCCTGATAATATATGAGACAACTGTTCTATTACAAAGTCTTTCTTGGGAGGCTTGGCTAATTTACTCGCTCGTTTTACACGGGGTTCCATCGTTTTCTTTTCTAATCGGAAAACCTTGCTCCTCAGTTTGTTGACCTTCTGCCGAAGTTCCGCTTCACGAGGGGATGGGGAGGATGACGACTTTGATGCTTT
Source organism: Littorina saxatilis (assembly GCF_037325665.1). Lineage (NCBI taxonomy): Eukaryota > Metazoa > Mollusca > Gastropoda > Littorinimorpha > Littorinidae > Littorina > Littorina saxatilis. The sequence goes on from NC_090252.1 coordinate 63,622,385, forward strand.
ACATCCTATGTCCTCCAGGATCGCCTGAATGTCATCTAAAAAAGAAAACACACACACAAAACACACATAAAATAACATAACCATAACAAGTTACAACCTGGAAGAAATTAAAACATGTGTAATTCAATCACAAAATGAAAATAAACAATAGCGTAGGAAGGCAGGCCAGAAATGAAGTGTATTAGCAACTATGGATTCGATGTGGAACAATGATGGAATTGACCTTGTTTGGTACTGAATGGGTGAGGCCATTAGAACTGTACCCACGGAATACGCGCTATATAAGCTTTATATTGATTGATTGATTGATTGATTAGGACAACAGTACCAGGTAAACTCCTCACACACCATGCCTCTTTCTTTCTTTCTTTATTTGGTGTTTAACGTCGTTTTCAACCACGAAGCTTATATCGCGACGGGGAAAGGGGGGGGGGGGAGATGGGAATAGAGCCACTTAATTGTTTCTTGTCAAACCATGCCTCTAACAGGATATGTTTCCCATCTTTACGTGTGGGAACTACAGGTACAATTTCATCCATCCATGCATCCGCCCTATACAGCTTCTTCTTCTTCTGCGTTCGTGGGCTGAAACTCCCACGTGCACTCATTTATTTGCACAAGTGGAATTTTATGTGTATGACCGTTTTTACCCCGCCATTTAGGCAGCCATACGCCGCTTTCGGAGGAAGCATGCGGGGTATTTTTGTGTTTCTAAAACCCACCGAACTCTGACATGGATTACAGGATCTTTTTCGTGCGTATTTGGTCTTGTGCTTGCGTGTACACATGAAGGGGGATAAGTCACTAGCAGGTCTGCACATAAGTTGACCTGGGAGATCGGAAACATCTCCACACTTAACCCACCAGGCGGCCGCGACCGGGATTCGAACCCTCGACCTTCCGAGTTAATAGACCGACGTCTTACCACCCCGCCCCAGCGCCCGTCACCCTATACAGCGATTATCAACAATGTAATGGATGGGTTTAAACATTTTTTGATGTCAGGGTGTTCTTCATGGTTAAAAATCTCTTACCTGGTTGAACAATTTGTGTATCAGGCGACAGGTCGGTGCTGGCTTCATTTGTAGCTACCCTTTGCGATGGTGGCTTCCTCCCACTAGCAACCTGCAAATTGCACAGCTCTTTAACTGACAAACTCACAACCAACACCCAGTCACAATGAAACATTTCTCCCAATTTCATGGCATTGGTCTTAGGCCACACACAAAAAGTGTATGTTTCTGGTAAGGCAAAACAAAAAATAATCTGTTTACGGTATCCGGACCGACCCTATTTTTTTCCCACCGGCCCTAGACTTTTTGGGGGCATTAAAAAATAAAATTAAAATATTCAGATGGCTAAAATACAAAACTAAAAAGCCGACCTACCGACGCTATTTTTGGGGGGCCTATGTTACCTTAAACAGACTTTTTTGTGACCTAACATGACTAAAGGTGGAGATTTTTTTTCTAACCTTTTTTTTTAAAACCATCTTTTAAACTATTTGTGACCCTCCACCACGGAATGAGTCGCATGTCACCTTTGCATGAATTTTATATTTTTACATTTTCATAAAGAGTTTTTTATGCTCTATCCAGTGGTGAAAACCGTTTTAGAAAAGAGCGAACACTGTTTGAGTTATAAGCCTGTGACTAAGGTGACCCACACACTGTTACCAGACACTCCCCGGACTTATATTAAGCCTAGCGCAGAACCGCGCTAGGTGACATGCGACTCATTTCGTGGTGGAGGGTCACATTTTGTTGAAAAACAGGAAAACAATTGATTTTTGAATACCCCTTTTATTTTTGAAAATGCAAAAAAAAAAAAAATGTCTAGGGTCGTCGGGAAAACATAGGTAGGGTCAGGTGACCAGAAACATACAACTTTTTTGTTGTTGACGCCGACCCTATACCTTTTTTGCCATTTGGGGCTGTTTTTTTGCAAAATAAGTTCATCATATCATCATAATCAGGACGTCGATCCAAAATAAGTAACTTTTTTTTGTTGGCCTTATCATTTTTTTGCGCTAAATGCAAACAGGCATTATTTGATGGGAACAATGCTGTTGTTTTCAATTCTTACATCAGCCTCAAACTTGTCATTACTCAACCTGCATTTAATAGTGTGCTTCTTTGGTTTGCAAAAACCTAAAACCAATAAATAAATAACCTTCGGTGGTGGATTGGGCACTGCAAACAATGTCGGGACAGCATTCCACACAAGTGATCCTCTCTGCAGGATTGTTTTACTGGTTGGCCTCAAAGTGATCAATACAAAGCTTGAGACCTTGAACAGCAGCTGGCTGCAGCTTTTCAAAGTCCTCTCGCCTTGTGAATTGCATCCATATTCTGCACCTAGTTTGACAATAAAAACAACAATGTTATTGTTAAACTAAGCAAAAAGGAAAGACAAAGAAAGCTAAATCAGATCTTCAGTCTAAATCTAACGCTCTGCCTGAACGCAAAACGGATGAGTGATGTACCTTTGTACTGTAGTTTTCCCGTAAGCAAGGTTTGATAAAGGTTTCGGCAAATATGCC
>NC_090252.1:63629926-63644926 GCF_037325665.1 Littorina saxatilis
TTGTTTGCGGCACTGTCTCGGTTCGTGACATCTCTTAACAGATATGTGGATTAAACGTGCGACGAATCGAGAGCAAGGAATAGCAGAAAGCAAAGATGAGTGAGTCGCTTTTCTCTTGTTTTCCCTCTTACCTGTGAGCCGATGAACCCCCGAGCGTTTCTATTGGGTTTGGTTTTGAATATCCATGTAACCTGCTTTCTGTAACTATGGTAACTGGGCATTTATTCCCCGGGGAACATGACATTTATTTCCCAGATGCTTGTGAATGAAAACTCGTGAAAATGATGACAAATTTATATGTTTTTGGAATCAGAAAATGATGGAGAATAAGATGAATGTAAATTTGGATCGTTTTATAAAAATTTTTTTTTTACAATTTTCAGATGTTTAATGACCAAAGTCATGAATTAATTTTTAAGCCACCAAGCTGAAATGCAATACCGAAGTCCGGGCTTCGTCGGAGATTACTTGACCAAAATTTCAACCAATTTGGTTGAAAAATGAGGGCGTGACAGTGCCGCCTCAACTTTCACAAAAAGCCGGATATGACGTCATCAAAGACATTTAGCAAAAAAATGAAAAAAACGTATGGGGATTTCATACCCAGGAACTCTCATGTCAAATTTCATAAAGATCGGTCCAGTAGTTTAGTCTGAATCGCTCTACACATACACACAGACACACACACGCACGCACATACACACGCACATACACCACGACCCTCGTTTCGATTCCCCCTCGATGTTAAAATATTTAGTCAAAACTTGACTAAATATAACAAAACTTGACTAAATATAAAAAGTACATGAATCAGTTGGACAGGACGCACAACACAGTACACTCATACCTTTCATCCGTGTGACGGTTCATTGATTAAAAAGCCTTTACGTGTATAAAACGATCGCGCGGGACATGTTACCGAGCGAGCTATGTAATAGCCAATCATAGGCTCTACTTTACCGGCGCCCTGACCAATCTCCGTCGCGGAGACTAAACCCGAGCATTCAGGGAAAACATCATGAGGTAGAGTGGAACCTCCCGTAACGACCTCTCCCAAGAACGACCCCCCCCCCCCCCTTTTTTGCCGACCGAATTTCTCGGCACGGATGCTTTTTACACTGTAACTAACCTCCCAAGAACAACCCCCCCCCTTTTTTGCCGACCGAATTTCTCGGCACGGATGCTTTTTACACTGTAACTAACCTCCCAAGATGAAGAACGACCCCCCCCCCCCCCTTTTTGCCGACCGAATTTCTCGGCACGGATGCTTTTTACACTGTAACTAACCTCCCAAAAAGGACGCCCTCCTTTTTCCGACGTCCGACCTACCAACTTAGGGTCAATAACGACTTTGACCTTTTAACCAGTGAGTGTCAAAGTTCGTAATTACTCAGAACAATCAATCAATCAATCAATAGGAAGCTTATATAGCGCGTATTCCGTGGGTACAGTTCTAAGCGCTTGTCGAAGAGTTGTCAACACAGGACTAACAAAGAAACTAACATCTACAGACGGACACGAACCCTATCACACACTAGCAAACCCTGGTAAACATACAACAAACAACTGTTTAACAACAATGTACACATCAATAGCTAGGTCTAAACAAAATAATATTAAGCACAAAGAAAACACCTCTCACAGAGCACAGCACAAGAATGTCTTTTGGGGCACAACACATCACGTCGAACATGAAAGTCGCAGCCAGCTACGGGAAGAACTGAGTCTTCAACCTACTCTTGAACGCGTCAAGAGAGGGGCTCTGGCGAAGCTCAAGCAGCAGAGAGTTCCAGACGGAGGGGCCCGCGGAGGGAAATGCACGCTGATCAGCAGATGCGAGTTTCGAGCAAGGGATGTGAAGGCGGAGTGGGTCAGCAGCAGAACGAAGGGGACGGTCGGAGGGCTGGGTGTACAGGTCCAGGGAGGATTGAAGGTACTCGGGAGCAGAGTCGTTGAGACACTTGTAGACCAGAGTGGACAGTTTGTAGGAGATTCGGGTGTTGACAGGGAGCCAGTGCAAGGAGCGAAGTAGGGGGGTGATGTGGTCTCGCTTCGTCTTCCTCAACGTCAGCCTGGCAGCAGCGTTTTGGACTCGTTGTAGGCCATGAATGGATGAGGCGGGGAGGCCAGCCAGAAGGGAGTTGCAGTAGTCCAGACGACTGAAGATGAGGGAGACAACCAGCTTGACACAGGCGTCGTGGGTGAGGTAGCGACGGATGGAGGCGATGCGTCGTAGGTGGAAAAAGCAGGTCTTGATGATGAAGGAGATGTGTGTCTGCATGGAGAGAGTGGAGTCGAGAAAGACGCCAAGGCTCTTGACAGCAGGGGAGAATGGAACAGTCGCGTCATCCAGCTGGAGGTCGGTCACAGTGAGGGAAGCAATCTTCTGTCGTGTTCCAACGAGAAGGGCCTCCGTCTTCTCACTGTTCAGCTTCAACTTGTTCTCAGTCACCCAGTTCTTGATGTCAGTGAAACAACTGGAAATGGCACATTCAACAATTAACAGATGTTAATCATTTGGCAAAAATTAATTGCACACAAAAGGAATTACAAGGAATTGAAAAAGTTCAAAATGATTTCTGGAAAGAGGTATTTTTGACATATCTTGAAAATAAGAATAAAGTAAGTTTAGAGGAAGTTGACAGAAATGACGTTGGCAATCAACTGTTATTTAATAATAGACTGATTCAGTTTAAAGGTAAAGTGTTGGATTTTGCAAAATGGCGTCAGAAAGGTGTTAATGTTATAAATGATTTGTTGAATGTTGAAAGAAATCAGTTTCTGTTATGTGAAGAAGTACAGATCACTGTGCAGCAAAACCCTGCAATAACCTTTTTTGAATACAACGCTGTGATGAATGCAATTCCAAAACAATGGAAAGATTGGATTGTAGACAACCCAGCACATATAGCTAATGTAGATACGATTGATGATGAATTGAATGTGTTTAAAAGCAAACCCAAGTTAATTAAGTTATATTTAAAGAAAAAACGGAATTATAGCATTGAAAAATCTCATGCAATCGATTTTTGGAAAAGAAAACTAGATTTTGTTTTTGTCGAACAAACGTGGTTGTTGCCACGACAGGTGACAAAAGAAGTGCGCCTGCGTGTGTTGCAATGGAAAATTTGTCACAATTTATATCCCACCAATATTTTATTACATAAAATGAAAGTAAGTCAAACAAAAAACTGTAACGAGTGCCCACATATTTTGGATGTCATGGAACACTTTTTCTATGAGTGTCCCCGAATTAGAAGGTTTTGGACTTATATTGAACAAATGTTGAACAGTCTGACAGGTCGGGCTTTCTTATTGTCTATTACAGATGTATTATTCGGAATTGAAAAATGTCAGGAATCAGTGTTAATTAACCATGTTTTATTGATAGCAAAAATGTGCATTAGTAAAGTTAAGAAAACTAAATCGCGTATTCCATTGGAAATTTATTTCAACAAGAAGTTGCGCTACGAAAGGTTTATCCCCATTGTCCTTAGTTAGATTGTTGTTGAATTTAAAAGCAATTTAATGGTAATGTAACCTGTAATGTAAAAGAAAACAAATGTAAAATGTCATTGAAAAAAAAGAAGGTAAAAAAGTAAGACCAATGAAGAAGGATATGCTCACCGCAACAACAAAAAAACAAACAAACAAACAAACAAAAAACACGAAAGAGGAAAAAAGATGGTTTGAAGCAGCCTTGCATGCAACTGAGGTCAAAGAAAAAAAAGAAAGAAAAAAAAAAAAAAAAACCCAACTGGAGATGGATCCCAGGAGATCGTCAACGTCCTCCGGCTTGGCGCTGTTCTGGAGCTGCGTGTCATCGGCAAAGGAGTTGTAGTTCAAGAACACGCGGAACACGCACGCTATTAGTCACGCGTCAAGAGTCAGGGGTGGTGAGTCTGTAGTCAGTTGTGCGTGCAAGTCAAGTGGCCCACGGCTGTCATCTTCGCACCTATTGCTGTCACAATTGAAGGACTGCCCTCGAAGTTGGGGGGGGGGGGGGTGGGTGGGAGAGGTTGGGTAGGGGTAGTTAGAACGACAACTCAAAAATGAATTGCTGGTTACATATTCTGTGAGTGTGTGCTCACCAACTGAGACCTCGGGTCAATGACCCATACTTGCCAATGAGCACGTTTTACCTGTGGGGCGGTCTCCTTTTCCTTTGATGTCTGAGAAGAAACCTTCCTGTCCCAGGTTACAGACACTGACCTTCTTACCCGGGGTCAATCAGCGAGTTTTACCTATGAGACCGCGCGTGCGTGTGTGTGTGTGTGTGTGTGTGTGTGTGTGTGTGTGTGTGTGTGCGTGCGCGCGTGTGTGTGTGTGTGTGTGTGTGTGTGTGTGTGTGTGCGTGTGTGTGTGTGTGTGCGTGTGTGTGTGTGTGTGTGTGTGTGTGCGCGCGTGTGTGTGTGTTTGTGTGTGTGTGTGTGTGTGCGTGTGTGTGTGTGTGCGTGTGTGTGTGTGTGTGTGTGTGTGCGTGTGTGTGTGTGTGTGTGTGTGTGTTTGTGTGTGTGTGCGTGTGTGTGTGTGTGTGCGTGTGTGTGTGTGTGTGTGTGTGTGTGTGCGTGTGTGTGTGTGTGTGTGTGTGTGTGTTTGTGTGTGTGTATGTGTGTGTGTTTGTGTGTGTGTATGTGTGTGTGTGTGTGTGTGTTATGTCTGCACGTGTGTGCGCTGGTGTATGCACGTGCATCATGCTTATCCACATGCACATCCAATGGGGCGGTTTTAGCATTCCAGGAAAGAGAGAATCTTATGTCCTACATAAATATGTCGCCCCTCTTATAGGACAAGATATGGGTTATATGATTCGAGTTTTACGCCCTCACGGCTTTTGATGAGATACACACGTGTTTGCGTGTTTAGGTGGTATCAGCCATCTGCACTTATGACCAAGATCTTTTACATGCCACTGTGGTGACACGAGGGTGGGACAAGGCTTCTGTCTCTGGGTCTGCACATAAAGTTGACCCGTGTCCGTCCCGGCCCGAATTCGAACCTGCGACCTTCCGATCATAAGTCAAGTGCTCCACCAACTGAGCTACCCCCCCCCCCCCCCCCCCCTTCCTTTACCATTCCTAGGGTGGACTGCCATTTCATAACCCTTGGCTGGGCATGGGACCGGGGGGGGGGGGGGGGGTGCAGGGCCTCGTCGGTTTCGTGGGGTAGCACCTGGTTGGATTATTTAGCCATGCCGTGCTCTACAGTCTGGTGACTGTCAATTTATTAGTTTAAACGTCGTCCAGCTATGCTGGTGAATAAGTTACGTAAAATGTCAGTAATAAAAATGTAAAAACAGTACGCCGTGTCAGAGTGGTATGTGATAGAACATACCCTCCTAACATGACTCCACCCTAATTCTGCGTGCTGGTGCAGGCATTGTGTGGGTGACAGATTATGTTGTTTTATGTAGTGGTGAAGTGTTGGGAATAGTGTTTTGATTTCTCCGCAATCACTGAAAATGTGTTCGACGGAAATATTCGTTCCACACTCGCAGAGAAGCGGAACAATTTTATATCTGCAACTGTTGGTTTTACTTGTGCGTACAATCTGTAGAAGGTTACGAGGGAGGGGAGGAGACGATCCTGGGCCCCTAGTTAGTTCCGGGTCGGAGGCTACCTGGCTGTTTAGCTTGGCTTGTCTCAGAGGTGGATCATTTTATGTCAATAATTCATTGTGTTGGTAGCAGTGAGCACTGCCTCTTTCGCAGCACAGTCGGCCATTTTGTTACCATGATTTCCAGTTTGTGACGGAATATACAGGACTCTAAGGTCTACGCCAGAAATGATAATTTGATGCGATATTATTAAGGTTTCGTAATGAAGTTTAGTTCTGTTATTGGTTTTCCGAGAGAGAGCCTGTAGGGAGAATTTAGAGTCTGTGCAGAGCAGAACTACGTTTGGTTTTATTGGTAGGTCGTTTATATATGGGTGCGTCTCAGAATCTCGTCCTCTGTTTGTGACATTATCACCAAAAGTAAAATCTTCCCAGAAAACTTTGATAATACTATTTACACACTTCTCAGGGTGTACCTTTTCAGTTTAAACAAGAAAAAATATAACATTGCCTTTAGTTTGCCATATATTGAGCATTATTTGGACCATGTGTGCAAAATCACCCGTGCAACATGGAAACAATAAAAGACAAAAAAACTGCATTTATAAGGCTGAAAACGACTTTTATTCAGTTATTATTGTTGAATCACAAGCCATTATAGAGTTCAATATGAAATGACTACATGCAAACAACAAACAAACAAAGTTCCATGCATTCGTCAAAATTTCAATACAAAAATGAAAATTAATTAATGATATCCTGATCAGAACATGTTGATACATGGCATTCATTCAGTCTTATTGACATTTAACCTTCACAATAGCATATATACAAAGATTTGTTGCTCTAAGACAAAATGTTAGAAAGTTATCCCAAAAGAATGCAAAATGGTCACCGATGTAACATGGAAACATCACTTTTGTAACAAAGAAACGGTTGTGCTTTTTCCCACAAACTTTACTAAATGAAGCTGATTTTGCAACCAGATTCTTCTTAGGTAAAATGCCAAACACTAAAACAGGAACAGAAAGAAAAAAAGCTGGACAAAATCAAGCAAACTTTGCCCCAAAAAAGAGAAACATTAATGAAAAGTTCATCACCGACGTAACTCGGAAACGAACAACCAGACATGTATTATAAGGTTTGACATGAAGAATGCAAATGTTCAAAAGTGGTTCATTCAATTGTTAAGACAATAAACCAAAGGCATTGGTTACATATAGAACGGTTGCCACTTGCAGTTAATTAATTTATTTTAAAAGAAATAATACCCCCTGGCATTGAAGGTGGGGTCACGAATCATTGTTGCGTCACATGTAGGGACTAAGGAAATATCATCGATCCCTGGAAAGCAATAGTAGTTCCCCTCCGGTTTCCTTCGAAGGAACGTTACCACCAGTTCATCAGGTCGAATCTCTTGCACCTGAAACATGCAAGTACCTGCGATTTCAACTAAAGATTGATGCAATATGTGTACTAGTTTCACTAACATGAATTTGTTTAATGTCTATCAAGATTTTGATGCATCCACATTCACTGGCTAAAAACAAAATAAAGTAATTATTTTGTTCAGACTTACCATTCCATTGAACATACAACTTTTACAATTAAAGAAAACATTGACACTTACTGTTCCTTTAAATGGATTTCGGAAATTTAATTTTGATCATAATTTTTTATATTTTTAATTTTCAGAGCTTGTTTTTAATCCAAATATAACATATTTATATGTTTTTGGAATCAGGAAATGATGTAAAATAAGATAAACGTAAATGTGGATCGTTTTATATAAAAAAAAAAATTATTACAATTTTCAGATTTTTAATGGCCAAAGTCATTAATTAATTTTTAAGCCACCAAGCTGAAATGCAATACCGAAGTCCGGCCTTCGTCGAAGATTGCTTTACAAAAATTTCAATCAATTTGATTGAAAAATGAGGGTGTGACAGTGCCGCCTCAACTTTTACAAAAAGCCGGATATGACGTCATCAAAAGTATTTGTCGAAAAAAAGAAAAAAACGTCCGGGGATATCATACCCAGGAACTCTCATGTCAAATTTCATAAAGATCGGTCAAGTAGTTTAGTCTGAATCGCTCTACACACACACACGCACAGACAGACAGACAGACACATGTATACACATACACCACGACCCTCGTTTCGATTCCCCCTCTATGTTAAAACATTTAGTCAAGTTTTGACTAGGTGAAATTGAAAGAAAAACTATTATTAACAAATGTTTAGCCTAATTTTTCACTTCATAGAATATCATAGCAGCAAAAACTCACCTTTTCTCAAGAACCTTGGGTGTTGATCACTGTCGTAACAAAATCACAGACTTCGGAAACATTCTCGAAATCTTTCTTCGCTGCTGGAAGCTGAACTATTTCTCTCTGTAACTGCGCATGCGTAGTCACCCGCACCTCTAAGTCACTACGCGCAAAATAGTTCTAATCTTTCTTCAAAACTCTGAACATTATTTGCAAAACCGTTCACCATCGTAACTGAATTTTGAAGAAGCATGTCATATTGCGCAACTTTCAACTTAGTTTGCAGATGCAATTTTGAGAAAATAATACTTAAATAACATTTAGCTTAGCGATTTTCTATGCCCTTTCATGTCAAGATCGTGTTGACGATGAATATGCAAATTCTAAAGTTCAAATTTAGGACTTGTTGATGGTGCACGCATGTGGAAACCTATGTTACGACAGTGATGGCAAACTTTCAAGCGATTAATTTCGTTTAAAAAAACAATTCTGTGGACAAAATAACATTTCAACTGTCAAGTACACTTAAACCAAACACACATAACAAGAATAGCAGTCCTTGGACATTCTAAACGATTCTTGTAGTGAGGTGCAAAACTAGTTGATGGTTCATGTCACAGATCAGACCTCCATTTTTCACGCATCCAATCATTTCTTTCGCAAAACAACCTTCATAATAATCATGCAAAATACCCAGTTTTGTTTGTACTATTTCTTTATTCATTTTACTTCTCAAAAATACCAATATCATGATTTAAAATTCAGTATGTTTCAATTGTGGGCTAATTTGATTATGGCACACACAAAAGGTTCAGTTTCTGAGACGCACCCATATATGACAGTGCCATAATAATGGCACATAACTCGGCAGAGAAGATGGATATTCCAGGGTTCAATTCCTATCGTTTGGTAGTGTTTAGGTCAGGGTTAGTAATGGCACAGCCGACCGATCCGTCCTGAAGTTTAGAGATAGGCACATTTCCTGAGCACTTCTTGAATTTAGAATATTTTCAGCCAGCGGTGATGAGCTAGTTAGGTTCCCAAGTACAGTGACGGTCGTTGACATCTCCCACTACTACCCAGTTTGTAGCTTCGTGCTTTATCTCTGTTAACCAGTCCGTTTCGTTTGGAAATGTGCATCCTTTAGGATAATAAATATTTACTACGTTTAGGTTTTTTTTACTGTTCTTTAAGTGTTGCTGAATTGCACACGAGTTATAATTGTTGTCCGTTACAGGCACTGGGGATTTGAAAGGGACGTAATTCAGGCTATCGCGTACACACGTTGCTACACGTACTTTCTTCCCTTTAGTCGCTACACTCACCGTGGGCGGGAAATACAATCATTCAAGTTTGGGAAGTTCGTTAAAAGATACATTTAAAGATTGGATGGCTAAAATATCGCATTTCTCGTTGACTAAAAAGTCGTAAAGATAATTAATATATAATTTAATGTTTCGCCAGTTCCACTGAAAAAGGGTTATACCTTTGTTATTTACACTATTTGTATGCCCAATTCGTGTTTCTCCCATTGTAGTGGAGACTGTGACTAACAAGCGAAAACAGTATACAGTGTTTAATCTGGGTTAACAAATCCATTATAATATGGTCATTTGAAAGTTTACAATTTCTTTAATGGTTAGGTCTGTGGCCCCAGCAAGGTATCCTAGAGCGAGGAGGGGACCGTCGAGTGTGACTGGTGTGTGTTTGTGTTCGTGAGTGTTTGGTATATGGAGGTGAGTGTTTGGTATATGGAGGTGAGTGTTTGGTATATAGAGGTGAGTGTTTGGTATGTGGAGGTGAGTGTTTGGTATATGGAGGTGAGTGTTTGGTATATGGAGGTGAGTGTTTGGTATATGGAGGTGAGTGTTTGGTATATGGAGGTGAGTGTTTGGTATGTGGAGGTGAGTGTTTGGTATATGGAGGTGAGTGTTTGGTATATGGAGGTGAGTGTTTGGTATGTGGAGGTGAGTGTTTGGTATATGGAGGTGAGTGTTTGGTATATGGAGGTGAGTGTTTGGTATATGGAGGTGAGTGTTTGGTATAAAGAGGTGAGTGTTTGGTATATGGAGGTGAGCGATTATATCAGTGTACCTGGCCTTTGTTTCTGCTTTGCCTGTATCATGAAGATGAGTGTTTGTTCTAGGGATTCTTGAAGGTCTGACTGGTCTTTGGGGAGTGGTTTCTGTGTGGTGTGTATCTTAGACATAGACATAGACATAGACAGAGACAGAGACATAGACATAGAGTGGTTTCTGTGTGGTGTGTATCTTAGACATAGACATAGACATAGACAGAGACAGACACATAGACATAGACATAGACATAGAGTGGTTTCTGTGTGGTGTGTATCTTAGACATAGACGTAGAACACTTCATTATCTCAACGAGGAGAAACTCAGGTGTGGTGTATACAGCATTACAATAAACAACATAAAACATAAGAACATAAATAAAATATTGAGGCGCAAATAGTCCACTCATACTTGTCAAGATTAGGAGGACAATATCAAAACAAATCTCTCTCTCTCTCTCTCTCTCTCTCTCTCTCTTTCTCTTCTCTCTTTCTCTTTCTCTCTCTCTCTCTCTCTCTCTCTCTCTCTCTCTCTCTCTCTCTCTCTCTCTCTCTCTCTCTCTCTCTCTCTCTCAATTCAATTCTCTCTCGCTCCATTTATATCACATTACGTCACACGCAGACGCGCGGGCTCATAGGCGCATGGAATCAATACATATTATCTTGTTCATGAGTGTTTGTGCCAGTTCTTCTTCTGCTTGTCTTCTTTCAATTTTAAGTTTGTCTAGGATCCCCTCCTCGACTTCTTTCATAACTTTGTTACAAATGGCTTGAGCCATGTCTTCTTGGTGTCAGGTCGTTGATCAACCTCGTCCACTTCTTTCATAACTTTGTTACAAATGGCCTGAGCCATGTCTTCTTGGTGTCTGGTTGTTGATCAACCTCCTCCACTTCTTTCATAACTTTGTTACAAATGGCCTGAGCCATGTCTTCTTGGTGTCTGGTTGTTGATCAACCTCGTCCACTTCTTTCATAACTTTGTTACAAATGGCCTGAGTCATATGTCTTCTTGGTGTCTGGTTGTTGATCAACCTCGTCCACTTCTTTCATAACTTTGTTACAAATAGCCTGAGCCATGTCTTCTTGGTGTCTGGTTGTTGATCAACCTCCTCCACTTCTTTCATAACTTTGTTACAAATGGCTTGAGCCATGTCTTCTTGGTGTCTGGTTGTTGATCAACCTCGTCCACTTCTTTCATAACTTTGTTACAAATGGCTTGAGCCATGTCTTCTTGGTGTCAGGTCGTTGATCAACCTCGTCCACTTCTTTCATAACTTTGTTACAAATGGCTTGAGCCATGTCTTCTTGGTGTCAGGTCGTTGATCAACCTCGTCCACTTCTTTCATAACTTTGTTACAAATGGCTTGAGCCATGTCTTCTTGGTGTCAGGTCGTTGATCAACCTCGTCCACTTCTTTCATAACTTTGTTACAAATGGCTTGAGCCATGTCTTCTTGGTGTCAGGTCGTTGATCAACCTCGTCCACTTCTTTCATAACTTTGTTACAAATGGCTTGAGCCATGTCTTCTTGGTGTCAGGTCGTTGATCAACCTCGTCCACTTCTTTCATAACTTTGTTACAAATGGCCTGGGCCATGTCTTCTTGGTGTCAGGTCGTTGATCAACCTCGTCCACTTCTTTCATAACTTTGTTACAAATGGCCTGAGCCATGTCTTCTTGGTGTCTGGTTGTTGATCAACCTCGTCCACTTCTTTCATAACTTTGTTACAAATGGCCTGAGCCATGTCTTCTTGGTGTCTGGTTGTTGATCAACCTCGTCCACTTCTTTCATAACTTTGTTACAAATGGCCTGAGCCATGTCTTCTTGGTGTCTGGTTGTTGATCAACCTCGTCCACTTCTTTCATAACTTTGTTACAAATGGCCTGAGCCATGTCTTCTTGGTGTCTGGTTGTTGATCAACCTCGTCCACTTCTTTCATAACTTTGTTACAAATGGCCTGAGCCATGTCTTCTTGGTGTCTGGTTGTTGATCAACCTCGTCCACTTCTTTCATAACTTTGTTACAAATGGCTTGAGCCATGTCTTCTTGGTGTCTGGTTGTTGATCAACCTCGTCCACTTCTTTCATAACTTTGTTACAAATGGCTTGAGCCATGTCTTCTTGGTGTCAGGTCGTTGATCAACCTCGTCCACTTCTTTCATAACTTTGTTACAAATGGCTTGAGCCATGTCTTCTTGGTGTCAGGTCGTTGATCAACCTCGTCCACTTCTTTCATAACTTTGTTACAAATGGCTTGAGCCATGTCTTCTTGGTGTCAGGTCGTTGATCAACCTCGTCCACTTCTTTCATAACTTTGTTACAAATGGCTTGAGCCATGTCTTCTTGGTGTCAGGTCGTTGATCAACCTCGTCCACTTCTTTCATAACTTTGTTACAAATGGCTTGAGCCATGTCTTCTTGGTGTCAGGTCGTTGATCAACCTCGTCCACTTCTTTCATAACTTTGTTACAAATGGCCTGGGCCATGTCTTCTTGGTGTCAGGTCGTTGATCAACCTCGTCCACTTCTTTCATAACTTTGTTACAAATGGCCTGAGCCATGTCTTCTTGGTGTCTGGTTGTTGATCAACCTCGTCCACTTCTTTCATAACTTTGTTACAAATGGCCTGAGCCATGTCTTCTTGGTGTCTGGTTGTTGATCAACCTCGTCCACTTCTTTCATAACTTTGTTACAAATGGCCTGAGCCATGTCTTCTTGGTGTCTGGTTGTTGATCAACCTCGTCCACTTCTTTCATAACTTTGTTACAAATGGCCTGAGCCATGTCTTCTTGGTGTCTGGTTGTTGATCAACCTCGTCCACTTCTTTCATAACTTTGTTACAAATGGCTTGAGCCATGTCTTCTTGGTGTCAGGTCGTTGATCAACCTCGTCCACTTCTTTCATAACTTTGTTACAAATGGCTTGAGCCATGTCTTCTTGGTGTCAGGTCGTTGATCAACCTCGTCCACTTCTTTCATAACTTTGTTACAAATGGCTTGAGCCATGTCTTCTTGGTGTCAGGTCGTTGATCAACCTCGTCCACTTCTTTCATAACTTTGTTACAAATGGCTTGAGCCATGTCTTCTTGGTGTCTGGTTGTTGATCAACCTCGTCCACTTCTTTCATAACTTTGTTACAAATGGCTTGAGCCATGTCTTCTTGGTGTCAGGTTGTTGATCAACCTCCTCCACTTCTTTCATAACTTTGTTACAAATGGCCTGAGCCATGTCTTCTTGGTGTCTGGTTGTTGATCAACCTCGTCCACTTCTTTCATAACTTTGTTACAAATGGCCTGAGCCATGTCTTCTTGGTGTCTGGTTGTTGATCAACCTCGTCCACTTCTTTCATAACTTTGTTACAAATGGCCTGAGCCATGTCTTCTTGGTGTCTGGTTGTTGATCAACCTCGTCCACTTCTTTCATAACTTTGTTACAAATGGCTTGAGCCATGTCTTCTTGGTGTCAGGTCGTTGATCAACCTCGTCCACTTCTTTCATAACTTTGTTACAAATGGCTTGAGCCATGTCTTCTTGGTGTCAGGTCGTTGATCAACCTCGTCCACTTCTTTCATAACTTTGTTACAAATGGCTTGAGCCATGTCTTCTTGGTGTCAGGTCGTTGATCAACCTCGTCCACTTCTTTCATAACTTTGTTACAAATGGCTTGAGCCATGTCTTCTTGGTGTCTGGTTGTTGATCAACCTCGTCCACTTCTTTCATACCTTTGTTACAAATGGCCTGAGCCATGTCTTCTTGGTGTCTGGTTGTTGATCAACCTCGTCCACTTCTTTCATACCTTTGTTACAAATGGCCTGAGCCATGTCTTCTTGGTGTCTGGTTGTTGATCAACCTCGTCCACTTCTTTCATACCTTTGTTACAAATGGCTTGAGCCATGTCTTCTTGGTGTCAGGTCGTTGATCAACCTCGTCCACTTCTTTCATACCTTTGTTACAAATGGCCTGAGCCATGTCTTCTTGGTGTCTGGTTGTTGATCAACCTCGTCCACTTCTTTCATACCTTTGTTACAAATGGCCTGGGCCATGTCTTCTTGGTGTCAGGTCGTTGATCAACCTCGTCCACTTCTTTCATAACTTTGTTACAAATGGCCTGAACCATGTCTTCTTGGTGTATGGTTGTTGGTCAACCTCGTCCACTTCTTTCATAACTTTGTTACAAATGGCCTGTGCCATGTCTTCTTGGTGTCTGGTTGTTGATCAACCTCGTCCACTTCTTTCATAACTTTGTTACAAATGGCCTGAGCCATGTCTTCTTGGTGTCTGGTTGTTGATCAACCTCGTCCACACAAAACATAGGCTGGTTAATCACACGGGTGCTGTATTTATGTTTTGTTCTGTGTATTGTTGGTTTTATGTTGTTTTGTTGGTTTAGATGTTGGTGGAGTTTTGGTTGGTGAATTTGTCTGGGGGGAAGGTGCAGCGACCATTTCCTCCAGCTGGGGAGCGGCTGATTTCGTTATAGCACGTTTGGCAGCGTTAGAGTACCCCGCTCGCGGAGTAGACAGCGGTCAAGTAATTGACTCTGCGTTTTAAATATATAGTTTCGTTAGAGTTGATCCGAGTTCTTATTGGCAGATTCATGTATCAGTTCCTGCCCGTTGTCTGCTTCGTGCAATTAAGGGATAAGTGCGTGTCCCTCAACATCCCTGTGGTTGGATGTAGCGTCCCCGACAGGTGTAGTGGGGCCCTTAGGCTGGGTGGGCGGAGTTATAGCGGGGGGATTGTTGGGCGCCAAAGTCCGTCCCTCCCTGTCCGTTACGGTTGGGTAACCGGCTTACGTGTCGATTGTTACGTGTTTCCAGCACTGGGTGTCAGTGCAAACCTTTTGTTTGTTCAAGAGTAATTAATTCTCCACGTATTTTCTCTGGCTGTTTTGTATTTCAACGTAGTACGTTTTGTTCGATACATTGCGTTATTTCGCTTCAATTGCCTGATGGGCATGGCGGGGGTGATTCGTTCCTTGATTTGTTAAGATGTTTTAACAATAAGTTCTGTCAGGTTCCTGTGTCTTGCATAGGCTACAAGAGGAGGTTGTGAGAACAGATTGGAACATTCTTTACCCTTTGGAATCAGGTTCCAGTGATTCA